>NC_053154.1:242494657-242820907 GCF_016835505.1 Polypterus senegalus
TGGGCAGGTTTCATTTCGAAATTCTACGTAAGGGTCATAACTGGAACCTATTTTTCTACATATAATGTAATGGAGTTGAGTTGAGATGGGGTGGAGTTTCGTGTGACATCATCAGCCTCCTACGTAAGTACGTAGAGAACAAGGAAGAACTCCAAACAGCATGAGCACAAAACGCCATTTCACAATTGAGAAGGCAGAAAAACATTATGAAGCAAATGATGCATACAAGCATATTCATAAGTACAGCTACTGCGGAAACAAAGCACGGCGTGAACCGTAAGTTTATATTAAATTAAGTTCATAGACAGGCTGCCACTAGCGCTTGTAATTTAGTGCCTGCCCATATAAGGCCGCCCATCAGCGGCAATCCAATACAAACACTGCCGGTAAATATTCACGGTGAAGGACTGTGCTTATGCAGAGGAAGATGAGATGGTCAGGGTGGTGTTTGGCACAAACTCATTGAAACTGCGAGAGAAACTTTTAAGTGCCGGGTCTTAGCTGACATTACACGAGATGGCACCAGTACAGCTGGGAACCTTCGATGCAAGAACACCAAGCGGCTCACGTGAACTGACGCAGTGCACAGACAAAAGCAACAGTTCCAAAGAGTGCTGAACAAAACCGAATTACACAATTGAGAAGGCAGCAAAAAATATGAAGCGCCTGATACATAGAATCATATTCATAAGTGCAGCTACTGCGGAAACAAAGCACACGGTGGAAAAAGTGAATGTCCCGCTAAAGGAAGACAGTGTAAAAAACCCGTGCATGCAGTTTGTCACATCTCAGATAAAGAGGAAGACGAGCTGTTTATTGATGCAGTAAGAAACTAATCGATGAATGAAACCTCTTATCTTTACAACGATTGACAAACACGGAATGTAACTTGAACACAACACATCCTACAAATACGAGCCTGATTGAAAGAAATAATGATAATCAAATCCTTGATGACAGCAACATTCAATAACACTCACAAAACAATTACTGTATATTGACAATCATGTTACGTTATTTTTAAAATGTTCCCTTTTCTTTTCATAACTTCTACTTCTCCACTGCGATATACGGGTATATATATAAATGTATATATATACCCGATCTACAATACATACTAGCATAGACAAGCCACACGCTGTGGCGCAATTGTAGAGTCTTTCTCTAACGCCGACATTCGAGGTTCGATTCCCGAGAGGGGATGCACTGAGTATGTACGCACGCTACCCGATTCATTTTACCTTCGCATCTCCTTGGTTTGGGACGTATGAAAAATATTAGGTTAACACAAAATCATGTTACGTTATTTTTAAAATGTTTCCTTTATTAGCACAAGCACAGCTGAGAAGCTTCGATGCATGTACTCCATAACGTTAAAAATAACGATTTAATCACACTTTCAATTCCAAGCAAACGGAACTTTTGTCAATGCATGATTTCCTGGTACATCCATTACACTGATGCACACATCACAGCTACAAAAATGTTAGAGTCGGAATAAAGCGCGCTCCTACGACTGATCATTTCGACTACCCGAGCGAAGCCTTGATAAAAGCATGGTTTTGTGCACACTGAAAAGCAAGCAAAATTAGATGCATTACAGAAAGCGGACTTTGTGGCTCTTACTGGGGATCATTGGACTTCGTAACCGTTAGTAATTCTAAATACATCTAATTACAAAATGTTCAATGATCACACTGTTTTAGCCTAATGTACAAAATAATTTTGGCTAATGTTACTCAGAGTTTAAAGAGTAAGCTGGTCAAATTACCTTTTATGTTTCTGACTTATTTTTTTAAGAAGAAAAACTGCACTTTATGTTGAAATTTTGGTTATTATTATTTAAAGACAATACTATTCTGAAAATGTACTTAAAGTACTTAAACTACCACTTTATTTTTAAGTCTGCCCAATTTTAACCAGGGATGATATTTTTGTTTCTGTTTTGAATTCAAATGCAGTTTAAAGGCTTTTTTTCAGAAATTAAAACAGCTTCAGTTTACAATATTCATGTCCATGTCTATTATTTGATTCTGTCGCCCACTAAAACCCTTTTAAATTAAAAAAAACATTTGCGATTTGGGGCAAATTTACGTGTGCGATTACATACGATTAATCAAGATTAATTCTTACACAGCCTCTAATTAATTGGATTAATTTTTTTAATCGAGTCCCTAATATATGTGGATATATATTTGTAGTTTTGTATATATATGTGTATATACAGTATATATGTAGATATGTATATGTGTATATACAGTATGTATATATATGTGTGTGTGTATATATACAGTATGTGTATATATATGTATATGTATATATATATGTATGTGTGTGTATGTATATATATATATATAATGTGTATATATATGTGTATAGATGTGTATATATATATATATATATATATATATATATATATATATATATATATGCCAGCAACACTCATGACAATGACAAAACAATTACATTGTCAATCATGTTACGCTATTATTAAAATGTTTCCATTTCTTTTTACTTCTCGCTGCCAATAGGTATTTTGCTATATATCTATATATATATATGTATATATATACAGATATATATATAAATATATATATATATATATATAAATAGATAGATATGACAACAACACTCATATTAATGACAAAACAATTACATTAACAATCATCTTACGTTATTTTTTAAATGTTTGCTTTTCTTTTTTATAACTTCTTTAACACATTACTTCTCCGCTGCGAAGCGCGGGTATTCTGCTAGTCTATATATATATCTTGTCACGCACGCGCGAATAGGAGACCACGTACGGAACTTAACACACATCAGAAGACGCTCGCCGGCAGGGAGTGGCGGGTACTAACCTTTCTCCTTTGCTTTCTTCCAGGACAAAAGACGCTCCGTCACCATAAGCCTCATTCCCGCAGCACGTTACTTCTGCCCTTCCTCCGCCATTTTTGCTGACGTCATCCTCCCTCACGGTTCCTTCCCAGCATTCCTCCACTTCCGGCTCTTCCTTTATAAAATGGCCTCCGACGCCATTTTGCATCACGCATATGAACTGTTTTTGTTTATATTTGTCCAGTGTTTTGATTTATTGTGGATTTATCTGCAATATACGGGGCCGGAAACCCCAAACCTTTATGTTGTTTTCTCTTGAGTCTTTTACAGTGGCGTAGCCAGCAGGATAGTGTTCCGATAGAGATGACTGAAGGACAGGACCTCAACACAGTGCTGCAGGGGATGAATGCCCAGATCCTGTCCTTGCAGCAAGCGCAAGCCGCTACCACCCGGGAGTTGGAGGCAACGAAGGCCAGGTTGGCAGAAGCCCAGAGGGAAAGACCAGACCCACCTCGACCAACGCCGCCACCGTTCATACCCATGACGGAAGCTGATGATGTCGAATCCTACCTGGGCATATTTGAAAGGACGGCCACCCGGAACGAGTGGCAGCGGTCCGAGTGGGCGCCCATTCTGGCGCCCTACCTGAAGGGACCCGCGGCGCGGGCTTACTACGACCTCCCTGAGGAGGAGGCCGCGAGCTACGACCTCCGAAAACAGGAGATCCTGGCACGCTACAGCATTACGCCGGGCCAGCAGCCGACCGAATGGCGGAGCTGGCAGTTTGACCCGGAAAAGCCGGCCCGAGCACAGGCCTTCGACTTCTGGGAAAAGATGGGACGTTGGCTACGGCCTGAGGGTCCCCAAGCCCGGAAGGTCGTTGAGCAGGTGGCCTGTGAGGGTCTGGTCAACGGTATCCCTAACTCCCTTGCCCAGCAGGTCCGGCGCCACCCATACAAAGACATGTCGGGACTCCTGGAAGTCCTGGAGCGTCAGCTCACGGTCTTCCAAACCGGGGGGTTGGAAAGGCAAGCTCGCGGGAACCGACAGGGCGGGCGGCCACCCCCGAGCCTTCTCGACGCGCTGCGGAAGCGCCGCAAAGAGCCAAAGAAAAGCCGGCCTTCCCACGCTGTTACAAGTGCGGTGAGACCGGGCACCTGCTGCCGACCTGTCCCCTCAACACTACTACGGAGCCAATGGACTGCACCTGGGCCACCGCAAAGAGGTACTGTACTCCGTCGCATCCCCTGGCGAGTCCGAACACGGGAGGGGTGTTGTTGAATGGGCACTCGGTGGTGGCTCTGTTTGATTCCGGCAGCAACATAACCATTGTTGCTCGCCGTTATGTGTTACCGCGACAGTGGCTTAAAAAACATTTGCAAGTCACTTGTGTGCATGGGGAGACCAGGTCATATTGTTCCGCTCACTGCTATATCACCTGGAAGGGGCAGTTGTCTAACCTGATGGTCGCGGTGTTCCCCGAACCCCCCTATCCAGTGATTTTGGGACAAGACTGGTCGCACAGAAAATGCGGTAAGACACACACCGCTCCCGGGGCCTCACTAGGTCTGGCTATGAGGGGGCGGGCGCCCTTCCCGCGGACTCCACGCCGTGCTCCGGGGCAGGCCCTAATGGCGCTGGCACATTGGGGGACGCTTCCTCGGCAACGGACCCGAACGTTTCCGCCAGCTCACAAGATCCCCTGAGCAACTTGGACCATTAATTTCGGTCCATGCCTGCCTCATTTAAAAGGGAAAAGTGGAATGACAATTCCCTGCGGTTTGCCCGGAATGCGATTATTCTTCCAGGCAGCTCACAAGCTGACGGATCCATGCCACGCGAGCCCTTCTTTGTTCTTGAAAATAATCTGTTGTATCGGATGGCGACTCATGAGGGCGAGGTGCGGAAGTTGTTGCTTGTTCCGCGTACCTTCTGGTGAGAGGTATGTGAACTAGCTCACGCTCACCTCCTAGGCGCCCACCTCGGGGCCGAAAAAACTTTGGAGAGGGTCAAACTCCGCTTTTACTGGCCCGGGATCAACAAGGAGGTCCGGCGTTTCTGCCAATCCTGTCCGGAATGTCAGATTCGCCAGATTCCTAGAAGGGACCGCGCTCCTCTCGTCCCTATACCCCTGATAGACATTCCTTTTGACAGAATAGGGGTGGACTTAGTGGGACCCCTGGAACCCTCAAACCGTGGCCACAAATATATATTGGTCATGGTGGATTACGCTACCCGATACCCAAAGGCGGTTCCCTTGCGCTCCGCTAACACAAAAAATATCGCACGGGAATTAGTCAACTTATTCTCCAGAGTGGGCATACCCAAAGAAGTCCTCATGGACCAGGGTACACCCTTCATCTCAGATACGTTCAGGGAGGTTGCCCAATTACTCCGGATAAAGCACCTGAAGACGTCTGTCTATCACCCTCAAACAGACGGGCTGGTAGAGCGTTTAAACCAGACGCTTAAACAGATGCTCCGCAAAGTAGTCAACGCCGATGGCAGGAATTGGGACCAGCTCCTACCACTCGTGCTTTGTGCCTACCGGGAAGTGCCCCAGGCCTCTACGGGCATCTCACCTTTTAAGTTGTTGTATGGGCGACAACCCCGAGGACTTTTAAACATACTAAAAGAGGGCTGGGAGGCTGAGGCCCTTCCCTCCTCCAACACAGTATATTGGAGTATGTGGCGCAACTGCGCGACAGGCTCGCTAAAATCAGGCCCCTCCTAAAGGACCACGTGACTCGTGCACAGGCAGCGCTGGCCCGGTGTTACAACCGCAACTCCGTCCTCCGGGAGTTCCGCCCTGGGGACCAAGTGATGGTGCTCGTTCCTACCTCCCATTCCAAGTTGCTAGCTCACTGGCAGGGGCCATACAAGGTTAAGGAAAGAAAGGGGCTCGTTGACTATTTAGTTAAACAACCTAATCGTCGGTTGAGCGAGAGGATCTACCACGTCAATTTATTAAAACCTTGGAAAAACAGGGAGGAGTCTCCTGACACTCGTAGGTCCCACTCCCTATTCACTAGCACGTCTGCCCTTAACCTCGGTGATGAGCTGGCACGCCTACACCGGCAGGAGATAACCCAGGCAATCCGGGCCGTTCCCGAAGTAGTGAGCGAGGCACCGGGCCGGACCTCGCTGATTGCGCACGATATAGTCACGGACCCCGGAGTAATCGTCCAGGAGAGACCCTATAGATTCCCGGAAGCAAAGCGGAACTGGAGGTGCAACGGATGTTGGATATGGACATTATCGAGGAAAGCCATAGTCCTTGGTCCAGTCCTATCGTCCTCGTTTCCAAGCCGGACGGCTCCTGGAGGTTCTGTAATAACTTCAGACGTCTGAATCAGGTCTCCAAGTTCGACGCCTACCCAATGCCCCGTATCGATGACCTGCTTGAACGGCTGGGTGCGGCACGATACTTGACTACTCTTGACATGACGAAAGGGTATTGGCAAATTCCCTTAACGGCATCTGCGAAAGAGAAAACAGCCTTTAGCACCCCTAGTGGACACTGGCAATACAAGGTCCTCCCATTTGGGCTGCACGGGGCCCCAGCGACATTTCAGCGTCTGGTGGATCGAGTGCTGAAGCCATACCAGTCCTATAGTGCCGCCTACCTGGATGACGTCGTCATCTATTCCGGCACCTGGGAGGATCATCTGTTGCAGGTCTCAGCTAAAGCCGGCCTCCGCATTAACCCCCGTAAGTGTTTTTTTGGCTTGAAGGAGGCCAAGTATTTAGGCTACCTGGTGGGACGAGGACAGGTGAGACCCCAATGTTCAAAAATCAGACATCCTGGAATGGCCCCATCCGAATACCAAGAGACAGGTGCAGGCTTTCTTAGGGTTAGCGGGGTACTACCGCCGGTTCGTGCCCCGTTTCTCTGAAAGGGCAGCACCCTTGACCAATTTAACAAAGAAGGGCGCTCCCCTACACGTGGTATGGACCGACACGGCAGAACACGCATTCAGTGACCTAAAAAAGGCCCTAACGTCGGCCCCTGTATTACAGACCCCTGATTTTGGGCTCCCTTTTATCCTCCAGACCGACACTTCGGACACAGGCCTGGGCGCCGTGTTGAGCCAAAGCGTCAATGGGGTCGAACACCCTGTGATGTACTTAAGCCGGAAACTGCTGGACCGAGAGACCAGGTATGCGGCAGTGGAGAGGGAAGCCCTGGCCATTAAGTGGGCTGTGACCCATCTCCGTTACTACCTGTTGGGTCGCGAGTTCACTCTGGTGACCGATCACGCTGCGCTTCAGTGGATGTCCCTGCGCAAGGAGTCAAATCCACGGGTCACCAGGTGGTTTCTGGACTTGCAACCTTATAAGTTCACGGTCACTTATCGTCGCGGCAGCCTTCAGGCCAATGCCGATGCCCCCTCTCGCATCCACGACCTCTCGGTTAGGTTCGCCCAACCTGACGGTCTTGGGCTAAGGGGGGGGTCGTGTCACACACGTGCGAATAGGAGACCACGGACGGACCTTAACACACATCGGAAGACATTCGCCGGCAGGGAGTGGCGGGGTACTAACCTTTCTCCTTTGCTTTCTTCCAGGACAAAAGACGCTCCGCCACCATAAGCCTCATTCCCGCAGCACGTTACTTCCACCCTTCCTCCGCCATTTTTGCTGACGTCATCAATCCCATCCTCCCTCACGCGTAAGTAATCTTGTTTCAAATCTCACAGCTTGGATTGCTGCTGTCATAATCGGTTTGAGTTTCATGGTTTGTTTCAATTACAACAGTATTTGTAGGACTTGTGTTGAAGTGACATTCGGCATCTGTCAAGCGTTGTAAGTATACAACCAGTTTCATCGATAACTTCACATCCAGCTTTTGAGAGTTTAAACATTCATAAACATCAAGGTGTCCACTACTGAAATCGTCACCTGTGAATCTAAGATGTTTAAGAGGCATTGGCGGTTGTCCAAAGGTGTAACATATTTGGCCATTTCGGTACACTTGAAAGCGACAACCGAACAATTCAGCGGCAGCCATCAACTCACATGCAGAACCATAGGTGAAGGGCTTAAGCATTTCACTCTTATAGTGCTCCTGTGTAGTATAATTATCTCCTGTACCGTCATCAGTCCACACCTTGAACCTGTCCCAGTCCCATACATAAGACACAATGTTTCTCCAGATATCAAGAGTGAGCCTGATATGGCCGTGCAATATGTAACAAACAGAATGGAAAAGGCAGGTGCCATCTCCGGGCATGGAAACCACTCGGTAAGTGACAGTTCTTTGATCGATGGCGATCACCTCGATAGACAAGTTAATGCGGGTACAGTTGGAATGATAAAGGAAATAGGTACCTGAACAATGTAAAGTAAGTCTAAAATACCTACACAATAACTATAATCGTAATAAATGAACAATAAAACAGCAGAGAAGCCGTGGATTAAATAAAAGGCTGTAGTTATCAGCAGGAGACGGAATCCGTGGCGAAGCAAGGAAGGGAATGAAGAGACTGGAGCGACGGATGGCCTTATATAGGCAGGCAGCCAACAACGTGTGAGGCATTGGGATGGGGGACCCAACGCCCCACACGGTGACTGAGCTGCAGGCTATGGACATATATATACGTAAGTAGGATTCAGTTAGCGTTGGGAACCCGGTACCAAATTTCTTGAAGATGGGCCCATAAGTAACAAAGACTGTTGAAAAGTTCAATATGGCGGCCGACAGTGCCATCATACCACCGAAATAAGTACCAAATTTCAGCCTTCTACCTACATGGGAATTTGGAGAATTAGTGACGTTGGAAAGTTCAATATGGCGGCTGACAGTGGCGTCATACCACCAAAATAAGTACGTGCATTGGTTTCGGTTAGCGCAGGGAAGCCACCTACCAAATTTCGTGATGATGGGGCCATAAATAAGAAAGTTCAACATGGCGGACGTTGTTGACCGTTATGACCGTTATGCGTAGAATTTCGAAATTAAACCTACTTAACTTTTGTAAGTAAGCCGTAAGGAATGAGCCTTCCAAACTTCAGCCTTCTACCTACACGGGAAGTTGGAGAATTAGTGACGTTGGAAAGTTCAATATGGCGGCTGACAGTGGCGTCATACCACCGAAATAAGTATGTACATTGGTTTCAGTTAGTGCAGGGAAGCCGCCTACCAAATTTCGTGAAGATGGGGCCATAAATAAGAAAGTTCAACATGGCGGACGTTGTTGACCGTTATGACCGTTATGCATAGAAGTTCGAAATGAAACCTGCTTAACTTTTGTAAGTAAGCCGTAAGGAATGAGCCTTCCAAATTTCAGCCTTCTACCTACACGGGAAGTTGGAGAATTAGTGACATTGGAAAGTTCAATATGGCGCCAGACAGTGGCGTCATACCATCGAAATAAGTATGTACATTGGTTTTGGTTAACGCAGGGAAGCCGCCTACCAAATTTCGTGAAGATAGGGCCATAAATAAGAAAGTTCAACATGGCGGACGTTGTCGACTGTTATCGAACTTTATGACCGTTATGTGTAGAATTCCGAAATGAAACCTGTTTAACTTTTGTAAGTAAGCTGTAAGGAATAAGCCTGCCAAATTTCAGCCTTCTACCTACACGGGAAGCTGGAGAATTAGTAATGAGTCAGTGAGTGAGTGAGTGAGTCAGTGAGGGCTTTGCCTTTTATTAGTATAGATATAAATATATACACACCCCGATCTACATACTGTCAAATAAACGAACCACACACCCTAGCGCAACATGAGAGGCTTCGCCTTTAGCGCTGACGTCTGAGGTTCGATTCCCAAGAGTGGGTGCAGTGAGAGTGTACTGCCTGATGAGCCCAGAATTAGAGCCAAGCACGTGCCGCATACTGTTTGCATTATTTGATAGTTTCCCGATTCATTTTACCCTTGCACCCCCTTGGTTTGGGAAGAAGTATGAAAAAATATGAGGTTAGCGCAGAAAAACAGATCACCAATTGAAACTTTATGAATAATAGATACTTTATTCACCATCAATAGTTGTTTTGGTAAACCCATACTCAATTTAATCCTCCTTCCATGTTATAATTTTTCCGCGACTAGCCATGATTAAATAAACGGTAAAAAAGTAAGCGCGAAGCAAGGGTGACTTATTCAGGCAGGCAGGCGACAGCTCAATAGCTCAAATTTGGATATAAGTAGGTTCTGTTTAGTCGCCAGAAATATCTTTGGTAGGAATGGAAGTTGGATTTAGTCTTTAAATTTCTATGGTGAAGAAAAATGTATGCAATGATGATTAAATTTAACTTTCATTCCTACTAAACATATTTCTGTCGACCAAATAAAAATTACTTATATTTAAAATTTAAATAGAACTTGAACAAATACGATCGTTTATAATACCCACGCAGCACTAAGTGCACGTAAGATTAGGAGTCATCCGTTTTAACAAGCAGCGTATTGCACTGATACGAAATAGCCTGCCCATTTAATTATTTAGGAATGGATAGATAAATTAAGATTTTGTACAAATAATGTTTTTAATTTTTTTTCCTCAATGGATTCTGGCACCCCAGCAACAGCTCCTCGCACCCCAAAGGAGAGATATATATATATATATATATACGGACGTTTATCCCGGCCAATACCCCCAAGCCGCCAGGTGGAGCCCTCCTTGCAGCATGGAGGCTCCCAGAAGACCATCCGGGCATCATGGACAATGTGGTTTTTTATGCACAGCCCTACTGGATGCCATGGGGGCCACAAGATGGAGCTGCAGGGAGGACCGAGGACTTCTTCGTGCCCTTAGACCCGGAAGTTCGTCATAGGAAAAGCGACGGGCTTTCGGGTTGAAGAGAAGAGCTTTTCCCTGACTCGGAAGTGATTGAGAATCGAATGGACTGGGGATTGGGAACACTTCCGGGTCAGGAGATATAAAAGGACTGTGAGAGCTCCCAGACGGGGAGCTGAGCTGGGTGGAAATGTGGCAACGCGTCTGGGAGCTGGAGGATTGGTTTATTGTGAATAGTGATTGATTTATGAGTATTGTGGTGGAGAGTGTGCTTTGTACACTGTGGCAATTGAATAAAGTCGATTTGAGGACTTTTACCTGGTGTTTGGAGTTGTGGACAGGGGTTCAAGGGAGCGAGAGCGCCCCCTATCTACCACAAGGTATAGATATACATATATAGATAGATAGATATAGATATATAGATTATATAGATAGATAGATAGATAGATAGATAGATAGATAGATAGATAGATAGATAGATAGATAGATAGATAGATAGATAGATATGGCCGGCCATGTACCCCGGCCAATACCCCCAAGCCGCCAGGTGGAGCCCTCCTTGCAGCATGGAGGTCCCCAGAAGACCAGCAGGGCATTATGGACCATGTAGTTTTGTGCACCGCCCTGCTGGATGCCATGGGGGCCACGAGAGGGAGCTGCAGGGAGGACCGAAGAATTCTTCATGCCCTATGACCCGGAAGTTCGTCATAGGAAGAGCGACGGGCTTCCGGGGTGAGAAACATTATTTACCCTGACCCGGAAGGAATAAGGACTTGTGGACTGTTGGGAAGGAACACCTCCGGGTCAGGGAATATAAAGGACTGTGGGAGCTCCCAGACGATGAGCTGAGTTGGGAGGCAGGGTGGCTAAGCGTCTGGGAGTGGAGGATTTGTTATTGGTTATTGTTTATTGGAGTATTTGGGAGTAGAGGGTGCTTTGTGCACTTTATTATAAAATAAATATAATTATTGGACTTTTACCTAGTGTCTGACGTGGTGTCTGAGGGTGCAAGGGTGCGAGAAGCATCTTAATCTGTCACAATAGATAGATAGATATACATATAGAGATATATAGATAGATATAGATATACATAGATAGATAGATAGATAGATAGATAGATAGATAGATAGATATAGGTGTATGTATATGTGTGTGTCTATATATATATGACAGCAACACTCATATCAGTGACAAAACAATTACATTAACAATCATCTTATGTTATTTTTAAAATGTTTCCTTTTCTTTTTCATAACTTCTTTAACACACTACTTCTCCGCTGCGAAGCGCGGGTATTCTGCTAGTATATAAATAAAAATGTAAATGTTCGTTTTTTCAAAATCTTAAATCTCCGAAAGTTCTTCACCAATTGCTTTGAAATTTTGACACAACGTTGCATTCGAATACGCGCGTGTTTTTATATACACCTGTGACAGGCAAAAACATGCTTTTTTGAAAAACACCTCCATCTGTTGGAAGCAAAAGCAACGCACGCTATACTAAATATTTTACGCACAAGACTCTTGATCGATCATTGCAAGATTTGCGTGGAAACATCACACCATTTGGGAACGCATTAATATTGCTTGCAGGAGATTTCAGGCAAACATTCCCTGTAATTCCTCGATCGACATCAGCGGACGAAATAAAAGCTTGTCTGAAATACTCTACTTTGTGGCGACACGTAAAGACGTTAAAATTAATTACAAATATGCGTGTCCAGCTGCAAAACGATCGATCAGCTGAGATATTCTCACGTCAATTGCTGGAAATTGGGAACGGAAAGGTGCCGGTTGATCTGACCTCAGGACGAATTGCATTGCCTCATAACTTCTGCAATTTAGTGATGTCAAAAGAAGAATTGGTTGAAAAAGTATTTCCCAATATTCAAACCAATTATAAGAATCACGATTGGCTGAGTGAACGAGCTATTCTTGCGGCCAAGAACAAAGACGTCTACAAACTTAACGATATTATTCAGTCTAACATTCAAAGCGAGGTACCCACATAGGCTACAAGTCCGTCGACACTGTTGTAGAAGCAGATGAAGCGGTTAATTATCCAACAGAATTTTTGAATTCACTCGATCTGCAAGGGATGCCACCACACGTACTGCGATTGAAAATCGGCGTCCCAATTATCATGTTGCGACATATCAACCAGCCAAAGCTTTGCAATGATATGCGGCTTGCAGTAAAAAAAATCATGAGCAGCGTCATAGAAGCAACAATCTTGACAGGACCTTTCAAAGGTAAAGATGTCCTCATTCCTCGCATTCCTATGATTCCAACGGATATGCCATTTCAATTTAAGAGATTGCAATTCCCAATTCGATTGGCGTTTGCAATCACCATTAACAAAGCTCAGGGCCAATCGTTAGAATTGTGCGGTTTAGATCTAGACACGGATTGCTTCTCACATGGACAATTATATGTTGCGTGTTCTAGAGTCGGCAAACCAGACAATCTCTATATCTACACAGACAATGGAACAACAAAAAATATTGTATACCCACAAGCATTGTGAAATTAAACATATTAGTAACGTGCACTTTCTCTTTTCTTTCTTTTCCATTTAACCAGACTGAGCCACAGCAACCCGAGGCCGGGTGCAGCTAGTTGATAAATAAACCAAGAGTTCCCTATCAGCGTGGTAGCCTCTGCAAAGCACTCCGACAGCATTCACTGAACCATTTGTTTGCATTGATCACAAAAATAAAGTGAATATTTTGTGATATTTGATCAAAATTGAATAATAGCTAAACTTGAACAAGGGATTTCATATCACTTAACATGATAATATGAAAAGGAATAAGGCTTGAACAATAAATTAAACAAAACAGTATTTTAAATTAAGGAGGATCTGCAGTATCTGTATGTTTATTTAAAAATCCTGGCCAATTTGTGAATAAAGCTATGTCATTAATTTTGACAATGCCATCATGTTCTAAAGACAGATTCTTAAGTCAGGGCGCCTCTGTAGCTCTAGTCAGTTTGCTCACTCTATAAAACTGCTAGGGGCTAATGGGCTTATTTAGCTGAGACTGCAGGTTTTATTACCAGTCCTTTTGGAGCCATATGCTTACTAATGGCTGACAGTAAGGAACACTGATTCTCACAAGGATCTTTAACCTCATGGTCTCTCAAAGACTCCAGACAGGAATCCTTTTTCCTAGACCACTGGGTTATTCGTGGCTCTCCTGTGTTTAAAGCCCAGCCCAAAATAGGACAATCGGTGTCTTTTCTTAAAGAAGATCATAGCTTTAAACTATGGCCAGCTTGTAAGCCGGGAGCATGTTATAAATCACTTTAACCCCCCACAAATCTAGCTGTCCACTGCTTAGTCTCTCAGCATCCATGGGGCCGCCATCCTGCCTTGTAATTATACAATATTCAGCTCTATAAGAGCACATTTAAAGTGGCTTTTGTGTCACATGCAGCTAAATCTCTGCTCTTTTAAAAATCTTGAAATCATTAAAACACTTGCAGTTTCTACTATTAAACACAGCATTGATATCACACTGGTACTGAATAAAAAAAATATATATTAAAACTGACTTACCAAGGTTACATTTTTAAAACAAATTTGTGTAAAGGCATCAGATTTCTATGCAAATCTTAATATGTACATCTTAATCTTGTAATCAAAAGAATGACTTGATAGCAGCCTAAATAAACCGGAGTCATTTTCTCATAAATTACACAAGCCTCAACTTATTTTTTAGTGTTATACAGTACAGCAGATGTGCCACTGTGCAAGTTTTGATTCTGAATTTCAAAAATAAATCACCATAGAGATAAAATTCAAACATTTTGCAATGTGTTGATGCCCTTTTAATTTAAAATTGTAGACTGTACGTCAATCTATCCATTTTCGGAACTCCCCTACTCCCGTAATGTTTTCCACCCTAACCAAATCATTATTAAATAAATTTTCAATGTCATGTCATACTATATTCTGGTTACAACTGATTTTTTTTTAACCTTTGAAATTTTGGGTGACTCTGTGGCTGAGTTCTTGGATGTGAATTCTTCAGTGGGAGGTTTTTCTCCAGGTACTCTAATGTTCTGCCTACAACAAACAGTAAATGTTGTGTCTTAGTCAAGTGGCAATTCTAAACAGACCAAATATAAGAGAATATTGGAGTGTAAAACGGTGTCCTCTGAGAGAATGAATCTGGTCTCATTTGTTGTCTTTATAATACACATTTACATTTATGTACTTTGTACCTTATTTATTGATTTCAGACACCCTTAATATAAATTTTAATATTCAGCACCTAATCCCTTGATTTTATTGAGGAAAGGCAGTTTCAATAAAAAGAAAGTAATTTGTTTTCATAAGAATAGACAATCCAGTGTAGCATACTTCATCATATCCTTTTTATCTGATACTTTTAAAATGCAAATAATATTAAAAATGAAAATATATCCTAAGGAGCTGCCTAGCTAGGAAACAAGATCTAAGTATTTGCAGGTCTCTTAATATAGAAAACCTTTCTAACAATTATGAGATATTTACTATGAAATGGTGTCCAATTGTGCCACAACATCTTTGATAAAGAATCTACTCGGCAGACAGTTCACAAGAGCCTTACTCTGGAGTCTTAGTATTTTGAAATACTTTCTTTAATACTGCATTATCTTGGACTCTGCTCAGTTAAAATGAAAAGACTCACATGTTCTTTCCTGTACTTTCACCAACATGTTCTTTTCCATCCATCAATCCATTATCCAACCCGCTATATCCTAACTACAGGGTCATGGGGGTCTGCTGGAGCCAATCCCAGCCAACACAGGGCACAAGGCAGGAAACAAACCCCTGGCAGGGCGCCAGCCCACCGCAGATGTTCTTTTTGGAATACAAAAGAAAAAAACTGCTCATGGTTATCTAGGTTTCAGTTGAATGGTACAGTACTGTTTAAGCATAACCCCACCAGACTAGACATCTTTTACCCTAAAACACTGTTTACACATTGAAGTGTACTACCTGTGCAGTGCTGCAATCGATCCTCGCCCATATGATGTTTGCACATTACCCCAGTGCCAACATGACTACTCTGGTTTCTCTCTCATAACCCGAAAGACATGACATTGGCCTTGTGAGGGTGTGCATGTGTGTTGGTGGGCCCTGTGTTGAATCTGTGCACTGTCCACGGCTCTTTCCTGCTTACCGTGGGGCTGCGATAGGCTTCAGCCCCAGATGAGCCTTTGCTGTTTTTCATATTTTGCTATTTTGTTTATGTTTTGTATTCTAGTTTTTATAGTAATTTAATTTCAAGGATTTTTTTTTCTTTTTACTTTGACTTTCATTTTTTCCTGAGCGTGAGATTGATTTTCCCCCACTTCTTTGATTGCAAGTTTTGTGATTCCTGTGTATGAATTCTGCTCAGTCTTGACTGCTCTTCTATGAAGCCATCATCAACTGTTTACACACTCAAATATAAGCATAAAATTAAATAATTATCCTTTTACTAATCAGATTGGTTACATGAATGATGGTTTTTTTAATCAATGAAAATGACAGTACGTACAGAAAAAAAACACATTATATCCAAAACATTTTTTAATTTGAAATATCTGTACATTTTATATTAGGCCTAATAACAACAAGTGCATTTATTACTTAAGCACATTTTCATACAGAGAATGTAAAGAAGAAGTTACATGCAAAGAAAATCAATTTAAATTTAGATAACAATGAGAATGAATAATTATTATACAAAAGATAAATCAATAATGTCCACTTACATAAGAAATATATATAAACAGGAGAAGTCAAGTCAAGTCAATTTGGGGAGTATGTAATGGTACAGTGCATTGCTGCACCCACTACACAACAAAACAATTCAGGATCCCTGTTTGCAACCCCCCAGGCAGATACACGGTGTCAGGTGTTATGTGGGCGACCTCTTGACCTGGTCCAGCCACTCGGGTCCCCAGCAATGAGGATCTTACGAGCTGGATCACCCTCGGGGAAATGCGCCACATGGCCGTAGTGCCATAACTGACGCTCCCTCACAATGCAGGTAATGTGCCTCCTTCGGGACTCTTTGAGCAACCGCTCATTCAACACAAAGTCAAACCCAAGGATTTTCTTGAGAGACACAGTGCCAAAGGAGTCCAGTCTTCATCTCAGGTCACTGGATAGCGTCCATGTCTCGCAACCATATAGCAAGATAGGAATCACCAGAACTCTAAAGACATGGACCTTCGTTTTTTTGCATAGATATCAGGAGCGCCACACACCCCTTTCCATCAACCTCATGACCCCCCATGCCCTTCCAATCCGTCTACTGACTTCATAGGAAGAGTCACAAGAGACATGAATGTCACTGCCAAGGTAAGTAAACCCCTCAACAAGGTCAACACTCTCTCCGCAAACAGACACACTGCTGATGGCTGTGCCCAAGAGGTCATTAAATGCCTGGATCTTGGTTTTTATCCAGGACACTCGCTAGCCCAGACACTCAGACTCCTCACTCAGTTTCTCGAGTGCCCCATTCAGAGCCTCCATTGACTCTGCGAAGATCAGAGCATCATCATCTGTTGGTGAAATAGAAGAAATGGTGTCCTTCAATATATGTTTTTTAAGTTTCTAATAGACGCTGAAAAGGTCAGATGGCCAGTGTGGACAACAAAAAAATCCAGCTGGAAAAAAACAAAACGTGTGAGGGTTCCAGGCAAAAAGACCACCCAGCCCCCACTGGATATTCTGGATGACATCAATGTTCTTAAATAGTTCTTTACTGTTTTTTTTTTTTTTTGTCTGAGAGGATTCGACGCAGTGGGTCTCATGGCAAGTAGGGGTAATAACTTCTAACTGAATTTATGCTACTGATCTTCATAGCTTTGCTGGTCATGTATGTAGATTTCTGACTTTTATTTACAGTGTGCTAACTTGAACTACAGAATTTCTGTGCAATAAGGTAAACAATTTAAATAAAAACTGGAAACCAATCATCTTTCCATGTTTCATTTCATAAGTGTTATGATTTGTTTGTATTTTTTAAATTTTTTTCTGAAAAGAATTTATTTTTCCTTAAAGTCTGTTACGGATTTTGGGGGTTTTGGATGACAGATAATTCAAATTTGTTATTAGCTTGTTTATTTTTTGATGACTAGAAACTTATTAAATTGAACTAACTGTGAATTTCCCCTTGGGGTTAATAAAGTATCTATCTATCTATCTAACTTAATGTTTTTAGTTTACTGCTTCACCATTGTCATTTTTGCAAGTGTTAATATTTTGCAGTTTTACGGCCATGATGCAACTGTTATGTATTCAAATTCTTGTGTAATGTCTTTTTTGATCACTTGTGAGTATTTGATTTATGTTAATGTTACTTTTCTTTATTATTTTCAGTATTCCCAATGTCTGTGTTACGTTCCGTGTGTTTTGTGGGTGGTTCCCCAAGAAATGGAGCAATCTGCCCTTTATAGCCCTCAGCCCTGTGAAAGAAGAGGTAACCCACAGTTCCTTGAGATTTGAGATTCATTATTATGTGATTGGGAGTAGCGAGATTCTTGAATTGTAATTTTCTGTGGTTTTTTTTAATTTCTTTATCATTTGACCTCTATTCTGTTTTTTTGACTCCATTTGCTAGATTTGTATTCGAGACTTGTTTGCCGGCATTCCCGACTGTACCTCTTGTGCTCTTCTAAGCTTCACTTAACAGAGCTTATTTTATAAGTAAATTTTGTATTTGTAAACAGTCTACGTTGCATTCTGTGATATTAGCCAGGGTTTTTGACAGGATTTCTCCTTATAGTGGGCATTTTTGGAACTGTTTGGGACTCTTTAGAACCACTTACAAATTTTCAAGTTCATAAGAAAGTGAGTCACCCTAAAATAATAAAAAAAAGTTCTCCTCTGCAGCAGCACTGTGCAGGCTGAATTACAGTTTTTGAACCACTCTCCTGGCTATTTTTGTAAATACTGTGATGCTCTTAACAAAGCCTTATCTCCGAGTGTGTGTCTTTGGACCTATAACCACTAAAGGGAGGTCAAGGACATATTTTTTTAAAAGCTCAATTCTCCTGGCAAGGATTATGAATTTGGAGGATGACAACCAGTTTTTTTGATTTGGAGCATGAGGTGCATATATGGGCAACTAATATAAAGTACCTTATGGAGAGATATGCTTATAGAGTAGTCAAAAGCAGAGTAGTCAAAAAGCACAGCTGGCTTTATGGCATCCATTCCAAAAAGCCAGTACCAAATGGTGAACAACATTCTAGTTTTTGGATATTTCAAACTTTAAACAGCTTACATGTACTCTCTACTGATTCACTGATTTTTAGACTCTCTAGATAGGTCTCTGACTTTGCTGCACAGTTCTTCAGTCTCTTGGTCATGACTATTTGCTAGCCAACAGATGTTGCTTTTATCATGGTTCTAGTCAGTCTAACTGTTTTTTATGTCACACTTAACTTGAATCCTGTAATGAAGGAATAAATTATTTAAATTATTTGTAAGCTTCTTAGTGTCTTTCTATGAGTTCTTATGCTCATTTTGGGTGTTTAGGTGGTTCCCAAATCTAAAATTCAACATTATTATTAATTTTTTTTATCAGAAGACTTCTTTTGTTTTAATCAATTTATTTGGTCTGTTAATCGCAGCCATTTAACCTTCAGGTCTCAGGAGTTGTGACATCATGGTAGCTCCGCCTACTGAGACTCCACCCAAATAACACAAGGAACATAAACAGATTTAAAAGGATGGTACACAATTACAGAACTACAATTGAAACAAACAAAAATAACCACCATAAATAATGGCTCAATATTAACAGAAACATTAAAAAAACATAAAATACACATAAATTCACACTGATGCATATCAGGATTAATATAAGAAAACCAGTTATGATCTATGAAAATCCATTAAAAATAAACTAGAACCACAATATAATATATCTGGCATACGGACAGTTACTACCTAAAAAAATGTACAACATAATTACTGCCAAACACACAAGCTAAATCCCTTTAGACCTTATTTTAATTCTGTACTGATTCTCTGTCACAGATGCAGATATAGATGACTTTTAAACACATAAACACTCGTAGAATCTCAGGACTGGACAGTGTCTTGCTGGCTGTGTTCTCAAAATCTGTGCAAATTAGCTGATTACTATCTTTACTAGCATCTTTTTCTTAGTTTTCATCTCTGCTTAAAAAAATGACAGCTATTCCTAGGAAACATACAGTGACCTGATCACTCATCTATTACCCAGAAGTGCTTACAAACGTCATCATAAGTGATTTAAAGGGCTGGTGGTTTCGTACATTAACTCCAGAATCTCTTCTAATTTAGACCCATTGCAGTTTACATATTGCTGTAAGTGTATGGCAGATGTCACTTCTCTTGTTTAACATAGTGGTCTGTCTCACCTAGACAAAAGAAATATCTATATGACTATTTATATAGGCAATATTTTACCATCAAATACTTTTAATGTGTGTGTCCTGGAGATGTTCTACCAATCACTAGTGGCTGGTGTACTGTCCTACACCATGTTGTGCTGAGTTAGAGTACATAATATGTTGATAGCAACATACTGTATCATCTACTTACAGCAGACTGTCAACACACAAAGCCTTATCACACTGCTTTTTCTCCTTTTTCATTCATGATGGTGTGACTAGACATAGGTTGAATTCTATCTTCTAAATCTGTTGATAAAATTACATACCAATGCTTACCATCAATGATGATGATACAAGGATGATGGACATGGCATTGTGGTGCCATGCAAACAATATCATTCTCAATTTTGAAATAAGTTAAGGAATTGAATTTATTTTGTACTACAGGAAGCAGGGTGACTGCCGTGTTCTCATTTATATTAATACAGACAAATATTTTTAATTTTTGGTAAACTTTTATCAATAGGTTTACTTGGTAAAGTCACAGAACTACAACAATACAGAAGGCTCATCAGAGTTTCAATGTTTTCAGATGTCTTAAGAAAGGTGTTATGTCGTCACAGGTTCTTTGTATTTTCCACAGAAAGTATCAGAGAATGGACTTTCCAATTACAGTATATTACATTCTACCATAGCAGTTGTTCAGATTCTGAATGCAAGTGTTCATAGAGGATAGTGAAAACTGCAAGCTTTTGTTGGAAAAGAACTGAAATCACTTAAATCATTTAAACATTCTCTTGCCTCAGGAAGTCAAGCAATATAATCAAGGATTACAGACACCCAGGTCATAAGCTTTTTTCTTGTCTGCCAGGAGTATAAAAGCTTTTTTTTCGTACAATCAATAAGACTTTTGAATGACATCTTGTAATAACTTTCAGGTACTATACTTAGCAATTGCATTGTACATATGCATACATTTATAGCTGTGAGTCTCTTAACTGTCCGTTGATGCTATAACTGTCTGTTTAAAGTTGTTTGCTTCTAAGGAAGCATGCAAGTATGTGTTCACTAGACGGTTTTACACATGATAATTAAACTAAATGTAATTTAGACCTGAATGTTGTCATATTTGTATTTTAACAATAACTGAGTTTTCCTCAGTCCATTTCTTTAATAAACACATACACTATAAATAACAGGAGGTGCTCTTGAGCTGTGCTTGAAACCAAATAGGACCAAACAGAATGAGAAAATACAAAAAGGGGAAGTGTTATTAAACAAGTAAAGCACACATGGAAGGTTTGAAAATAATGAGTTACAAATATAAAATCAATTATCTAAAACAACCTATCTTTCCATTGGGTCTACCAAAACAAGTTGATAACCTGGTATAACCTGTGGTTTGCCAAGTGCACTTTCCTAACAGTGAATTGCCAAACACTGCTCAAACCATCCCACATACCTTTTCCACCTCGCTTCAGCTGAGCCTCCTTAAATCTGAGCTTAAGTTATGACCAGAAGTAGCTTTTAAGGAAAATCAGTAAATCACTTCCAGGATAAGTTCCCACAGAACTTGCAAGGTCTGAGGAATACTTGAGGCTACACTTCTAACTTTCCAGGGATCTTCAGGTACTCCCAATTTACCATTAAAGGCTAGAGATCAGTCCAACATATCAGCAAGGAGCCATGCATAACTTAATCAGCCTTCCTACTGCTTTCTACTGGATTGGAGAACATCTGACACATTTTCCCGCTGTGCTCACTGACCTGTGTGCCTTCAGCTACTGCCATTGAGGGTCCAACTTCTGTTTCCTTACAGTTTGACACTGTTAAACACTGTGCTAAAACTCAACTAGATTGTGTTCTAGTGTCCGGATGAAATGTTTTGCAACCAGAACCCATTCCAATTCTTTCAATCATCAAGAATATTATTTTTTAGGGCTTCTCTGACTTGACTTGAATATTAAAGGTTGCAGCACCTGCATACACTGGCACAGCCATCAGTGTTTCTATTCTCAGTTAACATCCTGCTGGAGGATATGATGGCCTGCCTACTGTTTTGGAGTACATAAGCTAATGGTCCCAGTCCCAACCCAGCCCGACCCTACAACATATAGAGCCATCTTGTGTAAGAAATTTGAAAATGGATTTTTGACTTCTCTCTAATCCTAAAAGAAATTCTCATTTGATCATATGATGAATGCCACTGTTTGCCCCAAGTTCATAATAAGCCAGCATAAAACTTTTACCAAATTTTAGGACATCTTATGCCATATTGCAATACCAGAAAAGAGAACTGCAAATAATATATATGTACTTTTTTCCAATGTTTAATAAAATTTAATACTCACAAGCACTGTGTAAAAAGAGGCTTTAATTTAATTTCTGTGTTCTCTTACTGAACACTGTAGATATATTTAACAAATATAAGCTCTGAATTTTTATTAACTTTTGTCAATTTCCAGATGGGTTTACTTTCAAGCAAAAACAAGCAGTAGGATGAATTGGAAAATACAGGTGACATAATTGATTTTCTTTATAAATTCAGTAACCGTATTGGATGCCAGCTGTTACTTTAAAATGAGTTCTTGAAGTAAAGCACAGAAGCACAGATGGAAAGGGTGCATTTCACACAAATACTGGAAAGTTTTTCTTCACACAGAGGCAAAGACTGAACTGCACTGAAATACTAAATTCAGGTTAATTATGATTTTACAAGAAGTAAAATGTTGCATATAGTATACTAAATCATTCATGAAAGCAACCATGGAGAAAATTACAGAGATGCCCAAGGAGGACTACACAGAGAAAAAGTTGGTCCAATAGTCGTTACCTGTGCTCTTTCTAAAAATCTTCATCACTCAACCGTCTTATATATCAAATCAAAGAGATGACTAAGCTATTACTCAGCTAGTTATTTCTAAATATAATTAATGGAATTCATCTTGCTTTCTTAACCCTATCCTTGCTGCATCCTCTGTACTTTATTGTACACTCCATACCTGATCTCAGCTAAAATAAAAGTCAGATCATTTCCTGACCAAGTTCACATTTTACTCTTTTGTTGATGTCTTTGTTCAAGACACATGGAACGTCTTGTCTCTCCGGAAAGATGATCATCTTCCTCTGCTGTGGGAGGAGCTGTGTAAACTTCGCAATTCAGTGGCAGCACTCTCTGAGGTGCACAGACCGAGGACTGGCCAGATCTCTGTAGGTGGATACACCTTTTATTGGTCTGGTCAGTCTGATGGCTGTCATACTCAGGGAGTAGCTGTTGCTGTAGCTGATTGGCTTCTTCCAATGGTGTCCGATGTCACTCCTTTCAACAAGCATATTATGGGACTCAGATTATGGTACTCTCTGGGTGTCTTGTCTTTTGTCTCACTGTATGCTCCGACCGTGGTGTGTGATGTCTCGGCGAGGGAGACATTTTATTCGCAGCTTCGCTCAATGGTTGATGGGTGCCCACGAGGTGACACTCCTCTGGCCATTGGCGACTTCAATGCAGCCACTGGCACTGACAGGGCTGGCTATGAGGATTGTCTCGGTCCCCATGGGTCTGGTGACCTTGCTGAAAGTGGCTCCATGTTCCTTGACTTTGCAAGGTCAGGGGCTGCGAATCACTGGATCCTGCTTCCAGCACCCTGAACCACATCATTGGACTTGGTACTCCAATACTAGTGGTGTGGTGAAGGAGATCGATCACATCCTCGTGGGCAGACACTAGAGGCTCTGGCAAAACTGCAGGGTGTACAGAAGTGCCCAGTCTGTGAATTCTGACCATAGACTTGTTGGTGCTACCTTTAGGATCCAGCTTAGGTCCAGTAGGTTACCACCTACTAGGAAAATGAGCCTGGACTTGGCCAGACTCCAAGACCAGGCTGTTTCTAATGAGTTTGCACGCAGTTTGTGTGAGGAACTTTCAGATTTGGGTACTGGTACAGGGATCTGTGGTATCCGGGGTGAACTTCTCCAGGCTGGTGGTAAGGCTGTCCTCCTGGCATTGCAAGCAATCTTTGCTTCCATTTGGGAGACTGGCATCATCCCAACTGACTGGAAAACAGGACTTGTCGTCCCTATCTGGAAAGGGAAGGGTGATTGCCTGGATTGCAGCAACTTCAGGGGGATAATACTGCTCTCGGTGCTGGGTAAGGTCCTTGCTAGGGTCATCCTCAATAGGATCCGTGATCACTTGCTCACCTACCAGCGACCGGAACAGTCTGGTTTTACGGCTAAGAAGTCTACCATTGACCGCATCCTGGCACTGAGGGTTCTCATAGAGCACAAACGCGAATATCGGCAGAGTTTCTTTGCAACCTTTGTTGATTTTCACAAAGAAATCGACTCAGTTGATCGAGCTGCCCTGTGGGACATCCTGAGGGTTTGCAGGATCCCCTCGAGGTTACTGGATATCATGGCTGGGCTGTACACTGGTACTGCAAGTGCTGTGCAGAGTGGAGGCAGGACCTCTGCATTTTTCCCAGTTGATTAAGGGGTTCGTCAGGAGTGTGTTCTTGCTCCTACTCTGTTCAATGCTTGTATGAACTGGGTGTTGGGCAAGGTCATGGGGTCCAGCAGCTGTGGGCCATCTGTTGGTGAAGAAAGATTCACGGATCTTGACTTTGCTGACAATGCTGTGATCTCCGCGGAGTCAATGGAGGCTCTGATCAGGGTGCTCGAGAGACTGAGTGAGGAGTCTGAGTGTCTGGGCTTGCAAATATCCTGGATAAAAACAAAGATGCAGGCCTTTAATGACCTATTGGACACAGCCATCAACAATTGTGTCTGTTTGCGGAGAGTGTGTTGACCTTGTTGAGAGGTTTAGTTACCTTGGCAGTTACATTCATGTCTTTGGTGACTCTTCCTTTAAAGTCAGTAGACAGATTGGGAGAGTACTGGGGCTCATGAGGTCGCTGGAAAGGGGTGTGTGGTGCTCTCGATATCTATGCAAAAGACTTTAGAGTCCTGGTGCTTCCTGTCTTACTATATAGTTGTGAGACATGGACACTATCCAGTGACCTGAGATGAAGACTGGACTACTTTGGCACTGTGTCTGTCCAGAAAATCCTTGGGAACCGTTCGTTTGACTTTGTGTCGAATGAGCAGTTGCTCATGGAGCCCTGAATAAGGCACATTACCTGCATTGTGAGGGAGCGTCAGTTACAGCAGTATGGCCATGTGGAACGTTTCACCGAGGGTGATTCGGCTCATAAGATCCTCATTGTTGGGGACCCAAGTGGCTGGACCAGACCAAGGGGTCGCCCACGTAACACCGGGCTGAGGCAGATAGAGGGTCATTTCCGGAGGATAGGACTGGACCGCATGTCTGCCTGAGGGGTTTCCAACTGGGATCCCTGACTGTTTCAACGTGTAGTGGGGGCGGCAACACACTGTACCAGTGCATGCTCCCCAACTTGACTTGACTTGTAGATGTTTTCTTGAATATTAATTTAATCCATACTTGAAAGTATGTTCATGGTGGCATTCTTTTTTCATATTGCTTATTTTTCCCAAGGATACTTTCCCACTGAGGTGTAGCCAATTAATGATGCATCAGAAGCTATAATCTTTAAGAACAAAGGTTGCAGGATGTGATTATTGATATATGAAAAATAAAGGAATGATTCCCTCAATATTAAAGGATTAAAGCACATTATCTAGATAAGAATATCTGGTATTGATTCTTCTTCTTTGAGTACAGATTTGTCCAGTATATTAAAGTCATCTGAATCAGTCGAGACTTACTTTTTTTTCCAAGAATACTTTGCACTGAAGTGTAGCCATTGAGTACACATCAATTAATGATGCATCAGATGCTATAATTTTTAAGAACAAAAGGTGGCAGGAAGTAATCATCTATATGTGAAAAATAAAGGAATGATTCCCACAATATTAAAGGATAGAAACAACTTATCCAACTAAAGATATCTGGTATCAATTCTTCTTCCTTGATTACAGACTTGCCAAACAAGAACGTTTGCCGAATTAGTCAAGACATGCTGATCTTATGTTTTGGTGTTTGTATTTTTACCTCTCACACCTCTTTAAATGCAATAAAATAAAACAGTGGCAAGTTTATTTCTGTGAAATATTCTTTCTTTGTTCACAAAATATAAATTATAATTTAATTTGTATTGTATTTTGAAGTTGCTGTTAGCAACACCCATTTGTTATTATATGAAAGACATAAAATTTGATTGCCTAATCACCATGAATTCTAAATTCAGATAGACACTCTCCTCACACAGTGGAATCAAAACAGACATAAAGAAACAGCACTGAATCTTGCATTTTATTGTAATCAAGTTATACACTAGAATGTAGAAAATAAGCAAACTAAGGCTATTTCTTTGAAAAGAAGGTGTAAAATATTTTTCACGTAAAAAGATTATTAGTATGCAAATTTAAAACACTTTTAACATAAGTGCTGAAGTGAGAAATACACTGAAAAGTGTCACTGAAAAATGTGCCTACTACTTCACCACCTGCAGATTTTACTGGTGCTGGGCCACATTATCATTAACACTAGAAACATGGATAAGAAGGCACAGGTAAAGAATAAGGGACTGCTTGGAAATATCCCAGAGTATTCATGTCACACTGTATACTGCATATGTATGCATGTATGTATATGGTGCTTTTCCCATGCCAACAAAAAAGTGTTCATTCATTCCCTATAATCAACAGAAACTGAATGTACAGTGTCTGGTGGAAAAAAAATAATTTGGCACAAGTATTAGCATGCCGTAATGGAATTTCACTGCATCAGTTTTTTCTTCCACTTTGTTCAAGACTCTTAAAGGTCAAGAATCTGAATGTTCAACCCGCATGTTTACTAATGTAATCCATGTATTAAGAGCAGGATTAAAGGTCTGGGGTCCTTCAAGTGCATTAAAGACAGCTTTGCTCATGATGCCATAAAGACATAAAGGGACTCGAATTACTCGATGCTTTTTAAAAGCACATTAGTCTTACTGATTTACTGTGAGTAAACATAATAAGTGGTGAAAATGTGAAATTATAGCAAAGAAAAGAAACTTATATATTCCTTATTTTAAACTAACATTGAGTAGAATTTAAGGGAGCATTTTGTATCACACAAAGCTTAAATACTAACAATTCGATTCAACTGTCTGAAAGATCTGAATACTGTAAAATAGAGGGAATCAAAAGGATCACTTGTAATGGTACAGGTATATGACTGTGGTAGTGTAGTCAGAAGTTTTCTTTTTTATATATATCACCTACCTAGATCTACCTATTTATGTATTTATTTATTTAAGGAGCTGCTGTAAGTAGTCAAATTCCCACCTGCAAATGAATAAAGATATATCTATCACTTTTATTTTTCCTTAATCAAATATCTCAACAATTTTGGCCACACTGCAAACAGAAACAAAAGGTGAGATAGAACAAAAATATTTTAAAAGGTTCTTCACTTTTCAATAATCAAATTGCTGGAAATAACAGTAAACAAAAATTGCAAGGGATTTGCTCTGAGAATGATGATCAAAAGTAAATAATTACTGTGACCAGAATTGGTATAAGATTGTAGATCTGCGTTTTATCTGAAAGAAGATAAAATAATGGAATATTTTTAGAGTCTGTGCCTTGCAGCCTAAAGTACTCTAGGTATTTTACCTTGGTAAATTGCTGCCTAAAAGATCCATTCTGTAGCATGACTGATTGAAATAAAATATGCAAATTGCTTTTCAGCATTTCAGCTTTTCAACTTAAATAGCAAGAATTTTATCGCAGTCTCTTCTAATACTAAGCTTGTTACAATTGTTGATAAAGGGTTACAAACGTTTGCCTGTTTTGTCTTGATGATCATGTTTTCTTTGTAAAATACCTGAAGGAAGCCAAAAATGTGTCTTGCAAGCTTCCATTTATTTTTTCCACCAAGATTTTATATTTCAGGCAATGACAGGCCAGAAAAAGAAAGAGGGCCAGTCAAAAGCACACTTGCACATTCTGTACACAAGAACAATTTAGAAGTGCCAAATAAACTAATAATGCAGTATATCCTTATCTATTTTCTTTGAAAGGAAACCAAAGTTCCCTCATGAGAAGCACATGCCAATATGGGGAAAACGTACAGACTCTACACAATTAGTGACTATGTCTAGGACTGAATCAAAGTCTGTGAGGCTTTAAGGAATATATATTTTAAATTTTGTACCACCATGGTATCTAATATCCAAATATGGTATTTCTCAAATTGTTTATTACTAGTTTTGTATATATGTTACTTTCTTCTGCTCTTCTTAAATTGAGCTAATTACATATAACAACATTCCCTCAGCAGTGCATGTAAACTGCACAGATGCAGTGATCTTCATTATTGTGGGATGTATAGGATGCAACATAACTATCACACAGACTATCATGAAACAAGCTGCCATCAATAAGATATTTTTCCCACATGGAAATTTTAACTGACAAATCAGTTGGTAAATGTACTTAACTTGAAAGGAAGCTTGCTAATATATATTAATTCTCCCCTTCCCTTTTCCAAGTCCTTGTAACATCTCCCTTGCTATACGTTGGTTCTCCTGTACCAGAATTGTACTTATTTTGTTTGTGGCTAATATTCTTATTCCCTGCAGCACATCTCTCCTTTTCCATGCCTGCCCTAAGCACATCCTCGTATTAACACTGAGTGATTCTTTTCTATTTTTCATCTAAAATTTAGAGTTGGGAGCAAAGAGCAAAACACTCTGGCTGTTGCCCATGAGGCTGTTGGTGATGTTAAAGTAGACCTTGTGGCAATAAGTACAGCTGTCTCACCGAACCACATGGCCTTAGGCATGTCCAGAGAAGTAGCTTTGCAGTGGCAAACTCTGAGTGTTGCATCTAGACTGATTTTTCACGTGACCTTACAAGTCTTTGCTGCTCATATTGACACTAAAGCCTCCCACATTTTAAACATGGTGCCAACTTCTCTACAGACTCATGTTCATGGTTTTCTTAGCTTCCTTTTATTGTGTACTAGCAAAATACCCGCGCTTCGCAGCGCAGAAGTCGTGTGTTAAAGAAGTTATGAAAAGTTATGAAAAGAAACATTTTAAAAATAACATAATATGATTGTAAAAATAATTGTTTTGTCACAGTTATGAGTGTTGTGGTCATCAAGGATTTGATTATCATTATTTCTTTCAATCAGGTTCGTATTTGGAGGACGTGTTGTGTTCAAGTTACAGTCTGTGTTTGTCAACCATTGTAAAGATAACAGGTTTCATTCATCGAAGTGTTAACTACCCAAATCGCTATGCAAGTATTTAACGGAAGCATCTCTATTAAGTTGTGGATTTGCCTGTGAGTATTTGGCGGCAGCGTCACGAAGTTGTTTTCATCTAGCTGCATCAGAAAATGTACCACGACGTCTGACACGTCTCCTTTTTAGTGTTTTCTCACAGCTTGGATTGCTGCTGTCATAATCGGTTTGAATTTACATACATATATTATATACACACACACACACAAATCTTCATATATATATACATATATACCTATCTACATAATATATATATTATATATATTGTCACACACGTGCGCATGGGAGGCAGCTAAAGGGCTTGAGTGAAGGCAGTTCGGAGGCATGCCGGGATGTGGCAAAGTACACTGACTCTTTTTCTCCCTTCCCTGTAGACCATTCCCGGGGGAGTCCACCTGGCTCTATTGACATCACTTCTGGGACCGAGCCAATGGAAGTCGACCTCACCAGCTCCGGCCCCTCTGATGTCACGTCCGGCTGTGATTCATTGGTTGAAGACCACGTGCTCGATCCCTATGACCTCACTTCCTGTCTTCCCCTTTAAAAAGCTGCCCCTTTTCCCTTTTCCCTCAGTCTTGTTTTGGACTCGTTTGTATGCACTTCAGTGCTGTATATCCTCATAAAAAGAACGACTTTGCAGCCGGGATACCAGATTATACGGGTGGCTGCCCCAAATCTTTATCTTGAGTATGTCTCGTTATTGTGACATTGGCGTAGTTAGCAGGATCGAGAAGTCCTGGAAGAAAAGGGGACAGGACCTGCAACACATCCAGGTGGGAGCGTACCGGGTTCGAGTTTCCAGGCGGGGAGGGTGTCCCGTGGCTCGGTACAGGCTCTGCTCCCGGCATGCTCCACTGGGCAACCTAGGCAGGCCAGGGAGTGTTCGGGAGGGGCTCACAGACTTGGGCTGCTTCGGAGGGGGGAGGCGAAGAGGGCTGTTTATGCTCTCTCGGAGGAGAGTGCCCGCCTCCCTGTGAAGCCAGAGCCCCAATTTCCATCTAGGGGTGCCCCAGACTGGCAGGTTAGTAGCCTGAAAAACTGGAGGTGTGACCCAGAGTGGCCAACACCACAGCAAGCCTAGTCCCTATGGGCAAAGGTAGGGCAGCGGCTACGGCCACAGAAACTTAAGCCCTACCAAATAATAGAGCAGGTGGCTTGTTACCTGCTGCTGGACACACTACCCCGGGGCTTCACCCAGCCGGTCTGGGGTAGACATTTCAAAAACATGGCAGAGCTCATAGAGCTCGTAGAAAAACAAAGAACAGCCTCACAATCTGGGGGAGCTGAACCGTCCCTTGGCCGAACTCCGCCAGAGTATGTCCCAAAACCTAGCACCCCCCCCCCGTAAAACCCAGAACTTGTGCCGGTGTCCCCGAGGCCGCAGGCACGCAACCCGCTTGGGAATAAGGTGGAATGCAGTTGGAGGGGGAAGAGGGGTTGGTGTGCTCTAACAAACCCGTTGACGGTCCCACACACAGGCATGGTGATTGTTAACGGGTTTAAAACTACAGCTCTGTTCGATACCGGCAGCAACATTTCCATTGTTGCCCGCCGATTTGTGCTACCGCAACAGTGGTTAAAATTTAAGACCAGTATAACCTGTGTCCACGGGGAAACCCGCTGGTACAGGACCGCCGCTTGTGTCATCAGCTACGGAGGATCAGTTCAGAAAGTAACCGTGGCAATCCTTCCTGATCCTCCACATCCAGTGATACTAGGGTGGGACTGGTCTAAAATTAAAAGCGGTGAGACACATACCACTCCCGGGATTAATTTGGGCCTCATCATGGACGGAGATGAACCGTCTCAAGCTGCCTCCACACCATGTAATCAGCTGGCAGAGAGAGACGAAGCGGCCGTCCTGGGCAGAGCGGGAGGAAACCATGCCCATTGAGGTTGACGCTGACCCTCTCTCCTTGTTGGAATGACGACTCCCTGAAGTTTGCAAAAAATGCAGTGGTCCTTGTCAATGGCCAGCGCACTGATCAGTCGATGCCACAGGGCCCTCACTTTGTATTAGACAACGACCTTCTTTACCGTGTAGCAATGCATGATGGGCAGGAGAGAAAGCTGCTGCTAATTCCGCGTACCTTCCAGCAGCAGGTCTGCGAGCTAGCACACGCCCACCTCCTAGGTGGCCACTTGGGCACCGAGAAAACTCTGGAGCGGATAGATTTGGAAAGATTCGGCCTCTCCTTAAAAGTCACATGGAAGAGGCTCAAGCAGCACAGGCCCATTATTACAACCGCGGCACGTCTCTTCGGGAGTTCCACCCGGGAGATCGGGTCATGGTCCTAGTGCCTACCTCCCATTCTAAGTTGCTTGCCCATTGGCAAGGCCCCTACGAAGTTAAGGAGAGGATTGGACTGGTCGACTATTTGGTGAGTCAACCCAATCATCGGCCGAAGGAGCGGGTTTATCATGTTATTTTCCGAGAATGCCCATATCGTCTTCCCGAGGCAAAAAAGGCTGAAGTGGAAATTGAGATCAAGCACATGCTGGAACTAGGTGTGATTGAGGAAAGTTATAGTCCTTGGTCCAGCCCCATTGTGCTTATCATTAAGCCTGACAGGAGTTGGAGGTTCTGCAATGACTTCCGTCAGCTTAATCAAGTCTCCCAATTTGATGCCTATCCAATGCCATGCGTGGACGACCTCCTCGAGAGGCTTGGACAGGCTCAATATCTGACCACACTTGACATGACAAAAGGGTACTGACAGGTTCCTTTAACGGACTCCGCAAAGGAAAAAAATGCATTTAGTACCCCTAGCGGACACTGGCAGTATCGTGTCCTTCCATTTGGGTTACACGGGGCTCCAGCAACCTTCCAGCGTCTGGTGGACAAAGTGCTCCGGCCTCATAACTCATATAGTGCTGCCTACCTGGATGACGCTGTCATCTATTCCAGCACATGGAGGGAACACCTACAGCATGTCCGAGCGGTATTGCGGACACTTGATGAGGCCAGGCTCCGGAGTAATCCCAAGAAATGCTTCTGTGGATTAAACGAGGCCAGATATTTAGGCTACCTGGTGGGCCGGGGTACCGTAAGGCCACAGTGCTCCAAAGTTGATGCCATTTTGAAATGGCCCCGTCCGCAAACCAAGCGGCAGGTCCAAGCCTTTCTCGGATTAGCCGGGTACTACTGCCGGTTTGTACCCCGGGTCTCGGAGAGAGCGGCACCCTTGACTGATTTAACAAAGAAGAAGGCCCCGAACATTATGGTATGAACTGAGAAGACAGGCGCTGCATTTGGTGACTTAAAACAGGCCCTTACGTCCGCACCTAATTTGATGGCACCAAACTTTTCTTTGCCTTTCATCCTCCAGATGGACGCTTCAGAACACAGGCCTGGGCGCCGTGCTGAGCGAAAGTGTCGATGGTGTGGAACACGCCATCATGTTCCTGAGCCGGAAACTGTTGGACCGGGAGACCAGGTATGCAGCGGTGGAAAGGGAGGCTTTGGCGATTAAATGGGCGATTACTCAGCTTAGGTACTACCTCTTGGGCCGGGGTCACCCTTGACACGGACCATGCACCTCTACACTGGATGGTCCTGAACAAGGAGTCGAATCCGCGGGTCACCCGGTGGTTTCTTGACCTACAGCCGTATAAGTTTTCGCTCGTTCATCGTCGGGGCACTCTCCATGCCAACGCTGATGCTCTTTCTCGGGTTCACGACCTCTCAGTTAGGGTCGCCCGACCCGATGGGTCTGGGCTAAGGGGGGGGCCTTGTCACACACGTGCACATGGGCGGCAGTTAAAGGGCTTGAGTGAAGGCAGTTTGGAAGCATGCCGGGATGTGGCAGAGTACGCTGACTCTTTTTCTCCCTTCCCTGGCTCTATTGACATCACTTCTGGGACCGAGCCAATGTAAGTCAACCTCACTAGCTCCGGCCCCTCTAATGTCACATCCGGCTGTGATCCAATGGTTGAAGACCACGTGCTCGATCCCTATGACCTCACTTCCTGCCCCTTTTTCCTCAGTCTTGTTTTGGACTCGTTTGTATGCACTTCAGTGCTGTATATTCTCATAAAAAGAACGACTTTGCAGCCAGGATACCAGATTATATGGGTGGCTGCCCCAAATCTTTATCTTGAGTATATCTCATTATTGTGAAATTCATTATTGCGTCTAATTATATATATATATATACTAGCAAAATACCCGCGCTTTGCAGCGGAGAAGTAGCGTGTTAAAGAAGTAATGAAAAAGAAAAGGAAACATTTTGAAAATAACGTAACATGATTGTCAATGTAATTGTTTTGTCACTGTTGTGAGTGATGAGTGTTGTTGTCATATATATATATATATATATATATATTTACACACACACACATAAACATATATATATACATATCTATACATATACACATATATATACACACACACATATATACATATATATATATCTACATATATACACATACATATACATACACACATACATACATACACACACATATATACACACAAATACATATATATATATACATACACACACACATATATAAACATATATATACATATACATACATATCTACATATATACACACACAGCTATTTCAGATCAGTGCAATACGCTGCTTGTTAAAACGGATAACTCCCCTCTTACGTGCAAGTCTGCGTGGATATTATGAACTATCGATTTGTTCAAGTTCTATTTAAATTTTAAATAGAAGGAATTTTTATTTAGTCGACAGAAATATCTTTGGTAGGAATGGTAAAACAGACAGGAATATTATTCCTGAATAAATCAACTCAAACCTTAAACAACTTATAATATTTTGCTCTCCATAAAAATATATCCTGTCTAAATTATACAAGTTAGAAATAAAGTAAACGTTAAAAGAACAAACATTCAAATTTCTTTACTCTTATGTAATTTTATATAAAAATAAACTTAGATTTTAAATATCCCAAAAGATTTTGCTCTCCATAAAAATATATCCTGTCAAAATTATACAAATTCAAATATGAACATGCTGCATAACAAAACCTGGAAATATAAATAAAATGTGTTCCTTTCAGCAATAACAAATCAAATCATTCAGTTGTCTTTGCTCATATGTCATTTTAGAGCTGGACGCCTGGCATCTTTTTGGCAACAAGTTCGTTTCTGTTTGGTGTGAGGTTCTGTGTTGTGGAGATTCTCAGGATGGATTGCAGGTGCTCATCAGTGAGGCGACTCCTGTGTGCTGTTTTGTTAGTCTTTATCACTGAGAAGAGCTTCTCACACAGATATGTGCTACCAAACATGCACAAGGTTCGAGCCGCATGTAGACGGACTTTTTGTTCTTCAAAGTCACCAAAGCGCCGTGCAAACTCAGTGCGCTCAGTTTATCAGCAAAGTGCGATTTGGGAACACCGTAGTGACGACTTGGTTTAACATTACTTGGCAACAGGGAAAGTGGGGCAAGTGCACTGGTGCATTTGTGTCTCCCATAAAAGCAGCTTCACTTGAAATCACTTTGTGATTGTGCACGGGTAAAACGTCCGCTGAAGTGTCAGATTCTTATTTAATTCTTCTGCTTTCTGTATCTTCTGCATTGCATTCAGGTTACCCTGATGTTTTGTCTCATAGTGCCGACTTAGATTAAATTCTGTAATTACAGCCACATTAGCTCCACAAATGAGACACACCGGTTCAGTAAACATATACTCAGCCTCCCATCGGTTTTAAAGGCTCTATTTTCAGAATCAACTTTTCTCTTCAGCATCGTGTGAGCTAGCTTCGCAATAACTTGCAGCATCATAAGCTAGACTTGATTAACGGTAAGTGTTGCAAGGCAGCTGAAGCGCTGCATTATGGGATCTGTAGTTTATTGTGTTACCAGCGCTTCATATACCCGGCCATTAATAACAATAATACAGTATATAAAATGATCTCGGGCGGATATAATTACGCCGGGCGGATGTGGCCCTGCCCTTGAGTTTGACACATATGGACTAAATAGAACTTGAAAAGATATATTTTTTCAAATGTGATCGCGCAATTCAGATAGAGTTGACGGCACTACAGCCTGCATGCCTCAATAAGTCATCCTCCCTCGCTCTTACTTTTTACCGCTCATCTAATGAATACACTGAGTATGGCTTTACCAAAACAATCATTGATGGCTAATAAAGTATCCATTATTTGAGTATGTAGATCGGGATATATATATATATACATATATATATACCCGCGTATCAGCGGAGAAGTAGTGTGTTAAAAAGCTAGAAAAGAAAAGGGAACATTTTAAAAATAACGTAACATGACTGTCAATATACAGTATTTGTTTTGTGAGTGTTACTGAGTGTTGCTGTCATCAAGGATTTGATTATCATTATTTCTTTCAATCAGGTTCGTATTTGTAGGATGTGTTGTGTTCAAGTTACATTCCGTGTTTGTCAATCGCTGTAAAGATGACAGGTTTCATTCATCGATTCGTTTCTTACTGCATCAATAAACAGCTCGTCTTCTTCTTTATCTGAGACCTGACACACTGCATGCACGGGTTTTTTACACTGTCTTCCTTTAGCGGGACATTGACTTTTTCCACGTGTGCTTTGTTTCCGCAGTAGCTGGATTTATGAATATGCTTGTATGTATCAGACGCTTCATATTTTTTGCTGCCTTTTCAATTGTGTAATTCGGTTTTGTTCAGCTCTTTGGAACTGTTGCTTTTATCTGTGCACGCGCCAGTTCACGTGAGCCGCCGGTGTACATGCATCGAAGGTTCCCAGCTGTGCTGGTGCCATCTCGTGCTATGTCCATGGCTGTATTTAATGTTACCTTAGTCCTGGCACTTAAAACTTTCTCTCACAGTTTCGCTGAGTTTGTGTCAAACACCACCCTGACCATCTCATCTTCCTCTGCATAAGCACAGTCCTTCACCCGTGAATATTTAGTGGGAGTTTGCTATTGGATTGCCGCTGACGGACGGCCTTATATGGGCAGGCACTAAATTACAAAAGCCAGGCAGCCTGTCTATGAACTTAATTTAAAGTGTAGGTTTACATCGTGCTTTGTTTCAAGTAGCAGAACTCATGAATATGGTTGTATATGTCACTCGCCGCTTCTTATTGTTTCGCTGCCTTCTCAATTATATAATGCATGTTTTCTTCAGCGCTTTTTGGAGGTCTTCCTGGTTTTCTATGTACTGAGTGATAACGTGGGAGGCGTGATGATGTCACACGAAACTCCGTCCCCACGGCGTTCAAGCTCATCTCCATTACAGTAAATGGAAAAACAGCTTCCAGTTATGACCATTACGCGTAGAATTTCGATATAAAACCTGCCCAACTTTTGTAAGGAAGCTGTAAGGAATGAACCTGCCAAATTTCAGCCTTCCACCCACACGGGAAGTTGGAGAATTAGTGATGAGTCAGTGAGTGAGTGAGTGAGTGAGTGAGTGAGTGAGTGAGTGAGTGAGTGAGTGAGTGAGTGAGGGCTTTGCCTTTTATTAGTATAGATATATATATATAAATACACACACACACATATATATATATACACACACACAGCTACACACGCACGTGCCGGCTGCCCAACGTTTATAGTATTTTTGCAGTGCAGGAAACAACACTTTTTGCAGACACATTCACGTGATCAAAAGTTTCCGCGCTCTTTAGAGGTCTTGCTTGTTCTCTGCGTACTGCGTTCATAGTCAGTTCACGTGAGCCGCTCGGAGTACATGCATCGAAGCTTCTGAGCTGTGCCTGTGCTATCACGTGTGATCTCGCGATGTCCACAGCTTATTTAATGTTAGCTAAGACCCGGCACTTCAAAGTTTCTCTCGCAGTTTCGCTGAGTTTGTGTCAAACACCACCCTGACCATCTCATCTTCGTCTGAATATTTAGTGACAGAGTGTTTCTATTGGATTGCCACTGAGGGACGGCCTTATATGGGCAGGCACTCAATTACGTGGGAGGTGTGATGATGCAAGACGCAAGACGCAACTCCGCCTCACACTGCGACCAAGCTGCCCGCTATGGCTGTATACAGTATATGAAAGTAGGTTCCAGTTATGACCGTTACGCGTAGAATTTCAAAATGAAACCTGCCTAACTTTTGTAAGTAAGCTGTAAGGAATGAGCCTGCCAAATTTCAGCCTTCCACCTACACGGGAAGTTAGAGAATTAGTGATGAGTGAGTAAGTGAGTGAGTGAGTCAGTCAGTCAGTGAGGGCTTTGCCTTTTATTAGTATAGATTATATTCCATGGTTACACTGCCTTGCTACAATCAAAGCTGTTGGGCCGTGTTGCTTCTCCACCATTACTCGTATGTACAGATCCCTAACCCTGAACCTTTTCTCTAACAACAATATCAAGCTCTTCACATGACTAAAGATCACTATGACACCCCTGCTCCTACATTTACTGATGCTAGCCAAGAACTGTGTAAGTGGTTCCTTTTCTCCTGGCCTGGCACCTAGCACTTCATATCTTTATGTCAGGGCCTTTTCCTTCTTTTCTATGACAGCCTTTTGTGCTTTCAGTCATAACTCCAACTATACCACTTTCTATAATGTGGCGAGGATGTGTTCACTAGAGACAAGTTATTCCAACATTGTCCATTACAGAAAACTGAAACAGTCTCCTAACTACAAATTACATTTAATTATGAATGTCCAAACTAAAAGGCACTCTAATCAAATTAAGTACACATCAAATAAGCCATCATTCTGTAACATTTTTATTACTTAAATGTACAAGTCTAAAACCTGAACCGAAAAGCTTAACATTCTGGAATGTATTTATTATTAAAGAAATGTTCTTAATAGCATAATAATTCCTCAAAGCAATTTTGTCTTCTTACAGCTGTAATAATAGCAAAGCAATTAAGTGGAACAAGAGACTAAAGATTAGTGACGCCTGCATTTAGTAGTGCATGGATTGACAGCTGATGAAATCTTTATACAGAATGATTCTTTAATCCTTAAAGGGTTTATTGATCTTACAACAAACAGTAATTAGCATAAAACTGGATATTTATCAAACAGAATCCTCAACTCTTCAAAAATTAATCACTGATGTCAGAATTAAGCACATCTGTAGTGTGGCCAGTATTAGACACATTGAAAGGCTGCAAGGATTATTTAATAAACACTTCAATAACAGTTTAAGCACTGATGATTTGTTTAATTAAAACAGATGAACAGTTAAGAGTCAACAGATATTTAGAGGCTAGCCAATATGCAATTAATATCACTTACTAAACTGAAATGTTGTAATCATCTTGAAAATAGTGCTCATTAACTTATATACCACATTTGTTATAATCTAATTTAGCATTTAGGTGATGGCAGTTAAAGAAAGGACATCTCTTCTATAAAAGTTAAAAGTAAATTTAATTTGCAATGGCAAAGACTCATTTCACATTTTCCCCAAATGCTATTTCTCATAAAATAATTAAACATGCAAACTTGCCATTGACCTGGGGTGGCTGACATTTGAGGCGTAGTGTTCTTGCAGTGATAGGCACGCTGAAGGCAGTACCCACAAATCAGGTCCACAATCAATTGTAATAATTACAGAAGCAGCCTAAAAATAGGGCACTTTAATATGTGTTCCTTTTTATGTGTATATTTCTACGTATTTTTTGTTTTTTCCTTGTACTTTCTGTTTATGAGATTTATTTTCCATTTAGACTTTGTTTGAAAGAGTTTTGTTTTATTCCCATCTTGATTTTCTTGTTTAAGCAATGCAGTTGGGACATGTCATGTGACTGAGTTAGTCACACATGTGGCAAAACAAAAATTACATTATAAACTGACAATGGCTTTACTCTGTGCTGTTCTTCAGACCATACAATCTATATATATATAATTCACTAAGGCAAGACAACCATGAAAAGCACGCCCACCAACTCCAAAACCATTGGATACGACGACAACTAGAGAGCCACGCCCACCAACTCGGACGCGACGTCACAGAAGAAACGGCGTCATTTATATTCGTCTGTCATAGAGGCCACATGCACCTGCACGTTGACTGTTAATAGAGGCATGTTTCTCGCGGAGGTAAATCGCCATATGCAGCGTGTAAAACGGTTTGCGAGGGGTATCCCATGGGATCTTTAAAACAATCCTTTACAACTGAGGTTAAAACACAATGAAGTAAGCAGTCTTTAAAAAACGAGTTTTCGGTTACAACGCACGACCGTGTGCACCATAGCAAACTGTTTTACACGCTACATACAACAATTCGCATCCGTGACAAACATGCGTCTTCTTAGATGCTCCTGCAGAAATACGGAAGACATTTTCCTGCCCACCAACACTCCTTTTTCACCGGTCCGCGTCTACCCTCGCTCTCCAGACATTCACACTGCCTGCCTGTGCAAAAACTCACCAACCACCCAGTTAGCCCCTTTCATCTGTGCTAGGAGTCCACATGCACATCTAAGCCACGTTGACTTTTCATTATTCTTTTCGGTTTCGACACCCGACCGCGTCCACCATGAAAAACCATGCAAAAGGAACAACGAAGCCCCGCCCAGAAACTCTACCCCTCCTCCCACGTGCTCAGAAACGCACCTCAGACCACTGCTTCGACACAACTCATTCCAATTCCCTTCAGTGTCAACGCACCACTAAATCATTCATGCACAAACATCGCATTCACTTTTCTGCAGCTTTTCAAGAAGATACCGCCATTCACGTCCATGAACATAACATTGGCCTACCTACCGCACTATGTGCTTCTTGCAATGCTCTTCATTGGCCAGCAGAGGTCAACAAATCCGGACATTACACTAGGTGTTGTCATGCCGGCAAGGTGTCTTTGCCACCGCTATCCAAACCCCCTCTTTTATTAGAAGACCTCTTGACTGGCAAGAACCCGCTGTCCCGAAATTACTGTGATCATATCAGGGATTACAACTCTGCTTTAGCTTTCGCGTCAATGGGCACACACTCAACTGCTCAACTATCTGGACAAGGACCGTATGCTTTCAGAATCCACGGTCAAATTTATCACCAGGTCTCTCCTTTATATAACAATCCTGACACATCACCACAATACGGTCAGCTATATATATAAAAGGAATATAACAGCGCTTGCAGTGACATTTTGTTGCTTCAACTAGACAACATGATACGACAGGTTAATCCCTTTGCAAAGTCTTACATGCAAATGCATGACATTATCACTCACGGTAACCCTGTTACTGCTGTACGAATGGTGTTCATGGAAAATCCAGGTCTGGGTATGAGAAGGTATAACGCCCCGTTCTGTCAAACTGATGTTGCTGCTATCTTTGTAGGTGAAGACGGGGAACCTCCTGCACAACACGACATTTGCATATATCCAAGGGGAGATGCTTGCAAGCGTATCTCTGTTCTCAATATGAACTGTGACCCCATGGTTTATCCACTGCTATTCCCTTACGGAGATCCAGGCTGGCACATACAATTAACCCATGTTGAGGAAAAGCGAAGCGCGAAAAGAACGTGAGTCACACAGCTCCAATTTTATGCTTTCAGGCTTGCCATGAGATCTTCATTTACTGTCTTGCATTTCAGTGGCAAACTCTTCCAGCAATACACCGTTGGAGCATTTGTCAGAACAGAAGGCGCGCGTCTACATCACCTTCGCTCACATCAACAAGATTTGCGTGTAGAGCAATACAGGGGACTTATGAATGCTGTCACTGCGAAAGCACATCACCATGACCTCCGCCCTGGACAATTGATCATTCTTCCGATTGCGGTCTGCCAGTTTTCAGTCACAGACAATTGTGTGTTGGTTCGTTCCGTGCATTGTTACAATGTTGCTTTTCTTGCTGATTTATTACATTACCGATTTTTCAAATGTTAATTTTCTCCCAGTGCTTAAAAATTATTAAAAAACCGGCCTGATTATGCGGCGTATGGTAGTACTTTTAATCAAGTAGGCCCTACTGCTAGGTTTGTTTTGTGATTTCTGATTACATTCTCACCTCAGCTCCTGAGTTAAGTCTTTGATTCTTGGTTTCCTGATTAGTTTTGATATTCTGGTTTTGACCCTTTGCTACTCCAGACTATGATTCTGCGTAATCAAGCATCTCCTGGTTTTATTGATTCTCACTTAACACTTAGTGAAGAGTATATGGACTTTTCTCTGGAATACCCAAAGAAAAGCCATCCAAACATTTGTTTAACATTAATGCAGAACACACAAATGTAAACATTCCATGCCATAATACTACTCTAAATGAAAAAAATTGTATACATAAGTAGCGATTGCAAATGCTACACTTCACTAAGTTTATAGTGAAAATGTAACAACTGATTGCATGTTAACCCCAAACTGTCTTCAGACCCCTTCCCACTGCGCAGAAAGTGACATCCACTAATAAAAGCGATTTTTACAAAAAATGACCCAGAGAAAAGATGCAACAAAAAAAATTAAAATAATACTTTATGTACAATCTCACAAACACCCCGTACATAAACCGATTCCAAAAACCGCCCACCCTCTCCCAATATATACAATAAACAAATATCATAAAATCATGTACCCCAAAAATTTCCCACAACGTCCACTCAATTTAGTCTTTTTATCAGATTATCATATCTCCCAATATTTCAGTTTCTCAGACGTGCCAATCCCAGAATAAAAGATTTATGGCTCACACTGATTCCGATCCCATCCAATGTCTAGTCCACTTCCCTTAGTGTATCAGGAATCTTCGAGGTAGCCACTCCAAATTGCATTCGGACTTGTGGTGCTCCACGAGAAATAATCTTTTTCCAAGCCTTAGATAGGACACGTCTTTCACCTCCGCCTTAAAGCTCGGGCTGTTTTTTTCCTTTTCTCTTCCTGCCTTTTCACGCTCCTTTTCAATATTGCATCTGTTTCCATGGCACTCCCAGAAATCACAACAACAGCCCCATACCTCACAAAGTTCCTCCCTATCCAACCCACCTATCTTATGCTACAGTGTGCTCAGAAGGAAATAGGATTCATACAGAGAGACAAAAGTCAGTGTGTTCGGTGGCATGTATTGGTTTTAAAGTTTTATTTATTACGAACATGTTTTTCTTAAGTTTGCATATACTGGATTTATGTCTAAATGTCTGTTGATGGCGTTCTCGTTTGATAGCCAAGATTCGGCCAGCTCTCTGGCACTTTTAGTACTGGCCTTAAATCTTACTTGTACATTGTCCCATTTAAATGTATGTCCTATTGATTTTGTATGCGTATAGATCAATGATCGTGAGTACTTTCTTCTGACGGCTTTGTGATGTTCCTATATACATGTTGCGATTCTTTTTGATGTTTGTCCTATGTATACCGCTGGGCAAGAACTGCATGGAATGCTTTAAACTGTGTTTCGTGTTTCTGCTGTCGATTTGTTGTTTTTAGCATTAAAGAGGACCGTGCGCAGATTGTTCATGGATTTGTGTGCTATTCTGATGCCTGACTTGGCCAGGATGCGTGCTGCACCTTCAGACACCTTGTGGTGATAAAGAAGTGTGTACCAGGTGGGATGGGGGTTCTGGTTCAAGTCGATTGTTTGCTGAGTTTTTTGGCTTCTTCTGTGTAAGCATCGTTTAATGAATGTTTTTGAATCCGCTTGAAGTGAAAAGACATATTTTTTGCTATATATTGCCTTTGATTCTTGTAAGTCTAAGCATTATCCTCTGATGAAGGCCCCTGGCAGGAGCTGACAGCTCAGGAATAAAATCTACTTCATGATAATATACGGGATTCATTTTCTCCCTTTGTGGATCTCCAGGTGCAAATATGCAATCTGTATCACAGACCTTCTCTTCCATATATACTGTAATCCCTCATTTATCGCGGGAGATAGGTTCCAAGGCCGGCCGCAATAACTGAATTTCCGCAAAGTAGGGACACCATATTTATTTAATTATTTAACGTGTATTTGGACATTTTTAAACCCTCCCTGTACTGTTTACAACCCACCCTTTACTCTATTAACACTACAATTACCAGAGCCTACGAAAAAACTCATAAATCCATCCCACCTTAAATCGCTTCTTAAAATCGTTCACAGCTCTCCACCAGTGTCTTTTGTCATCTAAATGTGCTGATAAAAATCAGGCTGCAAGCAGCTGGCTATTCCATCCTCCCACTGACTTAGAACGTGCACAAACTTCTCCCAGCTCATGCCTTGATTGATTTTCTGGGAGTGAAGTGGAGTTTTAGAGTTGAAATAATAGATCGTTGTTTGGAACACACGTATTTCATGTCTGTTCCGTTTCTACAGTAATCTGTGTAAACACATTGTTAAAACAGAAATGTTTTATATATTCTACTAGTAGACGACAAAATGTAGGCATAAACTATATAATGTATGAAGCCTGAAGTATCAAAGAAATACTTTCATAAAGGGTACAAATCTAACTCAATAATTGCACTTTTATTCAAAAATATAACCGCAGAAACAAAAAGCCGCCTTAACATGCGACATTGAGACCTGTTTATTATGACTTCCTCTGTGGCGCAATAGAATCAGTTGCCGACTGGGAATCAAAAGGTTGTGAGTTTGATCGTGCACCACTCCTTTTTGAAAAGTAAACTGCTCTTAGTCTTACTATTTTAGAATAAAAACATTCATTTGATTTCAGTCTGTAACAGCCGGTGTAATTTATGATACTTGTAAAGGTTAGCTTTGGGTTTTTTTTTTTGTTTTTTTTTGTCAGTTTTATTATCTCAGCACAACAAAACAAGTTCGGTGACTAAGTGCGTTGTAACACGGGCTGTGATTGGTACATGGGAGGAAGACGACAAATCACAGCTTCCCGATTTTTCGTGAATTCGTGAAAAGTGAACCACAAAGTAGCGAGGGATTACTGTATATATATATATACTAGCAGAATACCCACGCTTCGCAGTGGAGAAGTAGTGTGTTAAAGAAGTTATGAAAAAGAAAAGAAATAATTTTAAAAATAACGTAACATGATTGCTAATGTAATTGTTTTGTCATTGATATGAGTGTTGTCATATCTATATATATCTATACATACATGTGTACATATATACACACACACACATATACTATGGGGTGCCAAACAGGCAAATACATTGATTTTGTGAATATATAAAGTCGGCGTCAGAATATATAAAGTGAAAACTTGAATATATAAAGTCATTCCCGAATATAAAAAGTCAAAACTTGAATACATAAAGTCAGCGTCGGTATATATAAAGTCAGCGCTGGAATATATAAAGTGAAAACTTGAATATATAAAGTCATTCCCGAATATATAAAGTCAAAACTTGAATATATAAAGTCAGCGTCGGAATATATAAAGTAATTCCTGATTATATAAAGTCAACATCGGAGTATATAAACTCACTCCTGAATATATAAAGTGAAAGTCAAAAACTATTGATTGAAACGACTCTGAACTTAACTAAGTTAACAAAAACGTATTCAGAAAAATAAATTAAAAAAACACTTCGATTAATGTTTTGAAAATGATGCATGTGCCCTGCCCAGGATTGGTTCCTGCCTTGCGCCCAGTGTTGGCTGGGATTGGCTCCAGCAGACCCCGTAACCCTGTGGTCGGATTCAACGGGTTGGGAAATGGATGGATATTCCAGCGCTGACTTTGTATATTTCGACGCTGACTTTATATATTGAAGTTTTGACTTTATATATTGCAGTGCTTACTTTATATATTCCGACGCTGACTTTATATATTCAAGATTTGACTTTATATATTCTGATGCTGACTTTATATATTTAAGTTTTGACTTTATATATTCCAGTGCTTACTTTATATATTCAAGTTTTGACTTTATATATTCAGAAACAAGTTTTGACTTTATATATACCGACACTGACTTTATATATTCAGGTTTTGACTTTATATAGTTAAATTTAGTCATCATTGCATAACTTTTTCTTTACCATAGAAATTTAAAGACTAAATTCAACTTCCATTCCTAACAAAGATGGCGACTAAATAGAACCTACTTATATCCAAATTCGAGCTATTGAGCTGTCGCCTGCCTGCCTGAATAAGTCACCCTCGCTTCTCTCTTACTTTTTTACCGTTCATTTAATCATGGCTAGTGGCGGAAAAATTATAAAATGGAAGGAGGATTACACTGAGTATGGTTTTACCAAAACAATTATTGATGGCGAATCGATTATTCATAAAGCTTCAATTGGTGATCTGTTTTTCTGTGTTAACCTCATATTTTTTCATAATTCTTCTGAAACCAAAGGGGTGCGAGGGTAAAATGAATCGGAAAGCGCTGATCAATGTAATCGGTGTACCAGGAAATCATGCATTGACAGAAGATCCCCTTTGCTTGTAATGCAAAGTGTGATTAAATGCGTGATTTTTTAACACGTTATGGAGCACATGCATCGAAGCTTCTCAGCTGTGCTTGTGCTAAGAAAAGGAAACATTTTAAAAATAACATAACATGATTGTCAATGTGACCTTTTGTAAGTAGTGCCTGGAGAATTAAGTGTGGAGAAACTGTAGAGACAGCGTGTGTATTAACTTGTGGATTTTTCTGTGAGTATTTGGTGGCAGCGTCACAAACTCGCTTCCGTAACACTGCATTAGCTGCAGAGCTCAGCTCAGAGCAAACTGAGGTGAATGGGAGGAGAGATGATGACGTGACTCCCCCATCTGCCTTAACTGTCAATCCCCCACAAACACAGTCTCTTGAAATTTGCATAAGCACAGCCCTTCACCTGCAATTTGAACTTAGTTACAAAGTGATCAAAACCCTCGTTTATATCCTGCGTCCTCTCATTAAACTTGTATCCCGCATTACCCGTGAGCATGACAAACGCCAGCGGCAGCCTGTCTATGAACTTAATTTAAACTTTAGGTTTACACTGTGCTTTGTCTCCGAAGTAGCAGCACTCATGAATATGGTTGTATATGTCACTCACTCGCTTCTTATTGTTTCGCTGCCTTCTCAATTATATAATGGATGTTTTCTTCAGCGCTTTTTGGAGCTCTTCCTGGTTTTCTACGTACTGCGTTGACAATTAGTTCACATGATTACGTGGGAGGCGTGATGATGTCACACGAAACTCCACCCCCCCACAGCTTTCAAGCTCAACTCCATTACAGTATATGGAGAAAAATAGCTTCCAGTTATGACCATTACGCATAGAATTTCGAAATGAAACCTGCCCAAATTTTGTAAGGAAGCTGTAAGGAATGAGCCTACCAAATTTCAGCCTTCTACCTACACGGGAACTTGGAGAATTAGCGATGAGTCAGTGAGTGAGTGAGTGAGTGAGTGAGTCAGTCAGTCAGTCAGTCAGTCAGTCAGTCAGTCAGTCAGTCAGTCAGTCAGTGAGGGCTTTGCCTTTTATTAGTAAAGATATATATATATATATATATATATATATATATATATATATATATATATATATATATATATATATATATATATATATATACCAGCAAAATACCTGCGCTTCACAGCGGAGAAGTAGTCTGTTAAAGAAGTTATGAAAAAGAAAAGGAAACATTTTAAAAAAAACGTAACATGATTGTCGATGTAATTGTTTTGTGACTGTTATGAGTGTTGCTGTCATCAAGGATTTGATTATCATTATTTCTTTCAATCAGGTTCGTACTTGGAGGATGTGTTGTGTTCAAGTTATATTCCGTGTTTGTCAACCGTTGTAAAGATAATAAGTTTCATTCATCGAAGTGTTCAAAACCCAAATCTAAGATGGTTAACAGGCATTCCCGGTATTAAGTTGTGGATTTGCCTGTGAATATTTAGTGGAAACGTGTCTATGAACGTAATTTAAACTTAAGCTTTACACCTTGCTTTCGTATTGATATGTGTATAAAGGCTTGTTCAGCGTCACAGGGTTGTTCGTTTCCTACTGCATCAATAAGCAGCTCGTCTTCCTCTTTATCTGAGACATCACACACTGCATGCACGGGTTTACCTTTTCCAGCCCTGCAAAGTCAGTTCACGTGAGCCACTCGGAGTACATGCATCAAAGGTTTTCAGCTGTGCTTGTGCTATCTCATGCGATCTTGCGATGTCCACGACTTTATTTAATGTTAGCTCAGACCCGGAAATGCATCTTCTCATTAAACTTGTATCTTGTGAATATCGTATTAGTCGTAGGCATGACAAACGCCAGCGGCAGCGTGTCTATGAACTTAATTTAAACTTAAGGTTTACACCGTGCTTTGTTTCCGCGGTAGCTGCACTTATGAATATGCTTGTATGCGTCACTCGCTTCATATTCTTTTGTTGCCTTCTCAATTGTGTAATGCGTTTTTTGTTCAGCGCTCTTTGGAGCTCTTGCTTGTTCTCTGTGTACTGTGTTCACAGTCAGTTTACATGAGCCGCTCGGAGTACATGCATCGAAGGTTCTCAGCTGTGCTTGTACTACTGTATGTCGTACGATCTTTCGATGTCCACGACTTTATTTAATGTTAGCTAAGACCCGGCACTTAAAAGTTTCTCTCGCACTTTCGCTGAGTTTGTGCCAAAAACTATTCTATCCCTGATGAACTTCATTTGCATAAGCACAGTCCTTCACCCGCGAATATTTAGCGGTAGCGTGTCTATTGGATTGCTGCTGACGGAAGGCCTTATATAGGCAGGCACTCAATTACATGGGAGGTGTGACGTTGAGGGACGCAACTCCACCTCACACGGCGACCAAGCTGCAGGCTATGGCCGTATATATGTACGTAAGTAGGTTCCAGTTATGACCGTTATGCGTAGAATTTCGAAATGAAACCTGCCTAACTTTTGTAAGTAAGCTGTAAGAAATGAGCCTGCCAAATTTCAGCCTTCTACCTACACGGGAAGTTGGAGAATTAGTGATGAGTGAGTGAGTGAGTCAGTCATTGAGGGTTTTGCCTTTTATTAGTATATATATATATATATATATATATATATATATATATATATATGTATATATATATATATATATATACATAAACTGCTCAAAAAAATTAAAGGAACACTTTGAAAACACATCAGATCTCAATGGGAAAAAGAAATCCTCCTGGATATCTATACTGATATAGACTGGGTAATGTGTTAGGAACGAAAGGATGCCACATCGTTTGATGGAAATGAAAATGATCAACCTACAGAGCCCTGAATTCAAAGACGCCCCAAAAATCAGAGTGAAAAAATTATGTGGCAGGCTAGTCCATTTTGCCAAAATTTTATTGCAGCAACTCAAAATTGTATGCAGCACTTTGTATGGCCCCTGTGTTCTTGTATACATGCCTGACAACATCGGTGCATGCTTCTAATGAGATGACAGATGGTGTTGTGGGGGATCTCCTCCCAGATCTGGACCAAGGCATCACTGAGCTCCTGGACAGTCTGAGGTGCAACCTGGTGGCATTGGATGGACCAAAACATAATGTCCCAGAGGTGTTCTATTGGATTTAGGCCAGGAAAGTGTGGTGGCCAGTCAATGGTATCAATTCTTTCATCCTCCAGGAACTGCCTGCATACTCTCACCACATGAGGCCAGGAATTGTCGTGCACCAGGAGCCACTGTACCAGCATAGGGTCTGACAATGGGTCCAAGGATTTCATCCTGATACCTAATGGCAGCCAAGGTGCCTTTGTCAAGCCTGTAGCGGTCTGTGTGACCCTCCATGGATATGCCTCCCCAGACAATCATTAACCCACCACCAAACTGCTCATGCTGAATGATGTTACAGGCAGCATAATGTTCTCCATGGCTTCTCCAGACCCTTTCACTTCTGTCACGTGCTCAGGGTGAACCTGCTCTCATCTGTAAAAAACACAGGGCACCAGTGGTGCATCTGCCAATTCTGGTATTCTATGGTGAATGCCAATCGAGCTGCATGCTGCTGGGCAGTGAGCTCAGGGCCCATTAGAGGACATGGGGCCCTTGGGTCACCCTCATGAAATCTTTCTGGTTGTTTGGTCAGAGACATTCACACTAGTGGCCTGTTGGAGGTAATTTTGTAGGGCTCTGGCAGTGCTCATCCTGTTCCTCCTTGCCCAAAGGAGCAGAGACTGGTCCTGCTGATGGATTATGGACCTTCTTTGGCCCTCTCCAGCTCTCCTAGAGTAACTGCTTGTCTCCTAGAATCTCCTCCATGCCCTTGAGACTGTGCAGGGAGACACAGCAAACCTTCTGGCAATGACACGTATTGATGTGCCATCCTGGAGAAGTTGGACTACCTGTGCAACCTCTGTAGGGTCCAGGTATCGCCTCATGCTACCAGTAGTGACACTGACTGTAGCCAAATGCAAAACTAGTGAAGAAACAGTCAGAAAAGATGAGGAGGGGAAAATGTCAGTGGCCTCCACCTGTTAAACCATTCCTGTTTTGGGGGTCATCTCATTGTTGCCTTTCTAGTGCATCTGTTGTTAATTTCATTAACACCACAGCAGCTGAAACTGATTAACAACCCCCTCTGCTACTTAACTGACCAGATTAATATCCCATAAATTTCATTGACTCTATGCTATACTCTGATTAAAAAGTGTTCCTTTAATTCTTTTGAGCAGTATATATATATATATATATATATATAGCATATATATATATATATATATACACCACCCTGACCATCTCATCTTCCTCTGCATAAGCACAGTCCTTCACCCGTGAATATTTAGCGGAAGTGTTTCTATTGGATTGCCGCTGACTGAGGCCTTATATGGGCAGGCACTAAATTACAACCTCCATGCGGTCTTTGAACTTAATTTAAACTTTAGGTTTACACCGTGCTTTGTTTCCGAAGTAGCAGCACTCATGAATATGGTTGTATATGTCAGTCGCTCGTTTCTTATTGTTTCGCTGCCTTCTCAATTATATAATGCATGTTTTCTTCAGCGCTTTTTTGAGCTCTTCCTGGTTTTCTACGTACTACGTTGATAGTCAGTTCACATGATTACGTGGGAGGCGTGATGATGTCACACGAAACTCCACCCCCCACGGTCATCCAGCTCAACTCCATTACAGTATATGGAGAAAAATAGCTTCCAGTTATGACCATTACACGAAGAATTTCGAAATGAAACCTGCCCAACTTTTGTAAGTAAGCTGTAAGGAATGAGCCTGCCAAATTTCAGCCTTCTACCTCAGTCAGTCAGTCAGTCAGTCAGTCAGTGAGGGTTTTGCCTTTTATTAGTATAGAGATAGATATATATATATATATATATATATAAACACTAGGGGTTCCGCCCCCTGCTCACTTCGCTCGCCCACCCCCGGGTTTGGTTTAGCAGATATACAATTTAAAGAGATTATTTTCATGGGAATTGTTACATACATTTGCATTATTTTCACTATTACTTTAAAACTTTTGTAAAAACAATACTGTACTTGTCCTTTATTTCCGGACCCGGATGTGGTTAAATCTTTTTCTCGCAGGACATATAATACTGCTCGTGTTGTGAAGGGGGGTGGCTGAATGTATACTAAGGAGAAGTGGTTGGATCATCTTCTGGCTTGTTGTTGCTGGCTCACTGTGTCTTCTGCTTGTCGCGCTGCACGTTGATCATTTAAAAGACTGTACAGCAGCTGTCCTTTTGCCACTTCGCGTCTTTGCCGCTCGCGTTGTTAATGGAGGGGGGGAGGGGGTTGGTGAACGTACACTAAGGAGAAACGGTCGGATCATCAGCTGGCTTCCTGCTGCTGCCGTATTCTGCTTGTCGTTGTTGTAAGAGCTGGGAGCGCATGATGTCTGCCTGCCAAAAGCATTCCAACAACTGCTAGCTTAGATGTCCATGAACTTGTTTTAAATGTCTTACTGCCTTGTCTCGCGTGACATTAAAACGGCTCTCGTGAGACGTCTAATTGCAATTTCTTGGCATCAAGTCTCATTTTTATGGTCCCTTCAAGGCGCCAATCTCTTTCATCTCGCAGGTCTTTTAAGTGTCTTCCAAGAAGGTCACGTTTCATCTCCCTGGTCTCCTTTCCACCAAGATTATTTTTTAGAATAAAGAGATATACAGTATACATATATATATACTGTATACAGTATATATATATATACTGTATACAGTATATATATATATAATACAATATAGCATATATAACATCAAGCAATAAATTAATCTCAAGTATCTCATAAGCAGTAGGGCCTAAATTTGCCTTTAGAATAGCTCCAGCCTTCAGCCTTCTTGGAATGATGTGATATGAATACTGAACTAGAAGAAGGTGGAAATCTACTTTGGATTTTGTGCAACATAAAGATTCAATGGTGCTTCGATCTCATGATTGTGTTCATCCTGTTGTTCATTAAACCACTCTTGAAACAGCACAACTGTACATATGGAGGTGTTATCACCTTGGAATACAGGAACATCATGAGGGAAAAGTATTGGGTGCATCAGGTTGTGCCTCATATTCCTTGAGCATCACACAACAATGCAGAACACTCACTGGACCTGAAGACTTCCATGTGATGCCCATACCATTACATGTCCTCCCACCCTATTTAACTGTTGGAATCCTTTGACCTTCAATAAGCATAAACAAGTCCAACATAGGAAATAGGGTTTAAGGCTCCAGATGATGTCATCTTAACTCCATTTTACATGTGTTTGTGCTTTGGCCTTGGATACATGCAATTACGATTCAGCTTCAGGAAGCTCTGTTATAGTGAAGGCTGGATCACAAAGGAGTTAGTTTAGTGCTGTGGTAAATATTGAAGCTGTATGTCTGCAGCAGTGAGTTTGTCTGTATTTGGCAAGTGTTTTTGTTTTATTATGGGAATGTTCCACTTTACACATAAAATATGTTTGCTGTTTTTCTAACTGATGCACCTGCAATTCAAGCACCAGTTTTTGGCCTTTTTGGAACTCTGTTATTTGTGTTGTGATGCTTTGAAAATTCACATATTAAAGTGGCAATTTTCAGAACTCTTTTATAGCTGACACATACTGATTACTGGCAATCAACCAAATATGACTCACTTTTGCAGGTGCATTTATAATTGTGGTTTTGTTTCTTCAAAGTTAAACTCTTTTTTCATAAAACATTTAAGTTATTTCACCTACCTGATATATTCTAGATTTTGTAACCCAGTAGCTATGCAAGCTGTATTATCCATCCTTCCAGTTTCAAACTTACTTATTCCAAACATGTTCACAGGGGAATGTTTTCACTATCAATACAAACCTTGCTGAGTGCTGTTTGCCAATTTATGTTTTTATATGTTTTCTTTATTACAGTCATTTGTCATTCTGGATATTTACGATAAGATTCTGCACAGACTGAAATGACAACACCTGCAGTCCAAAGGACATGAGATAAGGTCTGTGAGGACTAGGGAATCTTCCTTCATCTCAACAGGATATCAACTTGCATTTATGCTCTAAGAGGACTGGAGAGGTGCAGAAGTAGTTGGCTCCCATTCATCGCGGGGGAGTAAAAATGTCACAGCTAGTACAACAGTGAAAAGCACTCATTTATTACACATGGTTAAATTTAAAACACCTCTTTAAATTCTTCAGTGCTTCCTAATTTTTTTTTTATTCTCCACATTTGGACATGATTTGGAAACCTAGAAAACTTTGTCCTTACAAAATGTATTACGTTACTTGCAATATTTGCAATATGACTTTCCATAAAATTGCTGGCCTGTACCATTAACATTTGATATTTTTTACCTTTCATCAATATTCAAAGATGAAGAGCATAAAAATACACTTAGGCAAATATAAGGGTCTATTATATGTAATATACATTAATCTGATGAACACATAGTACTATATAGGCCATTTTATGTGCTATATATATAGGCCATATATATTGCTAAAATGGCCTATACAGTACTATGTGTTCATCAGAGTAAATGGAGGCTTTTTATCTGCTGTACAGTTCTATGGATTTTCTGCATATAAATAAACCATTGTCAGCAAAAAATGTGACAGGGTGTCAAGAGCTTTCCTTCTGTTCATAAAAATGTTTTATTTTTACCAGTAGATCTTGACAAGTAAGAATTATTTAGCATTAATTACCTCTGAAACTCAACCTTCTTGAAAAATGAAATAGCACAGACTGTATACTGCCATGATAGACATTAATAACATAATGTGCTGATTAAGAAAAAGTTTTAATTGTGTCATTTTCTGTTTTCCATAAGAAATTCCATAGAGTGAAACAAGTGTCAGTCTTATTTTATAATATTTTATTTCCATTTCTCTCGTCTGGATGGAACTGACAAAGAGCAGTTTGTTAAACAAACTGATATCATTTAAAATACATGGGTCTTGAGGCAGAATTCTATTGTAGAATCTTGTAATAAAAACCACTTACATTCTCCCAGCCTTTTGCCATTTTGAATGTGGTATCTCTCATGTAACTGATACCAAAGAAACAGACCAACACACTGATGAAATAATAAAAAAACATCCTATCACAAAGCTTGCAAGGTGCACCCTGGGGACTTTTAAATCTTTACTTGATATTGCTTTGGATTACACTAGGTGAATAGGAATTAACCAGAAATAAACAGTTTTTGCTGTAAAATTTGTTTTTATCAGTACTTTACTTTTTAAGTTAATACATAATATAAAACTGGTATAAAAAGGTAAACACTACACAATGTCAACATAATTTACATTTGTTTGGAATTTGACTGATGCTTTATGAAATGGTACGGCATTTATAGGGCACTATATTTATCTATATAAAGGGTAATTAAACACCTGAAAGCAATTTGTTTTGTGTAAGACTAACACCTCATCTCATCAAATGTTGGAAATACATTGAGAATAGTGTGCTCACATTCTTTATCTTGATATCAAGGCACAATCTTAATTTTCTTTTCAATTGCAGTGCAAGTAAACAATTTGCTATGTAGTCAAATGTACTGCATATACTCAGGAGAAGCCAAACTATGTGACATTCACAGACTGAAGTTAATAAAATATGGGGAAAAGAGTATTAGTCAAAGAAATCTGTACAAATGGGTCAAATATTTAACAAATGTGTTGAAACAAGCGTTGTTAATGAAGAACATTTGGGATTTGGATGCTTGCCGAAGGATGTTATATGTGCTAGGATCTAGTGGTGTTTGATTGTCACATCTCATTATTTTCAACATTTTTATTTGGATACTTAATTTGTATGTGTTCTTGCTGGATCGTTTACATTTTTTCTCATAAGGGCAGTGCTCTGGGCGCTAACATTCTCAGCTAATACGACATATGCACTTTCATATACATTTACTGTATGATCATGTGACGTCATTTGTGGTGAAAATTCCATATTAAAATAACATTTTAAATTTAAACTCACCTGACCATGTATGCTTAAAGTAGCAATTGTAAAAGAAATTTATACTAGCCTATGCATTCCATACACCAGGAATGTGGCAATTTTTTTGTTTTGACATAGTGGAAAATTCTTTTGGTTTAGAAATTGGAGAGAGATCTATTTAGCTTACCTAGCTGATGTTCAACGTCCACCATTAAAGTAGAAAATCAACAGGATAACAGAACAATATTTCTAGATGCGATGGGATTATTTAGAAACATAATACATTTTGCATAATTTTTATTGTTAATTTCTTTTTTACTTGCAGTACCGATTTATTTGCTGGAATCCAAGAGATAAGCAGCAAGCCGAGGGAAGGGGGTTGGGGTGGGGCCCTAGACCGCCCTCCCCACTCACACGCCAGCCTCGGAGCGTATCTTACCTCCACTTAGCAAACAAATCAGAGAACTACTTAACAGATTTAGATCGGATTTTTTTCTATAATTTCCTTGAACATTCCGGTTGATTTTGCAACTTCTCTCATCACACTAAGAATCATAGTTCACTTGATGTAGTGATATATTCACGCTAATCCAAAACAGAGGCTGCAGGCCTAGGGGAGGGGGAAGTGTGACGGCCCTCTTCACTGTTCTGTTTCGCTTCTACGCAGGCGGAGCTGCGGGGGAACAGCTAGTATGCAAATGGTTGTACTATATATTTTCACTTTTGTAGTGCCTTGAGATGGTGCTTGCTACAGAAAATCAAGCAAAACTGAGCAGAGTGAAGCACTGGGAGGAGAAAATTGTAAGAAGCGATGTACAAATTTGAATATAATAAAATGCTGGAAATCTTTACTGATTAGCTACAACTGTGTTCAAAGCACTCAAGGAACAATTTAACTACTGATTATATGTCTAGGCTATTTTTGAAGTCTTTCTTCTTCTGTTTTCTATCAGAATCATTGGTCTAGAACCCTGGAGTGCTGCAATGTCTATGTGTTTTCATTTTAGATACTTAAGTAATTAGTTGCCAATTGCTACTGCTAATGGGAAAAAAAAATTGTTTCCTTGATTTTAATTGACTTGGTTTTTAAGATGTTGATACATGAATTACTGATTTTTCTCCTTAATTAGGAAAACATTAACAATATGCAATGAGCTATTTCGGGTCAAAAAACTTTTTGAAGCTGTTAGTTTTAGTACTTTATAGAATGTGGTTATGAAGCTTTGTATCTTTGGGTTTGTTTATATCTGCGTATCTGTGGTGGTACCACTACTAAAAGGTATTGCATCTCTAGACAAACCTATTAAAAAGAAACACCTTAGTGAAAGTTTTACAAACATTGTAGCCAGAACAGAGACTGAAACAGCAGAATTTGATGGAGAATATATACGATGCAACACTTTATTTACAGCTATCTCTCACATTATTATATATGCTTTAAACTAGTAATTCATATTTAATGAAACTTTTGCGATTTTGTCGGTGTGATGTTGTCTTCGCGTTTTAATCGGCACTATTTTATCGGCACTCATATGTCTATCGCGCAAATGAGTCACAATCTCTCACTGGCCTTTTTTGGTAACAGCTATGCCAACTATTGACCTAAAATCAGGGTTGACCTCAACAATAAAAATGTTTTAATTATTGTAACTAGCCCTTTATTCGCACTCTAGTCTTGGGTGTCTTAGATCTTTTGTGAGACAATTATCTAACTGATGGGGCTAGTTTATAACCTGCGACTCTAGTCTTCCAACAAAGTAACTTGCCTTCTTGTGCACTTAAAATGTGGGTCTGTTTTATGGATTATGCTACTTCTTCCTCTGCTTTTCTGTTTTTGTTATCCTTTTATAGTTTTCTCGTGTTTTTGCCTCAGGGCTTCGATTTGTGTTTCTTTCTTTGTCTTTTGTCCTCCTTTTCCTTTTGTCCTCCTTTTCCTAATTTGAGAATTACACTTCTGATACAGCATCTTGTTTTTGTAGTATTGCTTTTTAAATTAACTTCTGGATTGTTACTGATTCCTTTCTATTTTAGAAATGGAGGATCATTTGAGTCCTCTGAAAATATGCATAAGTTGATGTGGTGTTGATGCCAAGTGCAGAATTTCCAGGAGAAGTTCACAGAGTGGCAGCACATATGCCAAAATTAATAAGTAGTTAAATAATCTTCAGGCACTGGTAAAAGATACATCACCCAAAAACAGAAAGAGATGAAAGTAAAGACCAATGGCAACTCTGCCAACTTCAGAACTCCAAAACAAAAGGGCAAAGCTGATTGCCATTTTCAATATGTAGATTGTAAATTCAGAGGTAAGAGGTTAAGATCCCACCAACAAGCTATTAATGGGAAGTGATTCCAAAATGCTGCTAGCTGTAATTGGCCACAAAAAGGCCTTATGCAGCACTGAACATAACAGTGGAGTTACCTGCTGACTTCAGCTCCAGGCACAGCCCAGCTAGAGAATTGATAGACAGTATCTGTATTTTAAAAATATAGAAATCAAGAGTGAAGGCATGAAATTATAATTGTGGTTATTTTCATATGCTCTAAATAGTTGTTTACTAAAATAATTAATGAATTGAACAAATTGCCAAGTCATGTAGCGAGAGTTGACACACTGAGTTCCCATTGATCTCAGCTTGATTCTGTCACAGAATCACTGAGTAGGAAAATGATAAGCTTTGATGGTCTGTTGCACATGATCTAATATAAACAGATAAATTCTGAAAAATAGGCTTCCTACCTCGAGGTTCAAGACAACTTTAATGTAAGACATACATGTGTATTCAAAATTTTGAATGATATTGAAAAATCAATACCTTTTAAAGTTTTACTTCATTCATTATTGTAATACACATTGTGATGATTCGGAAAATTCACTGTAAACCCTCTAAACACGTACATAATGCAAAAGACTTATTTTAAAGGATTAGTTCAATATTCATCCATCCATCTGTCCATTATCCATACCGCTATATCCTAACTACAGGGTCACAGGGATCTGCTGGAACCAATCCCAGCCAGCACAGGGCGCACTGCAGGAAACAAACCCCAGGGGCAGAGTGCCAGCCCACCGCAGGGCTAGTTCAACATTTTTCAAGGCTAAATTATTTCTTCACAATCATGGTATATATTAATGTGCCACATGAAATTGCATTCTAAAGAAAGTCATTTTGAAATATTAAAAAAAAAAAATACTTAGCCTGCCCAAGTGTTTATAATGGAGGTAAGGATCCCAAATGTTAAAACTTAACCAAATGCATCTACTTTGAAACAGCAAAGTTATCAATTTAAAAAAGAAGCTTTCCACCTTTCTGACTCATGCTTGTGACAACAAAAGTAAACTGGAAATGGTACATTTTATGAGAATTTCTTGGTACAATTTTCTGGTGGTAAGAATGTTTTTCTTTTTTTGCTCACAGTGGGCATTATGGGTAAAGCTTTGATACAGCCACAACTCCTGCTCCCTGTCCACAACCCACACCAAATTTCTGAAGTTACTGCTACTTTTATCTTTCCAATTATGTTTTTTTTAATAATTAAGTTTTGCTATAGTTTGTAACAACAGAAAGACGCACGTTCAAATGATATGTTTATTGTTTCTTAAATGGCACCTATTTTTCACTTGTTATTTTCTATGTTGGGATTTTACCTTTCATCATGCTGAATAGTACATGTAAAAGTTTCACTGTACTTTATATACCTAAAAATAAGTCTGAACTGAACCTGTTACACTTAATAATAGACTTAGTTGTTTGAAAGAGCCAAGTCAACTGTATGTCGATACTGAAATCACTCAGCATTACGTACTTTGTTTGGCATGTCATACGCACATATGATAAAAAATACTAAAAAAATTAATAGGACAAAGTGTGCGAAAAACAATGAAGCTAAATAAAGCGCCACAAAAATTAGCAGTTCATCATAACAGCTGGTTATGTTTGATTAACAGACAAGACATTTTTTTCGCCTCATTTGAGAATTTACTGTTGTTTTGCTGAAATTAAACAACATATCAGGACTGCAGATGAAATTAAAGAATTACCACACCATTACATGCAATACCAAATATACAATCTTGTCACCTTAAGAGTCAGAGTTTACATGATAGCATATCAATTGAAATACCTTTTACCCCATCTAGTAACATTTTTATATGTACCACCATTCGTCCCCTTATGTACATTAGACTTATAGCAAGAAAAGCAAAGTTGTTGCGATGGAGAAAGTTACAACATAAATTGGCTTTATATACTAAGATCTCTCAGTAACAAAACTAAAATAATATTATTTCCCCATATGATAAAAAATAATAGTCTACTGACATGGCACTGCATCCCAAGAGCATCTTTTATTTAGTTCACTGTGAAAAGATAGGTAGGCTCTGTTTTTAATGCACACATATGAGAGAGTTAGAGAGAGAAAGAGTGCAAAATTAATTATTCATTACAATAAAATAATTTGAAAAAATATTAATCAAAATTCATAGGCACATATTAAAAAAACAAACCCAAACCTAGTCCAAAACCAAAGTTGTACATAGAAAACAGACCCCAACCTTATCAGTACAAAAAATGTATACTGTATATAAAAAAGGGAAGACAAACTTGAAAGGAGAGTTATTTTGATTTTATTTAGCAAAGAAATGGCAATGAGGTAAGCAAAATTTATTTGACAAGATTTCTTAAAATAAGCTAAGCTCTTACAATTAGGAAAACAAAATTTAATGGCTCGATATAACACTAGAATCCCTGAAGTTTGCGAAAAAAGTAATAATACCAGGCTGCCTTTAATTCCTTCGCACTTCATCATCAATGTGTTTGTTTTGCAAATGTGTCAATCAGCACAAGCAGCAAGCAGCCTGCTATTACATCCCCCACCAACGCAGCTGATTTCAGACACACAATTCTCAGAGCTGAAGTCTCTACCTGGAGTGAGGTGTCTGGAATTGTATAGGGTAAATAATATATCGTTATTTGGAAAACATACATTTTATGTGTGTTCCATGTCTACAATGATCTCTGAAAATGTAGGATGACAGGAAATGCGAGGCAAGAAATGTTGAACACATAACTAAATCAAACATTTTTCATATTATAGTAATAATTGACAAAATGCTTGCGTGAAGTGTATAAGTGTGAAGATTGAAGTCCAAATATCAAATAAACACTTTCATAAAAGGTATAACAAAACAAATGTGCTTTTAGTCAAAAATATAACCAAAGAAAAAGAAATCATTCCATTTACATCTTGCTGTCAATGAGTAAAAACCCAATCCCAAATATCAATCGACACAAAGTGCACATGTCTGCTTGGCTGGTACAGAGGTCAGAACCGATGCCTCATAATCAAGAGGTTGGCGGTATGAACCCGTGTTCTTTCCATTTTTAGTAGTGAGCTGAGCTGGTATTATTATTACTATTATATAATAAAAACATGCATCTGATTTGAGTCTGTAACACCTGGTGTACAATTTGACTAACTGTAAAAGATATCACTGAAGGGATATAAGCAGACACACAAACACTAGTGAATCATGTCATCTTGGTATCTTGTTATCACTTGAATTTTTCATTATTCAGTTTTATTCTTGTATAAAAGCACACCTGTTTTTTCATACCTTTGTGAAAGTGTTTATTTTATATTCCAGTAATCTCTTAAATGACATCAGATCTGTCTCTGCCTCTCTCGCGCATGCACGCACACATCCATGCATTAAAAAAACATTATTTGAAAAAGCTATTACATTTCCACGTGAGTTGGCATTTGAACATTGTTTTTTTCCAGTCTTGCCCAGTCTCCACGTTATGGTGCATGGTACTGAGAATGCAGAAAGACTTCTTCTTTTTGGGCGCAAACACTGTCAGTATGGCACTGCCAGATCTAAACACAAGTGTGGAAATTTGCTTGTGTACTGAAGTGACTTTAGCTGCAGGTGGAATTCCCACTTTATTTATGGTGCCAAGCAGAGTTGTGTTGTGGTGCAGCAGTCTATTAGCCAGCAAAAGTGATGTGAAGAAGTTGTCTGTTGTTAAGATTATGCCTTTGTCCAGGAACGGCTCCATAAGCTTTATGACCATAGTCTCCGAAAGACTTTTTTCCATGGGATGACTGGGATATTTTCCTAAGTAAGGAGTGGCATTGCACATGTACTGTGTATCCAAATCTGCCACAATCGAAAACTTTATGCCAAGTTCATCAGGCTTGGTTGAGATACATTGCAAGAAAGGATAACGGAGCTTTGTTGGAAACAGCTGCTCATCAACAGTAATATGTTGCCCTGGGTTTTAACTCAAAACCCAGTTCTCAACAAAATATTGTCAGATGTCCGAGATTGCAGCAAATCTGCACAGGTATCTTTGTTGTCAAAGCGCAAATGCCGCATGGTAGTCTGATAGTGGTGATGGAGCATTGTATCTTTGATTTCCGTTACAACAAATAGTTCTGACCAGGCATCAACCACAGCACCAACTGTAGTCATCGCTGTCCTTGTGAAAAGAATGGGGATAAACGCCATCAACTCGAGGGAGAGGCAAGTTTGTTGTACCACATGAATGTGACTGAGAGAATAAAACTGAATAAAAATAAAAAATGTTAACTTTTACAGGTACTCAAATCAAATGTTTGTTTTTATTATATAATTGTAATAAATACTCACTACTCAAAACTGGGAGAACCCAGGCTGAAACCCACAACCTTTTGATTAGGAGGCAGCTGGTCTTAACTCTGCACCAACCAAGCACTCTCTTTCGATTGATATTTGGACTTGGGTTTTACTCATTGACAGCAATATGTAAATTGAATGATTTCTTTTTCTTTGGTTATATTCTTGAATAAAAGCACACTTAATTTTTTATACCTTTTGTAAAAGCATTTACTTGATATTCAGTCTTCACATATTATACCCATCATTTCAGTATTTTGTCATTATTACTATAACATGAAAATAAATGTCCATTTTAATTATGTATTCAACATTTCCTATCATCCTACATTTACCCATTGTAGACACGGAACACACATGAAATGTACGTATTCCAAATAATTATATATTATTTATCCTATACAATTCCAGACACCTCACCCTCAGATAAACAGCCTTGAGCTCTGAGAATTTAGCGTCTGACATCAGCCGAGTCAGTGGGGGATGTGATAGCAGGCTGCTTTCTGCCAGTGCTGATTGACACATTTGCAAAACAAAGATGCCGATGAAGAGAGGCAAAGGAATTTAAGGTAGCCTGGCATTATGACTTTTTTCGTCGGCTCCAGGGATTATAGTGAAAAAAACTTACTTACATTTCATTGAAACCCATGACTTTGCTGGGCCCATGTTAGAATCAAGGAGACTTCAAAATCTAGCTAGCCTTGGTAACCATGCAGGCAGTAACACAGCAAGGTTCTTGGTTTGCTTAGAATAGGTTAAAACTGTTGTTTTTAACACAAAGTTCCTAATAGGACACCATTGGTGTGTTAATTTTATAAAGTCCTTTGGAAAAATATCTATCATGTTGGGTTACCGACATGCAGCACAACTAATTCTCATAGTGTCCAATGTAGAATTATCTAAGGGATGTTAATTTAAGAAAAAGGTCACTGTAAGCAGCAGTATGACCCCAGTTCATCACAGTAACGGTGGGTTTCTGTATATTATTTAGGGAACTCTTCTAGTCATTAGGAAAGACAACCTACCAGGTGGGTTGCCATCGGTGGCTGCCAAAGGGGGCTTTAAGCATGAGGCTCCAGAGCTTCAACATATAATACATTAGGTGACACCGGAAGTGGATCCTGGGATAGCTTCAGAAGGGATATAAGGCTGACCTTTTCCCGACAGTCAGGTAAGCTTTGAGTCCTGGGAGGAGTGAGAGGAAAGGACTAGACTAATTTGGAAATAGAGATGCCAGGAAATATTAGGTAAATGAGTGTGAGTAACAGAAACAAGGTAATGAGTGCATGGAGAACATAGAAAAGTCACCCCTGTCACAGATGCACACACGGGTGGCAGTCTATGGACTTAACACAGAGTCATGAGTTTACGAACTGCACTAATGCCTTTTCTCCTTTCTCTGCAGAAACACAGAAGGGACGACTATGCACATCCTGTTGACCTCACTTTTGCCAGTGCCCTACTGGACCCTTTCTTCCTTTCCACCACCTATAAAGCCGGTCACTTGCCTTTCCCCATCAGTTCCATTCTGGACATAGTCTTTTGAGATCACTCTACAGAGCTATCAAATAACGACAATATACAGGGTGGATCCCCAAACCTTTTTCTTGTTTCTGTGTTCTCTTTTACACCCCATGAAGTAGATAGTTCCCTTTCTTTACATATGTAGGCCAATAAAAGAAAAAGGCTTTGTTTATTTTCCATTTTGTTTGAAAATTGTGTGGTATTCCTGCTTTAGTTTTCTACCATTTTAATAAAATGCCTATTTGTTTTTTATTTTAGTCTTTTTGGGTCTTATTTGGATTTGGGGATGACTTATAAGCACCCTTCTAGGGTTCACAGTATGTGTATGTTGCAATGTGTTTTTTTATTTTATTGTTAAAGTTTAGTAATTGAAATCCGGTGCCTGCAATGTTAATATTTTTTTCTGAAAGGAGTACTACATAAGAATAAATTGAATCGAAATTCTTCCCCAGAATGATCCTGCAGTCTTTGCTTTGATGTCATAAAGACATTCACTTATTCAAACTGAAATTATTTGTTGTCAGTGTTGCACCATATGGTTTTTGGTTCAGTCTTTATAAAACTGATTATGTAGACTTTCTCATCTCTTTCTTGGCCTGAAGCTCTCAGTCGACTCACAAATGACATTTGTTTTTGTATGCTGGTTACATCTAGTTATACTTTGTCAATCTTGTCTGATATCTTTCACTTGAGTTAACCTTATTGCCTTTTTTGAGCAGCTGTCTGGTTATTAAATTAGACTACCAGAGCTCTCAGTTGTATGCCCTTACATTCCTTTATATACTCTAGCTTTGTCCTTTAGAGATTGTAATTATTTATTCTTTTTGTTATTTGTTGACTATACAATTTGAGTTATACTATTTCTTACACCATTACTTGTGTTGTAGTAAAGACACCAGGGTTTACACTCCAGGAGTTTGTGGAGTCTGCATGTTTTCTCCATGTCAAATTTCCTCCAGATGCTCCAGTTTTCCTCCAGTGCTCAAAGCCATGCAGGTTATATAGATTGATAACACTAAATTTGCCCTAGAGTCTGTGTGTGTGGAGTGTGTGACGTTTGTGTGTTCACCCTGCAATGGATTGGTGCCTTATCCAGGGATTATTCCTGCCCTGCATCCTATACTTGCTGGGATTGGCACCAGCACCACACAACCCTGCTCAGGAATATGTGGGCTTAGAAGATGGTCTGGCATGCTAAGGTAATGTTTGCTACTACATTACTACAGCAGGTGGGGCTCTTTGGCAAGTGTTGTACATGTGTATGTAAGTAAAATGTGTTAATTATTATACATGATTCTAAGATTAATGACTGTTGCCATTCATTATTTGCTTTACAAAGAGAATATCTTAATACAGTAAAATGTGCGAAACCTCAGGAGAAAGAGGCACTAGTTGCTCAGTTTATCGTTTCCATATGTTATCCTATTTACAGATCAGTTTTTACTCCTAAACTATCTTTGTAATAAATAAGCATCATGCTCTTGATTATTCTGACATTGCCTACCTGAATTTTAATACAACTATTCCTTATTTTATTCCACATAGATTTTGGAAATTACAGTTTTATTTAAGAGACTATTAACTATTGCATATTAAATATATGTTTTGTTGTTTGTAATTTCAGTATCACCTGGAATATTGCAGTATAATTTAAATGTGTCATATAAAAGAAAAGTGACCAAAGAGAAGAGATCTGAGAGAAAAATTAAAAAAAAGAAACAGTGAGAAAGGAAGACTGAATCTCTGGGATCAATCGAAGACAAAAATCATAGAAAGAGTAATAGCCAAAGGACCAGAACGACAAAATTGGAGATCAGTCCCAGAACAAAAGGAAAAAGGTGTCAGGGATGTTACGAGAGCACAGATTACACAAAGGGTTGGAAACAAGCAAAATGACAAAATGCTTTTTTTGGGGCAATATGAGGATGGTTTATAAATATAACCACATTGATGATTAGTGTGTGTGGACACCAGGGATATATTTATAAATATTTTATTCTAGGACAACAGGGGAGTGAAGGGAAAGTCTTCAAAATAGACATAACAAAGAGAAAAGCTGGGAAAAGGAGCCTTAGTTAGAATAACATAAACTGAGGTTTCTTTGCAGCATTTAAAGAGCGAAATATATCATACAATGGGTAAGGAGGGAGAGACAATGACAATGGTAAACCACATGTTCATATAACTGATCTGAATTTAAAATATCAGTTTGTAAATCAAAGAATCTGAGCATAAATATTAAATTTAATGTGTATGATATATTGACAAACTACTCTGTGGAAATAAAAATTTCATTTAAAAATGATGCAACCATTTTGCATAAAATTATGTAAATGTCAGTCAGTCAGTAAAATATTTTTCAATCCGCTATAGCCTAACACAAGGTCATGGGGGTCTGCTGGAGCCAATCCCAGCCAGCACAGGGCGCAAGGCAAGAACAAACCACAGGCAGGGCACCAACCCACCGCAGTGTAAATGTCATACAAATGATATTAAAACTCCAAATAAATTAGCAACACAATGTGAGAAAGACAAATTAAAGTCTAGTGAGACAGAAATTTTGAAAAAGACTTGCAAAAGGTACCCTAGAAATTCTATTACTGGTACCCTGAATTTTACAAAATCTACTATACCTTCTAAATCCACCAGTTAGAACCACTGCAGCATCTGGATCAAATCTTCGGCATGCGTCCTTCACAATCTGACCCACAGCCTTCGCTTCTTCCCAACTGACTGAACTTATGATGTCATCATAGTAGAGCAGGCCTGTTAATAAAATGAAAGATGTGTCTGGCATATGAATACAAGAGAAGCAGTAACTGCAATAGTAGGGGGAAGTTCTGCCAACAATATACTAACGGCCAATCTCTTAGAACATGTTAAGGAAAAAAGCTGCAAGTGCCTGAAGGAAAATATACTATAATTGTATTTGTACATTAATCATTTATACAGTTTCAGAATCCCTAACCTCTCTTACAATCACATAACCTTGTATATTTAAATGGCTCAGTAAACTCCATTAAATTATGAACTCACTGGTATTTCCAGCTTAGCGCCCATTCCTATTCCCCATCTTCCATAACTGTTCTATGCCAAGTGATGACAAAAATGCTAATATTTGTGTATATATGTTTTAATCCATTTCAAATATTTCAAACTGCTTCAAATAACTTTCAGAAATCCCATTTCATCAACATTCGAGGTACATTAAGAAAAAAATGAAGTTGTTAAATAATTTGATAAGATTAGTGTTTGGTGATACTCAAGCAAACAAAATCAAAACGTGCAGTACAATTTGCATTAGGCTGACATTTTGGTAGCTCCTGCTGCATAAAGGACAAATCAGTGCAGTAAAGACAATCAGAAACATTTACACAGTGTACATTAATATTCTGAAAAGTGAAATTTGTAAAGTGAAAACATAAATAAATTACAAAAGCCATAATAAAAAGATTAAACGGGATTATATACTGTAAAACAGAAGAATCCAAAAGTTCAAATGCTGGACAATGTATTTCGAGGAGTTCAACCCCTATATAATGGCAAGTCAGCTTGATTTATCATAAGACAAGCAAATATAAGGCCCAGCAAGATATTTATTTTCACTCAGTCATTTGTCAATTGTATGAAGATGAAGGAATTTTGCATAAATTTTATTTAAAGAAGACTAAGCATGTCATCTCTTTTTCACTAAACATGTAAGAATGTAGGATAGCATAGTGACATAGTGGTAGCACTGCTGCCTCAGGTTCGTGTCCCGAGTCCTCCCTGCGTGTTGTCCCCATGACTGTCTGGGTTTCTCCAGGTGCTCTGGTTCCCTCCCATAGTTCAAAGACATGCAAGTTAGGTGAACTGGTGATGTTAAAGTGGCCCTAGTGTGTATTTGGTGTGTGGATGTGCCTGGACTGGCGCCCTGTTCAGGGTTTGTTCCTGCCTTGCGCCTTATGCTAGCTAGGATAGGCTCCATGTTTTATAATGTGTATGTGAGAATGTCAGCATGTAGGGATGTAATGACATCATAATGGAGGAACAAGAAGCATCAGGAACCACAAAACAGCATTAATCATTATAAAAAATAGTGGCAAATGGAAAAAATAAATTAAACCAAAATTATCAATAAAATCATGACATGGTTAGACTAATATTGACAGTATTGCCCTTGTTAAACTTTTGGAGTTATTTAAAGAAAGCAGAATATCATTAGAAAGTGCCCTCGTTGAAAATCTACATAAAAATATTCAAATGGCTCACAACAAGCACTATAATAGAAAATTAAATAAGATGAAGTACATCTGGCAAAAAAAGTAAGCAGACATCATTACTAACAAGTTTGCAAAACTGGTAGACCCTTAGCCCAAGAAAGGTAAAGCTTTTACTGCAGTGAACATTGGTTCAAGCATTATTAATGTGTCTGACCACTTTTTTATACACTTTCCCCTTCACTCTTAAACTGATTGTTTGTGTTTCTTAAATTTTAGATTTTCTGTCTTTTTATTACTAATCTGAGGGCCTCTATCCTCCATAGCTCCTCTCCACTGCCCAGTTTCCTTTCCGCAATGTTCTTGGTGGTGCCAAATTGCACAGTATCATCTGCAAATTGCATGAACCTTGGGGTCTGATGTACTATTCTCCTAGCAATAACATCCTTAACCAGAGTAAAATGATGAGGGCTTAATGATGACCCAACCTTAACTGGAAACCTATCTGTGTATGTAGGCCCCTCGTACGTATCCTGGACTATCCTTACATACTAATCCAGTACTCCCTTCTTTCTCATACATCTCTCCACATTTCTTGCCAGAGAACTTTACCCTATGTCTTCTCTAAATAAATAATATGTGCAGTCCTTTCTCTGTCTCTGCATATGTGTCCATAATCTGTCTCAAGGCAAAAATTACATCTTTTCCTGATATAAATCCAAACTGTTCTTATCTGCTTTTAATTCATTATCCTTTCTCATATTTTCATTATATGTGAAATCAGCTTTATACCACTATCATTTCTACAATCATGGATGTCTCTATTGTCCTTATATATAGGTACAATCATGCAATTTCTCCATTGATGTGGCATTTTTATTACACAATAGAATTTTATCTTAAACATCCAATTAAAAAAACACAAGATAAGTCAAAAACATTGATATTACATCAACCATTTAAAAATGTTTAAAGAATTGAAAAACTTTCAAAAATCAATGTACATTATATTATATATCTGAACAATAACAGAAGGCATTAAATATGTTGCAAGAAATGAAAAAGGCGTTATCTGTGTGTGGCGTGTGATAAAAGATAAAAGCAACAATTAACAATTTTCTGACCTGCTTTCTGCATTTTTGTGAACCTCAGGCTTGTGTCAGCTTTCACTTCATCAAGTGAGCGTAATCCTTTTCGATACCATTTTTCGGCTGTCTTCAGCCCCACTCCAAATATGCTTGTAAAAAGCTAAAGCGGAAAAAACTGCGTCAAATATTTCCATGACAGGACATAGTAAGTGCTGAATAAGTAAGAAACCAATTTCTAATAATGCATGAGATTAAGCCTACCCTTTTACAGTGCATAGTATGGCCTAACGCAAGCACATTTTTTTCACTACAAACTGATTTCATATTCTTGTGGCAAAACAGTATTTTCATTGCTCATAAAATAAAAAAGTGCATCATTGATTCCATTCTATCCCAGTTGCAAAATATTAGTGCAATGAAAATGCAGTAACTAATTTCTGCATCCTGTTACTTCAGCTTGTGCAACTTACCTGTTACTGAACATTTATTTTTGTGTAAAAGTATAATTCCCTAGAGTCATTTGCTCTTGAGGTTCAAACAAGAACATATTACTGATTTTGTCTTTTCAGCATGTTTTCTCATCAATGAAAACCCATACCCTTCTTAAATGGGTGAAATTATTTACTGAATGACCCCTGTACAAATATTTAGTTGTATCTTAATACACATTGCAGAACCTTTAATTTCAACACACTTTCATTGATGACTTTCTCTCAACTGTCAACCTGTTGCTTTTGTTTTTTAAAGAAACACCAATGACATTTGTTCATATTTACATCTTTCACCCACATCCCTAGTGAAACTATAAAGAAGGGAGGGCATTAATGTAAGTAGTCTTAAGGCCCTGTTGGTTATGTTTTGAATCATACAATATATAATAAATTACCACAGCAAAATGCCCATTTACTAAAACAGGCACAATGCCAACAATGGCAAGTGTGTCTGTCTTGATCATGTCATGCATTTAGTAAACCTGTGTTCACTGGATATGCTAGACCTTATGTTCCTTTTTCCTTGCACATTTTGTTGGCTTTGTCGATCAGACATTTTAGCCCTTACTTCTGTCTTTCTTTGTGTGTCTTGTTGCTTTTGTTCACTGGACTTTCCAGCCCTCTTGTGGATGCTGGACAACATTACACCTGATCATGGAGGCTGGATGTTTTCTCATTTTATATAGATAGATAACATGGCGTGTATGTGCATAATGCCTTTCTTTAGATGAGTGATGCTCCCCTCCTTGGTCTCATTTATTAATAATTTGCAATTAAACTTTTGGCAAGGTGGGATTTAGCAGGCTTATGTAATCTACTATAAAGACAACTTTGGTAATTGTAGTGATAAAAGTAACTAAACCAGATATAGTCAAAAAATGGATTTTGAATTGAAATCAGTTCTGTATTTTCAAACAAAGCTTAGAAATATCTCAGTAACATGCAATATCATATTAATTAAAAATCATAAAATTGATTGTGACTTCAGCAATGAAATAAAACACAAAATAAAAAAACAAAATGTGGGACCACTTGTACAGTCCTGACATGGCCACCCTTCTGGAATTCATGTTCACATACCCTTTTGATTTCAAAGTATTTTTCAAATGAGACTGACAAAGCAATTTAGTAACATGAACATTTCTTGCTTGCACCCGGAAGTGATTTTGTGGCCCATCATCACACGAACATATGAAATATTGAAACAGGGAACCAATATAATATTAATTTATTATTTTCATTTTTCTAAAATTCAGCCTCCTCCTCAGAATTATTAGAGAGGGTGCAATGATAGGAACTGTAATGTTTTAAAAAGTATTTTTTTTTACTAATTAATAATATTAAAAAAAACACTGCACTGAGGGCCTAACTCCTGCGACTGAACCAATCACTGGGGGGTCAGCATAGATCTTGAAAATATTTGACAGATTCTCCTGTACTTTAGCCCAGACTTTTCTGAAATTGTTCAAATGACTGAAAATACTAGGAACAATAACTGATGACAGTGAAGAATTGGAGGTTATTAACCTTGCATACATTCTAAACAAAACACTCCATTAGCACAAACCTTTATCAATATTTCTCAAAGACAGCTTGTTCAAGTCTGTTGAACTTTTTACGAACTGGATTCTGGATGATAACCAGATGTTAGAGTAGGTAATTTCTAATTTGGTACTGAAAGTATGTCATAATCAAAAAATAAATTGGGAGGCTAGGATTAACGATAATAGATGTAGGAAAATGATGTAATTTGAAGATGTCCAACATTCACAATTTACTAGTACTGGATGCTTTTCAGTGAAATAACATGAGCAGCCTTAGTAATCTATCAGCCACTACAAATACAAATGGCAGTATAATCTTGGAATTTCATAGTTCTGTGTTAAAATCCATGGAAATGTGTTCTCATGGTCGTGGTAATCGTGGTAATATATGGAAAGTTCAGATAAACAACAATTAGGCGAGTTAGCCTAATTACATGTTACAAATGCTGTAACGTAAAATTTAACACCCTGTAATGCAGTGGGCTGCCAAAACTACCTTCAGAATATCTATGGTGTGGAGTGATCCATGGACGAAAAGGAATTGTCCCAAAACAAAACTCCTTAACAAACAAAGTCACGTAGATATAATAACCAATCAGAAGTCCCCTCAGGTGTGGTATTAGTTTCCTGAGCTCTGATTACTAGTTCCTCTGTATTTACAAAATAAAAGTGCACATGTTTATTTGATACTTGGAATAACATCTTCACACATTATATACTTCACGTCATTATTAATATAACATGAAAAGAGTTTCTGCTTTAGGTATTTGTTCAGCATTTCCTTTCATCCTGCACTTACCCAGATCTTTGTAGACATGGAACACATATGAAATGAATGTATTCCAGATAACAACATACTGTATTATTTACTCTATGCAACTCCAGGCACCTCACACGCAGATTAGGAGCCTTGAGCTGGGAGAACTTTTTGCCCACGAGCTCCATCAAGGCAGGGGATAGGACAGCAGGCGGCTTGCTGCGTATGCTGATCGACGCATTTACAAAAGAAAAGATGCTGATGGAGAGGTGCAAAGGGATTTAAGGTCGGCCAGGATTACAAGTTTTTTCGTATGCTTCAGGAATTCTAGTGTTAAGAAAGCAAAAACAAAGCCTATGACCATGCAGGGTCAGCTTGTCTCCAGATCGCTGCACCAGCTCAGTACTACCAGTGCCATTACCAGATTTGGTCTTCACTGCTGAGTTACAGAAAAATGATGGCATGATTTCAATTCATGAATATTTCAATATTTTTGCTATACAGGGAAAATGTGACTGTTCCCCTTTAATAAAATGCAATTTGACAGAAATATCAATAATTACAATAGTATGTTTGTACAGTTAATGTTAGAAGCCTACCTTAATTGTTTTATATCGTTCATCCATTAACACATCTTGAACTTTCAAAGAATTGCCATATTCAAGGATTTCCTGCAATATAAAAGAAAAAGCATGTTTCCTGATGCATAAACATGCAGCATCATCCTGATGCCTTTAAAATTTACCCTCACATTGAAATGGAGTAATAAGTGGGAAATCATATTTTTGTGTTCATATTGAATTAAAAGACTTACGTCTTAATGGAGTGAGTCTTTATTTTCAGCTAACCTTTAATACAGAAACACAGATAGATTTCAAAAGTACACTTGCAACAGAACTGACATTACAGCAAAACCTTTATACTAATGGACTTGTTTCTTTTTTTACTGGCTGTAATACTTAAGTCTATATTTCTGAGAGGTAGTCAAGGATAAGCCATGAGTAGCCCAAATAGGCGACTAGTACATACAGTAGGTTCTTTCACCTAGACACCTATAATCCGTGCCAACTTGACATATTCTTGCTGCTTCAGGGTTGTAAATGGGAGAAAAAATAAAAAACTGGACTGCAAACCAAATCCTTGACAGAAAGGAGAAAGATGCACTACATAATATGTACTATTGACCTGAGGCACAATATGGGAAAATTCTGAAAATGTAATTTTTCAATGTAGTCTCCACCAGGTCGGTAGAGTAGCCAAAAATTGTATTCAAGTAAGAGTAGTGTTACTTCAAAATAATTTTACTCAAGTAGAAGTAAAAAGTAGTCATCCAAAAAATGTCTCAAGTAAGAGTAAAAAAGTATTTGGTGAAAAGACTTGTGAAATAGGACGGCCCGGACGCACACAGACGGACACCGTTTTAGCCATCACCACACGTTTATTTACAGTTACTATTATATACAAAGTCTATGTGCACTGCCACCAAACCCCCAGTCTCCCCAAAGTCCAGGGTCTCAATAGCCACTGTCTCCACACACAAATCACTCGGGCCTCTCCTCGCCTCCTCTGCACCGACCTCGTCTTCCACCTCACCCGACTCCAGCCTTGATTGCAGGGCGGCGGCTCCTTAAATAGGCGCCTCATTGCTGACCGCACCCAGCCACCTGTGACAGACTACTCAAGTACTGAGTAACTGTTTGATCATAATAAGTTATTTATTTTTTAGAAATGTAATAAGACAGACAAAAATAATCAGATAAAAATAATGTGCAAATTCTGCTATTTCCAAATAACAAAATAAAAAATGAGTAAAAATAAATAACATCTTTACAAAATAAAGATGCACAAAAAACAAAAAATGTTCCAAATCTGAGTTTTTCATAACAAAGCTTTTGAAGCCATTACCTACAGTAGGTAACATGTATTTTTGAACAGTGCAAACTACTTACAGTGACAAGATATACTGTACACTGACAGTATAACACTGCATATTCACTTGCCCTCCAAATAGCACAGCCAATAGAAAATAACATTAAAACAAGGCAGCTTGTGCATGTACAAGAAGTCTCACTTTACCATGACTGTCTGTGTCTGTGCATGTTTGGTTAAAACATGCTTGTTTTTCATTCAGTGAAGTGATGTTTAAGCTTCAGCAGGAGTTGGCACTCAAGGTTCCTGCAGTGAAGCTGTGACCGTTTAGCATAGAACAGGAGCCCTGTATCACTAAAAAGTCTCTCACAGGCAGCAGATGCAGGAAGTTTGTGTGCGGTCATGTGACTGCATGGCTACATCTGATTAGTGAAATGGAATCATGTGATTATTGTTGCTACATCTGATTGGTGAAACAGTCATTCAGTAGATCCACTGGCGACTTCTCTCCAATGAAAATATAGCGTATATAAATGTGTAAATGGAAAAAAGTAACAAGTCAAATGTTGCCTAATGTAACTGAGTAAGAGTAGCATTTCTTCTTCACAAATGTATTTAAGTAAAAGTAAAAAGTATGGTGCAGTAAAACTACTTGTAGAAGTACATTTTTTTTTTTAAAGTTACTCAAGTAAATGTAACGGAGTAAATGTAACTTGTTACTACCCACCTCTGGTCTCCACCCTTCTCAATGCACTTGTACCAGCTGCCTGGAACTACCTGGATTCCAGCAGAATAAAAGTTTTTGTCTTGTCCTCGCAACCACTCGTGCACCCGAGTTATTGTCAAACACTACATACCGAGGGGTACTACAGTCACTAGTGCAAGTTACTGTGACTTGCTGGAGACCAATGTGAAGCCTGCTATTCAATCCAAGTGGTGGGGACTGCTGTCTCTAGGTGTCTTTTTTGCTGCAAGACAATGCCCACCCACACACTGCTAAGAATACCAAGGCTTGTGTGGAGAAACTGAAGATTGAGGTACTGCCACATCCTCTTTATTCGCCAGATTTGGCACCATGTGATTTCCAAAGTTTTGGAACTCTAAAAAAAACATCTGTGTGGTTGTTGATTCAAGACAGATGACGGCATGAAGAAAGCGGTGCACGAGTGGTTATGAGGACAATATAAAACTATTTATTCTGTTTGAATCCAGGCAGTTCCAGGCAGGTGGCACAAATGTATTGAGAAGGGTGGAGACTACATTGAGAAATGACATTATTAATTTTGTTAAGGTTTGTTCCATCTTCTGCTGAATCCTACTTTTTAACTTTAGCTTGACTCCCCCTCGTAAAAATAAAAGTGATCTGAGAACAGAATCAGAGGGTGTGCAATATGAAATTTTAAAGTGGAAGAATGGGTATATTGAAAAATGGTAAAGAGTACAGTAAAGCAAAATAGGAAGTAAGGAACAACAGAATGAAAACTGCACAACTGTTATAGCCTCAAATGTAGAGAGTCACACAAAAGCAACCATCTGTCCTCATTTCCTTACTAAACTACAGGGTTTTATTAACGCACAGAACACTTATGGACAACTGTAGACCTTGAAAGTGTGGGGTTGGGGCCACCCAGACCAGCCCTGGCCCCAGCTGATTTTTAGAGTATACTAACAGGCCAATGATTCTAGTGAAATTGAGTCCACAAAAATATTCAATGTTGTTTTGCCAAAACTATGTTGCTTCTCAACCAGTGAAATGTATGAAATTAATCCAGCAACAAATGTCCTTATAAGCCTTCCTGTGCTCCTATATATTCATTTCTTCTCCAACCGTGTAGCAATGTTGACACAAATACTACAATTCCCATCATGCTCTGTCAATGATAATTTTGTGAACATCCACACAGTTTCAATAGGATGTGATAGCCACACTTATGTTTTTTTTCTTTCCTCAAGCACTTTGTGATAGCAGTTTCATTGCCTCACTGGACTACAGCATGTACCTTAAAGTATGTGTTTTTCCTGTCATCCTTGTGTTTAGCCACAATACTGCTACAAAAGACACTTTTCCTTTCTTTATTTTCATGTAGACAATTTTCAGAAAAATGTATTAATCCAAAAGTAGTTAATGAAGTGTGTTCTGTCAACAAACTGGCAGATAAACCTTTAAAGTAACAACTGGGAGATGTTTGTAAAAAAACAAAACAAAACAAAAGAAAAAGAGGTATACAGCAAAATGAAACCGAAGTCCATAAGAGAAACAGTAATCGTGGTCGATAAAAAAAGAGGGTCAAAGCCAAAAGTACATTCAAGAAAAGAGCACAATAATAAATTCTGAATACTTCAGAGATTTGGCATATGCACATTGAATAAGGATTTGCACACATAGCCATTATTTTATCCCATTGCATCGATTAAGCGTGTGTCCCAACCTCAGGTAAAGTCACATATAAAACAAACTTTAAAACCAATTTCATGGAAGAAATTTTATGCCAAATGAAACTTGGCTGTTTTGTTCATTGCTGCTAGAGGCTAGGGTCAAGGTTCCACAGCAGTGTCTTGGCACGGAGAACACATGCCAAAGCTGAATGGCTTGGTGACTTCCAAAAAGACAGCGCTCAGATATTACACACACCCATAGAGATGCTGGAAGTGGACCTAACAAGAGAAATAAACACTGGTGGCATTTGAGGACCCAAAATCACACCAAATCATGACACAGTGTTCCTAGTCAGTACCTATTATGATGTTATATTTGACATCATCTATGCTGTGACAGACAGGCAACCATCATGCAATTGGTGAAGCATGAACCTCATTTTACTGTGACTTTATTTTATGTGACAATAATTCTTAAATGCCCAGCCTCACATTTTTGAAAAAGCTCACAGTGTTGTCCTCCTGTACATCACCTTTAACTTCCCAATAGAAACCAACAACACAACTAGAATTAACCATATTTTAAATCAAGCAAAATACAAATGAAGCGGAAACAAATTTTAAAAAATAAATAACACCACAAATCTCTATGAATGTGTTCTGAATAGTTTTTTCATGTACTTCCTGTAGAAGTGATAATGTCTTTGAGTATATGTGTTGCTGGATGTAGAAAAAACAATGTGTTTCCATTTTTGCAACATACTCTTTTGTTTTCCCCCAGATAAATAGTGCCACACAATGAGGACATAGCTGATTGAAGTGTCCCAAGTAGTGTTCATCTAAAAAACATTGAAGCAGAACTGTAAAAGTGTCAGCACGTTTCTCAATTGCTCAGCATTCTTTGGAATGTGTGGCAGCATCTTTTCGTCTTCTAGTTTGTTGTTGGTCAGCAGGAAATTGCTTCTTGCATTTTGTTTGCCAGGGTGAAGTTTTAATTGTTGTTTGTTTTATTCATAGCATTGCTGTTTTTTCTTTTGTGATTCTGCATTTGACATGCAGTAGGGGGCGCCTTTTCCAGTCATTGGAGTGCTCACTCTAAGCAGTTATTTTTATAGGGAATGTCTTTGATTGTGGCTATTAAGACACACACGATTCAAGGTCACACTGTGGAGGGTGCTAGAGAGGAAGATGGTAAGACTTGGGTCTGTCTGATTCACATAAGCGATGGAGTAGATGTCGCTGTCATCACCTATCACCAAATTTTTTATCCCATCTGGTATGTGGTCTAAAGGCACATACAGTAACAGCAGCTACTGCTTGCACCTCTGTTGAAAACAAGCAGTCCCGGTCACTCTGCTGAGATTATTATGAGAGTCTCCAGTTAGCGAAGCTGGCTTTGTGTCTGGCCTGCAGCATCAATACTTGGGCATCTCTGGCAGTTGTTGCTATGGAGTTGAAGCCCCATTCGTGTCATATCAGTGATGTAATCATTTGGACATACTGTACTTATTGAAAGTAGCAGCATGGAGCATGGGGCTATACATATTCTGTAAGGCAATGCACGCCACCACATCTATGCCAACTGTGTGAGGTACTTCAAGCGTCATTATTTTGCCACCATCCCATGTTCATGAAAACCAGTGGCCGCATTACATGTGTTGGGACAAGAGCTGTCAATTGAGACTAAGATCAAGCTTCACAGTTCAGGGATATATGAGTTTTTGCATGGCAAACAGATACCCTTAACAATTTTATATATACATAACTAAAATGGGAAATGTTACCTGTAAAAGGGCAGAGGTATGTTTTGTTAAACACAACGTACTGTATAACTCACTATGTAACACTGCATACAAACAAAATTAAGCAAACATATAGACACACTTTTAGTTGAATTTTATGTTGTCTTATGGGTCCATTTAATCTGTCTAAATTTTATAACCACCAGATTACCTAAAGCATAGGTAAGTAATTTGATGCTGAAATGAAGTAGGGGTAAAATTTCCTAAATATGAGAAAGTAGGAGATATTGCCATAGAGCAGTTTGGATCATCTGGTTTGTGTATGAGCAATAATATTTGACAATGCAACTGGTTACTGTAATGCAGAACTCAACGTGCAGTTGGCATTAGCACCTTTAGTCCAATGTCATGAAGAAATTCTTCAGGTCCTTCAAGACATTTATTGACCCAAAGTGGATTCCACTCGTAAATATCCTTGTGAGGAAGTTGAGTTTTGTCAAATATCTATTATAACAGGATTTGCATTTTTCTCTAATTTGTTTGTGACTTTCCTGATTTGTTTTGTGAAAATGTATCCATTTGATTGAGGTTTTTTAACCCATGGCTTCAAAAGTTTTCACTAGTTAGCATCCACAAAGTGTTATTTTACCATCTTCACTGAGATGCTATTTTCGTTATTGAAGGTGCTGCCATTTTGTGAAGCGTATGTTGCTACGTTGTTGGGTAATCGACCTGGAAGTGTACAACTGGAGACGTCATGGGATCTTTAATATAAAGGTCATGATGAACACTTCCTTTTAATTCAAGTTTTTGGAGTGAAAACAAGAAGATTGGTGCATTATTCTTTATATAGTTTTCCTGGCAAACAAATCCTTGTAAACATATTTTTGACTACAGTTTAGAGTTCTGATTTTTAGTTTTACAATTGTATTTCGGCTTTGCCAGTTATAAATCTAGCCTACTTTTTGGGTCAGATTCATTCTTCTGGCGCCTTAGTAAATTATTTCTCATTTCTGGCAGATGCCTGTTTATGACCTGTGATATGGCCTCCATTTCTTATCATCTGGGCCAAAAAAAAACAAATTGACATAGTTTACTTTACAGCTTTTCCTAATCTATGCATTTTTATTACTTTATAACAAAGTGCGTTCATCTTTATTGTCATATCCTTCCTTTACATTTACTCTGTGACTAGCAAAGGCTAAAAATGATGGAGTTTGTATCCTGAGAATGTGTGCTTATCTTCAATGGCAGGCAGAAAGACAGGAACTGTAAAACAGTCCCTTGAAAATTTAGAACTACTAGAGCATGGAGGTCTAAGTACTTATCAAATGCACATAATTTAGTTCTTTAAGATATGCACAGAGAAAGAGCTAATTTTATTTTTACACTTTTTCTTAATATGAGCATGGAAGTTTGCTTAAGAATACTGATTGGAACAAGTGAAATGAATGCTCTTGCAAGGCACAGTATCTGCAAGATTAGACTACATTACAAAAAGAGAAAATTGAAATTTTTTAAAATGTCTTCCGAGTCTCAATGTCAAGGATTTTTCTCACCTAGAGTACACGATAATAAACATCAGAAAGACTTCCTTTCACATTCTGAGTGGATGAGAAGTAAGTTCCCTGTGCAGAGAAGCCTGATTTAATCAAATTGCTCCTTGAGCCTCAAGCAAGCTACATTTTCCCCAGACATCAATGGCTCTTGGCTCATGACATATAATCTAAGCTACACCATCTTACTGTACAACTCTGATACACTTCTCTACTTGAACTGTCAGAAATTAAATTCTTTTGAAGCCCTCCATTACTTGCTTGCATATTGAACCACAGGTCAGCAATGGTCGCACTTCTCCCCATCTTGTGATTACCACACACTCCCTACATATCCATAATTTACTCAGCATAGACACTGCACATTCCACTGCAGTCTCTACAACTCACATGTGCATAATGTCAGGTTTTGTTTGTTTTTTTTTTTTTTCAAAAAGAGAAAAGCCAATATTATAAAAATCATCTTGAATAAGATACCAAAAGGTTATACTACTTAAAACCTCATTAAACTAAATTATCAGAACAAATGGGGAATCCATTCAGCCAACAAAATGGAACAGAAAATAACAACCAAATAAAAGTAAACAAAATATACTGAAGTCAATGAAGTCAAGCTAAAGGCAACACAAAGAACTTAAACTTAAATTACACAATAATTCAAAATGTAATAAGTCGAGCTAAAACTCTTTCACCTAAAATATAGTCAAATCCAACTTCTGGAAGCTGAACAATACAATGAATTCTACCAATTAAACAAGACATAGCCTTAAGCCAGAAATCCTAGTCAATGTGGGAAGGGAAGCATAAAGCTCACTGCTAGGCATAACAAAGTCTCAGGAAAAGGACAGAGGCTACTGGGGTGACACCACAGGATGCTATATAAGGCCATTACATAGCCCTCGGGTGACTGCGATTTTTTGTAATTGGTGGACTCATCCCTTGACTTGAAAACAAAACAATGGAAGAAGAAAAAAAAAGAAAATACAAACAAAAAACAACTTAAAGAGGTGAAATGGTGGACCAAGGAGTAGACCACAAGCCAAACCATGAAACATATCCTATAATTATAGCCACGAGCCATTTCCAGATGATTGAAAGTTGACTGCATTCCTAGCATGAAGACCAAAATTGTACTGAAGCTGTGATACCACCATTAAGCAAAGCAGCCTCATTCCTTTCACTTAGCAAACAGCTGTTCCAACAAAACTCCACTCCATAGTGTGCAGTTACCACAGCAGTCCTACACAAAACCTTCCCATGGTCATTTTTCTCTTCATCTGAGGCTAACTAGCACATGTTCTCCTTTTAGGACATCTATAGTTCTATGTACTACACACACAGGTATGATGCAGAGTGGGAGTCTTGCATCTTAGACCATTAATAACTACACTTTATATGTAGAGCCGCCTGTAATCTATGTTCAAATACAAAACAATGAGTCAATGACAGCTCATTGAAGTTCAGTTATTAAGCAGGACTATGTGCTTACAGCTAACCTGCAATTTACATAAAGTTTAGTTTTATTAGCATTTGAATAATGAAAGCATTCCTCATTTGCCTGTTTTAAAGCTAGTGTAGACAGTAATGGTCACTATGAATACGTTGCCCTTTACAGGTACAACATACATTTTCAGGTCAGCTAAGTCACACAAAAAGCAATGGCACTGAAACAGAAATGATTTGAGAAGCAGTTCCATTAGCCTGATTTTTCAAATAGCATTATATGTTCATTATTCATTATTTTAAGTTATGAATGCATGCTTTATTTACGCTCTGCAATTAACTTTCCCACAGAAAATAAAGTAACCCAGTTTTTAAATACTTACTCGCAAATGTTACCATAGTTTCCATTTTAATTAGATTTCTTTTTCATTGTTTTTCCCTTTTAATTTTTATTATTATTATTATTTTAATTTCCTTCTTCCTGGGACACCCATAGGGGATAAATATATCTTGAGGCAAAAGAGAGCATAGGAACAGAACTGAAGTATTTTATCTCAAACCAAGGCCAACACACCATGTGTTGTCTGAATGGATAGACATTCACAGCAGGATTAAAATTTGCTTGTCAGTTTCCTCCCAGGGCTCTTTTCAAAGCAAGGAAGATGAGTAGAGAAAAACTTTACACTTTCAGTGGCATGAAATGTCACGGTTATAGCAAAATTAAAGCACATTGTCAAGTTGGCTGTACCATGTCCCTCAACTTTAAAATTAGCTTTTGTTTTTGTCAGAAAATTACAAAAAAGTAAACTAGATAAAAGAAATATGCAGAAGCAGGCAATGATTTCTCTAGGTTGGAGGCAAAGCTATCAATCATCAATCACATAATCCAGTGAATACATTGTATTGTTAGTGTGGTGCGTGTCTTAGTGTGGTTCTATATGGTGTTCCACAAGGCTCTATCCTGGGTCCGCTGCTCTTTTCGATTTACATGCTTCCGTAAGGTCAGATTATCTTAAGGCATAATGTGAGCTACCAGAGCTTTACTGATGTATTTATCAATAGTGCCTGATGACCTCCGGTTTTCTGTTGTGGCGATCTGCACCACCACCACCCGATCAAATCACCGTGATGTCCCCACATTGATGGATTAAAGGCCAAAAGTACACATAACTATCATCATCAAGTTCTTCAATGTGAACCCTGAATATCATGAGGACTGATTGAGGTCATTTATGTTAGGTAGAATGCCTAAAGGGGGCAGGGTGATCTTGTGGCCTCGGAACCCCTGCAGATTTCATTTTTTTTTTTCTCTAGCCGTCTGGAGGAGTTTTTTTTGTTTGTTTTTTCTGTCCTTTTGGCCATCGGACCTTACTTTATTCATTGTTACTTAGTATTGCCAATCTTACTTTTCTATTTTTATCTTTTCTTTCTTCATCCTGTAAAGCACTTTGAGCTACATCATTTGTATGAAAATGTGCTATATAAATAAATGCTGTTGTTGTTGTTGTTATTGTTTTTGGACATCACAGGATATTACATGTAGTAGATATATTAACAGGTTGCCAGAATCAAAGATAAGTGACATATGACAGCTCTAAGGTATGTCAATGGGAGGAAAATCCACACTTACTGAAGGAAAGCTGCCCTATATTCCAAGGTACCTAGAGAGATGTTACCCTGGGGCAGAAGATCCAGACATTGTCAAGTGCTGGGAACATCCAAATCAAGAGAGTGAAGTCATGATGCGCTGGAAGGAAGCCTACAATTTACCCCCAAGACAGCCAACTCAGATTATACAGGATACGATCGGGGGCTGGTGGAATTCCTCCAGACAAACACTGGTAAGCAAAGGAACTCTCCTTAATTTTACCTTGCCCTGTACCATTGTGATAAGGCCCTTATATTGCTAATCAAAGTTTAATGGCATTGTGATATAATGTTTAGGAATGTTGCTTTAAAACTTTTTTCCACATCCAAAGTTTTTTTTTTCCTTTTGGTACTCCAGTGACTCTGTGATTCTTATAGTATAATTTAGCTTGGTTTTGTGAATGACTGTGCTGTCCAACGTTGTCCAATGTTGTGCTCCGTGCGTCCTGAAGAGGCCTCCCAACAAGATAAAAAAAAAATCTGAATGGTTGAAATGAGTCCTTTCAAGCCACCAGTGTTTACTTCGATTTTTAATTTTCATTTCATATCCATTAAAAGATGGTCAATGTGACCACTGTAACAAAAAATCTTACAGTTTATAAGAACCAGATAAACAATGGCTTAAATTTATTTAAAATCGGAAGTAAAAAGCAAAGTGAAAATGGCAGCATTGCCCATTAGAGATTGTTAGAAAAAGAAAATACAGCATGACCCATTAATTATGCAGTAGAGAAGAACTGAGTCTGTAGTTAAAACTTTTAGCAAGCCTATGATTTTCAAACCCTGAGAGGGATTCAAGGAGTAGAAACTGAAACCAACATCTTAATGAGCATTTTAAAAAACAGGTAGTAAAAAAAAAAAACAGGAATAAACTGTCAAAGAGCCAGCAGAATGCAGAGGATCTCAGGTTATGTAGTAATTAGTCATTTAACAACAAACAATTTGAACACAAAAGACTGCACAGTGGTTTAGCACACAGTGAATTAGAAACTTTTAGACTACCGGAAAATTCACAGCATTGCACTATTTTGCCAGTTGTTTTTTTTTTTGTGCCATTTTCTTTCCTTTCTTTCCTTTAAATATTTACCCATTGGCCAATTAAACTTAATAGACATGTTTAATGCATTATGATGTATTATTCACAAGATATAATGCAAACTACAGTATATTGTTCTTTGTTATTGTGCAATTTGTATTAGTTTTTCACATAAATGACAAATCTTAACAAAAAAAAATGATCAAACAATGCTTGGCACTTTATTTGTCTAAAAGGGTCATCTTTACTTAACTACATCTATAATACTGAAATAATGTATTAAGAATAAATATTTGGTGTAATTATTATTTTTCATTTTTGCACTTTTTTGCAAAAATTCTTTCATGCATTACTGGAACAAAAATTCTGCTTTCAACTTTCTTTCAAAACCTTTTATCATCCATCCTCTATTCCCCTGCCTGTTTCAGTTCAGCCTTATTTAATATTATACAAAAAGGAAATCAAGAAATCACTGAAGATACCTGTCATAATGCCCAAAGTGTTACCATTGATGTACTTTCTTTAAACTATTTGTGTTGAAATGTTTCAAACAAAGACACATTTTCACTAAATTGCCTCTGTAGTATAAAAAGTTCAAAGTATAACATAAATTACTGAAACTCCAATACTGGGTCACAGGGCTCCAAAACAAGAGCCAATCATGGATGAAGTGGCAGTCCATTACAGGGTCCATTAATGTACACACTTCCATACTGTAGGGACAATTTAGATTTTTCAGCTACCCTCAAACACATGTTTAGGAGGGACAGCTCAATGATGCAGTGGTAATGCCACTGCCTCACAGTCAGGAGATCCGGGTTCACATGCCAGGTCCTCCTTGTCTGGAGATTGCATGTTCTCCTTGTGTCTGTGTGGGTTTCCTCTGGGTGCTCCAGTTTCCTTCTACAATCCAAAGACATGCACATTAGGTGGAAGGAAATCCTAAATTGGCTCTAGTGTGTGGTTGGGGTGAATGTGTGATGAACTGGGTTTATTTCTGTTTTGCGCCATATACTAGCTGGGATAGGCCCTGTTCAGGACCTAATGAGTTAGAAAATGACTGACTGTCATATTTAGGAGGAAAACCTGAGTATCCAATGAAAACCAAAAAGGCAAATGGAGAAAATACAGCAACCAGATGCGGGATTTGGACACTGGATCCATGAAGCAGTAGTGTGAATCATTTTGTGCAAATGCACCTAATAAAATCAAAATCATATGTTTAAATGAATTATTCTAAGAACCAGGTTGCAAACTATTGTCTGAAGTCTCTGGACACATCAAGAAGGCCCCAATAATTGTTTGTACTGTTTAATGTCTAATGCAGGAAAAACAGATTATTTTATTATCTTTAAGATTTTAGGAAAAAACTGCCCACCAGGTTATATATAGCATGTATATTCACCCATTCTTCCTCAGAACCCACTTAATGCAATGTAGAGTGACAGTGACTGAGTCGTCAAAGTGCAATGTGAGAATAATCCCTCAATAACAACCACATTCAGGAGATTTGCAGACACCAGTTCACTTAATATGCATGGTTACAGGGTGAGAGAAGTAAGTCAGAGTACCCAGAAGAAAAACCCACAGAGACACTAAGAGAACATGCAGACTCCACATAAAAAATGACTAGCACTTGAACTTATTGTTCTTAAACTGTTAGCTGGCTAGTAATCATTTATGTAGTTAGACTGATTTTTTTTATTGATTAGGTGCATTGGAGATTCTAAAATTGACCCTAGTGTGTGCTTAGTGTGTCGGTGTGTATGTGTGCCCTGCGGTGGGCTGGCACCCTGCCTGGGGTTTGTTTCCTGCCTTGTGCCCTGTGTTGGCTGGGATTGGCTCCAGCAGGCCCCCATGACCCTGTAGTTCGGATATAGTGGGTTGGATAATGGATGGATGATAGATTGATTGAATTATTACAAATCAGTTTGTGATGATGATGAGTATGTGCTCTTTCTTTTTATGTTCCTGTTGCTTTATGTGTCTGAATTTCCCCAAAGTAAAAATCTTTATAAAGTTTCTCTAATTTAATCTACGTCAAAAAGTAACTGTGATATTTATAACAATTAATACAGAAAAAAATAAAGGGCATAATTTCTCGATATAGTCATCAAGTTATTAACACACTTAGTCCAACACTGGACAAGCTTCTGTAGGCCTTCAGAAAAAAAGTATTATTGTAAGCAACAAATCAAACATGGACTGTCTGATTGGTGTTCTTTGGGTAGCTCACTTGGAATCATAAGGCACAACCCTTATGAAAACCAAAGCTGTCTTGGATGAATTTGCAGATGGGCTACTACTTCAGCAATGCTCAAAAGGCTGTTTGTAAGAACCACGTCACGGGCCCCAATGTAGTAAATATGTACCCCAGCAGAAAAAAAGAGCTCAAAACTTACCAGAGAGAGAAGTGGATTAATATCTTCCTGTCTTTGGAATGGAAATGGCTTCATTTAACGTCACAAATTCACTAATCAAAGTGGGCATTAATGGCAAGAATTGCTGATTTTGAAGATAGTTTTCTTAATGCTATTTCCATTGTCTGAATTATCAATCCCTGATATCAAAATGGTAGAATATTGCTATAAGCAGAATACAAGCAGAATTCTGCTATTTTATTTTAGACCCAATTAATGATGGATTTGATGCTGGCAAATTTTTTTTTTTTTTTGCTTGGTGCATTCTTTATTTGTTAGGTTTTAGGCATACAGCATTTTAAATTATTGGTGAGTAGAACAATGGCAAAGAATTTCACTTTTTTACAACACAGAATGACCTAGGAATGATTTTGTTTGTTTTTGCTATATAAATACTTTATTTATATGTGCATGAATAACAGTGCTGTTGTCCTGGACTAAGAGTCTGAAGCAGTAAAGAGTTCCAAAATACTTGGGGGTGGGTTTACTTTCAGACTCCGGTGAGATACAAAAAGGCCCCCATAGACTCTTTATAAAATAAAGAGGGTGTATTCTTAAATACAATGCTCAGAAATAACATGAAGCTCCAATAAGCACACAAACCTAAAGGAATTGCCCAAAGCAATCAGGCAGTCCCAAGCAAACAAAGTCCAAAAAATAGAATCCAAGTATTTAAAAACAGAGCACAGGTTAGAAAATCCAGGAATACCCAAGAACTTGCCACTTCTAAGCACATTCATCCTTCTAGATTTATAGGGCAGATGGCAGTTCCTTCCAGCCATTGGCTGGTGGCCCACCTCTTGGGGGCTCACACACAATCATAAGCAGCTTATATACATAGACAAAACCAAACATAAAAAATGATAAATAGATAAATAAATTAAATAAAATAAATAAAAGAAAAAATGAACAAAAAAGACATAAAGAATTAATTTGAACTCTAAGGAGGAACCCTGAATGAGAAATGATAGCTGTTATGTACCTATGTTTTTGATTCCTGCCTCCTCTATCACCATTGATCATTTCTGCCACTCTCCTGTGGCTTGTACTTATCTTGTATGCTTCTGATTTCTATAATTCAAAATTCTCACCTTAAATCTCAGACTCAGACTATTGATGAGACTAAATTACCCTTACTTTTACTGTTGGATTATTGAAAAAAAAGTATAACTGACATTTCACAAGTTTATCCAGTCTTGTGAACCATGTTGGACTTTTCTTAAATGCAAACAGTTCTTAGACCAATTTTTAAAATAAAACAAGTTTGTCAAATGTTATGCTAACTTTGCATTGCTTCCTTAAGTTTTATGAGAAACAAAGAAAGATTATTTTAAGAATACAACAGGGACAATCCTTGCTCTTTGTATAAAAAAATACAAGGGCCCTTTCAGAATCTGTATTCAATGTGTTGAGCACATTGATATTCTCATATGTCTAGCTTAAAGCTTGAGACAAAAAAAACTCCTCTGTCAAAGCAAAACTTCATTTTTTTACTTTTTCACATCATAATTAATTCAAAATTAATGAACTCTGTATGCTGACTATACTTGTTCCAGCTCAACACAGTTGAAATTAAGGGCAATATGAGGGGAAGATGGGCTGCTACCACTTTCATGGCTTTGGGAACAGACATGTCTATACAATATAATAAAATGGCTGTAACAACAGCAAAGTTCAACCAATCCACCACAAGTCATAAATGTCATTGCTTTTACAATAGTAAACAAGAAGGGGTCTTCTCATAGTAACCATCCTACCCAGCAACAATCCCAAACTATTATAAAAAAAATTAACCCATAGGAGGGATAATCAAAGGGAGAACACAAAAGTAGCAAATATGTAGATGTTGGATCCATGGTTTATGATGGGATGGCTTTCTCATTAGAGGCCCACAGCAACCCCTTTGTTAATCTCTCAACTTCTTTCATCAATATTTTTAAATACATTTAACAAGGGGTTAGACATTCTTTACTGGATGTGATCTGGGGAAATATGAAAAAACTGTAAATATTCATTCTATGACACATGAAACATTTACAAGGGTTATAGCATCCTGGTGGCGTTCTTCCTTCAGTCCTAAGATAATGACGTCTTGTCCCGGTGAGCGTTTTTGTCTCTCTTTCATGGGGCCTTTCTCCTGCCATCCTTTCCTGCCTATTTGTTGCCTACCACTTTTCCACTAAGCCACCCATTACAATTAAAGAAAATTCTTCGGATTATTTGCTGCTTCAATCACTTTGCATTTTCTGTGCAATGTCTGGTTTTAAACACTGCTCTCCTTTTATCTCAATTGTTGTACTTGTCGCCAGTTTGCCAAGCACCAGTGAAACAGAACTAGCTCTAAAAATGTAAAGTGGTATCCAGATATGCTTAAGCAAATAATTTAAATTTCAAAAGTCACATCTACAATAGTGTATTGATGCAATACCAAAGTAAGTGCATCAACACACATTTAAAAGGGAAATATCATAGTGATTCACATACATAGAGCACATAGAAGAACATACAAAACAAATCATTTAATGTGCTACATTAGTTAAATTGGTATTTGAGAAACTAGTTAATTAAATGATTTTAAGATGAAGTTTATGATGTTCTACTTTAATGACAAAATAAACTAGGTGATTAAAGTGGAAATTTACAGATTAAAGTTGACATTTCGTGCTTTTCTCCTGCTGTGTGCCTATTTTTTTTCTTTGTACCCTAATAAGCTTTCATATGACACTCAGACGGTGGACTACGACTTTGATATCTGACAGCTTCTTTTTTATTTCGGGCACTGTGCGACTTTGTGAACTTGAGCTTTCAAGTTTCTCCGACACTCTGTGTCACTCGATCAACTTCCTTTTGTTGTTTATTCCACTGTTTAAACCAACAAATAGTACATTTTTCATTGCCTCCACTTAGTATTCGCTGAAATTCCTCTATTTCCCCCCGTGCTTTTGCCATTACTTTTTCACTGAACTTAAGGGCTATTTATGTTGATTTGCATATTCAAAGAGGCGTAATTCTGGGAGGAGTTGGGGTGGGGCAGCAGGCATGTGCACGTGTGTTACTTTTCAGGCTGACTGGGATTTCTGTAGTGGAAGAACTTGGAAGTTGCCATTCGCACAGATTTATGCATCTGGATTTTTTGTGCGTAGGCACATTTCTGCTTTAGTCCGTACGCCATGTTATAGTTTGAGTACTACACACGGTGTTATGCATGAGGCTCCAGAACAGCTTTAAGGAAAAGGAACATTAAAAAAAGAAAGACAGTTTGGGACTCCATGAGCAATCGCTCATTTGACACAAAGTCAAACCAGCAGTACCCAAGGATTCTCCAAAGAGACACAGTACCAAAGGAGTCCAGTCTTCATCTCAGGTCACTGGATAGCATCCATATTTCATAACCATATAACAAAACAGGAAGCACCAGGACTCTAAAGATTTGGACCTTCGTCCTTTTGCAGAGATATCAGGAGAACCACAGAACCCTTTCCTGCAACCTCATGATCCCCCCATGCGCTCTCTATCTATGTACTGACTTCATAAAAAGAGTCACCAGAGACATGAATGTCACTTCCGAGGTAAGTAAGCCTCTCAACAAGGTTAACATTCCCTCTGCAGACAGAGAGACTGCTGATGGCTGTGCCCAAGAGGTCATTAAAGGCCTAGATGTTGTTTTTTATCTAGGACACTCATAAGCCCAGACACTCAGACTTCTCACTCAGTCTCTCAAGAGACCCGATCAGAGCCTCCATTGACTCTGCGAAGATCACAGTATTGTTGGCAAAGTCAAGATCCGTGAATCTTTCTTCACCAACAGATTCCCCACAGCCACTGAATCCCATGACCCTGCCCAACACCCAGTCCATGCAAGCATTGAACAGAGTCAACTGGCAAAAATGCATAGGTTCTGCCTCCACTCTCCACAGCACTCACAGTACCAGTGTACAGGCCAGCAAAGATATCCACGAAATTCGGGGGAATCCTGCAAAGTCTCAGGATATGTCACAGGGCAACTTGATCAACTGACTTGAACACTTTATGAAAAAAAACAAAGAATGCAAAGAAATGCTGCTGATATTTGCATTTGTGCTCGATGAGAAACCTCAATGCCAGAGTGCAGGCAATGGCAGACTAAAACAAGACTGCATTGGTCGCTGGTGATCAAGGATCCTATTGAGGATGATCCAGCAAGGCTTTCAATTGGTCTGAGATTTGGGGAATCTGAAGACCAAAATCAGCACACAGAATTTCTTTTCATGTTCCTCAAACCATTCCTGAACAAATTTTGCAGTGTGTAGGACACAATTCTCTACTACATATGTATATTCTGTATATACTGTATCTGTGTGTGTGTATGTTGTTGCACACATGCGAGGAGGAGGCAGCTAAAGGGCCTATGTAATAGTAATTCCATGACAGACCGGGGGGGCATTAACTAACTCTCTTGATTCCTTGCAGACCACTCTCTGGAAATCCCATCAGGTTCCAGGGCCACTGATGATGTCGCTTTTGGGCCAGATGACATCACTTTCGGTCCTGGGCCTAGAGATGACACCACTTCCAGTTCCAGCCCTAGAGATGATGTCACTTCCTTAACCGGCCTATAAAGCCACCATCTTAACTCAAAGACTTCAGTTCTGTTTTGGACTCCGACTTGTGAACATATCACAATTATTTAAACCATTTTGCAGCCAGGATATATTATACGGGTGGTTGCCCCAAACCTTCATGATGACTTTGTGTCTTTATTCTGACAGTGTGCGTGCATGCGTGTGTGTGTGTGTATAGATCATACAAAATTCTGTTGTAAACAGGGCTGCTAACAGTGACAAGGCTTGCCCCTGTTTGATTTTGAATACTCTAACTGGGGATGCACTATGTCCTCAAGGTGGACTCAACTGTGGTTTTGCTCTTTACTCCAAACCTGTTGGCTGCCTGTTGACAGTTCATTGTTGGCTCCTCATAACTTAATGAAATAAGCAGCAGCCATAAATAGCAGGAGACTCAAATCCAGGTGTTCCTGAAAGTGGTGGAAAAGAGATGTACAACAATGAAGACAAAATGGTCATGTTGGCAGCTAACCAGAGGAATCAAGATGTGAATTGTGTACTATACAGAGGAGGTACAGTTCTGAAATGAATCCTGTAATAGAAAAGGTAATGGTGGAGGAAGTTCACTACAAACTCTTTTATTTAGCTTATGTGCCAGGGTATTAGTCCTTGATGGGAATGCCTAGTTTTAATCTATGGGAAGCAGTCATATTATTTTTGTTTAATTTTCTGCTGACACTAAAGTGCTGATTTAAGATTTTTACAGCTGCATGGTAAAAAATGTAAAATATATTATTTAAACAGAATATCCCAGCTTAATAACAAAGCAGCACAGTGCTGAAAAATCAGCATTGCTTGCACCCTTATTTTAATTTAAAACACATTTTTTCTTTCCAGTGTGCATTTTAATGCATATTTACAACGAGATAACAAGAACACATGGCATGTTTAAGAATTTTGGAAGGCATAATATAAAAACACTCCTGTATTTTGTGAATTTATTCTTACAGAATTCAGCAACACTAGACAAGAAATAAATAAATAAAAAGATTCTCAGCAGTGGTTCTTATTTTTTAACAAGTTTTGCATTTGTGTGCAGCATAAGTATTAATATACATACTGTATTACTTGTGGGGTTGGTGCTTATTTTAAATATTACAGGTTCCAAGCCCAAATGTGATATTTAAAAGCACAAAACATTTATAAACATAACTTCATTTGCAGATTGCCTTCCTTCTTTCTTTTTTAAATAAATATTTAATCAGCGTGGATCTCAAATATGAAAATGAGTTTTAGCAGAAAGACCAGTATAAACATTTTGTACAGTATTGCTATTTAAGGGATATTGTTTATTTTACATATACTATACCCATAGAGGTGTTACAGAAAGTGGAGGTGCACAGAATTCCTTAAATATAAGGTCTAAAAAGCATTCCTTAATAACTGAAAATTGCTTAGCAAAGAAAGAACAATCCCATGACAGCAAAATAAAAATGAGGGCAAGAAATAAAAATGACATAACAATGTCTTATTACCTGAATGACAGCTTTTGTTTGTGGTCCCAAGCATGGTAACACTTCTAAGTCTCTGTAGTTACGAATGGTGAAAGAGAGAGATTTTAACACAGAGGAGGCTCGCATAAATGCCAGGCAGTGTCCTTTGTTCTCATTAAACTCAAAATGTTCAGCCAAGACATCAAATGCATCCTGCATAATAAAACAAAGTGATGAGACTATAACAGAAATATTCCCATTTTATAAGCAGGGTACTGATACACCCCACATCAAGACAGCAATAAAATAAATTCCAAGCTGCATTGTATCATATATAAAACTAATGTGTTCTGTAAAAAAAAAAGAGTGAGCCTCCTTATAATTTTTGGGTTATGTCTAAAGTAAAGGTATGATACAAATCATTTATTCCATACCTCTTAGCGTGTGAAACTTTGAACTATTTAGCCCCCAACCCCAAAGGACTGAATTTGCCATTTTCTGTGACAGATGTCATTGCTGTTATTAAGAAACTCTGCAATGATAATGCAGGGAATATAGAATAAGATTTACCCAGAAATGTTAAAAGCACTAAAAACCACAGCACGGTGGCATTTAAAGTACCCTTGGATTGGTAGCTTTGAGCAGAGGCCTGAAATTTGAAAACTTGAACCAGACTGTGATTTCCACTTCCTGAGGTTACACTCCGTAATGTTCCTAAGGAAGGATGCTGGAATAGAAGCTCCAGGCAGTAGCCAAATATTGAGCTGTTCTTGCGCAGAAGCATTATGGAGTTGGGAACAAATGTCCTGTCTTCTTGTTTCTAGTGTTGATCTAGAGTTGGCTTACAACCGTGTGACAATAAACATTACATTGGGAGATGCTGCAAGAGCAAGAAGCTTCTGGACTGTTATTGTGTTCCATTAATTTACTGTGCTGGTTTGCATTATTGGCATTTAGTAAAATTCCCAATATGTAGGACTGAGTGTTGGACTACATCAAGGATGCGCCTTTTCTCTTTCTTTTTCGGAATATCATGATCACGATGCAGTTAAGTCTTAGAGAACAGAGACTTTGAGGACCAAAAGGTTACTTCTTTGTTCCATATGAATGACAGTGCTCTTTCAGTCTCATGTGACTACCATCTTTAGTCCAAACTGGAGCTTTTATGATGAGAATAAGCATATTCTTATTTGAGATCTTGTTTAACTGATAGAAGAGTGGCTTGCTCTGTTAAGGTGTGAAAAAAGCAGCTGTTTTCCGACATAGAGGAGTTTAAGGACATTAGGACCATGTTAATGAGTGAGGTAATCATGAGACTAACCAAAGAATGGATGGGGCATTGACAGTACTAATGGTCTTTAATATCTCATAGAGCATTGGTAAAGTTATGCTACATACTCTGAGGAAGTTACTACTTGTGTATGTTCTCAAGCTTTCAGTAATGTCTGCAAAAAGTCACAACTTAAAGTGTTAGAAATGAGATACCTTTCCTGGTTAACTGATAGTAGTAACAGTAGTAGGATTGTCACATATACAGAGGACTTTGAAATTCTTCCCTGGATGCCTGACCAACACATAATGTTTCGTCATTCTCTGGGGCAAAAATATAGAAAATAATTTATTGTTAATGCTAATACCCAAGATAATACACTAAAAAACTGGTGTAATGAAGAAAATCAGACAAACAGAACCATTAAGAAGGTTATATATGCAGCCAAATTCTGCCAGATATTATAATGTTACACTGCTGACCAATGAAAAAAAAATGGTTTTAAAAGTCTAGATGCTCCAAATTACGAGGAACCAGTTGCTTTGCATGTCTGAGACACAGCCTGTTATAAAGAAGTGGAGACCCTGGTCGTGATGAAGAAAATATAACTTTCGGTAAGCCTAGGAACATCCCAGGAGAAGCTGTAAGCAGATGGTGCTAATGATGAGGAGGTCTACGCAGGTATGATCAGTGTGTTATCATTGAGTTAGAAATGAGAATGAGCATGTAAAAAGTGTTTGATGTGCAAACTTGTTACTGTGCAGAAGTTTCTCTTTGATGATTAGGCATCAGTCAGAAATAGGGACAAAAAACTGGGTGAATCCAATTCATTTACAACATGTCACAGAAGAGAAAAAGTTTATTCTTTATTGTAATGCAATGAACTAAGCTACACAATCAAACATGGAACCTTGAATACTTTTATTTCAAAATTAATGTACATATTAAAATGCAGTGTCTCTGAAAAAGTCCACACTTCTCATGACTCCAATCAAATGTACACATTTTGATTAGAATTGTAAAACACTTTTAAAGATTTTTGAAAATATATACATATACATGCAGCTAATTGCAAGCTATTAAAAAAACAAATGTAATGGCCTTGAAGGGCTAAAAGCAAGGGCTGAATAGAAATGGAAACATTAAAGAATATGGCTTGTGTTCCAGGAAAACACTAAACAAGAATTTATGAACGTCTAATGTGTTGACATTATGTTACTTGAATAAAACAGTCATTTTTGCAGACTGCTGAAATGTCATTAGAACTACCATTAAAATATGCATTTTTATGACATATTATGCTTTGTTGTTAGTGAATCAAGCATGCAATGAAAGTATTTGGTTTATAAAAATACCATAATTACTCAGTCATGAAAGTTTTTTTTACTGTTGTAGCTCAAATCGCTCTTTATTATGAAATGTGTTCTGTCATAAAACAATTTACCCTGGAGATTGCAGAGGTTTGAGTAAGTTACAGAAACGTGAGCAAGCTGTAATCATTTTAATAGGGGTCGTGGGATTTTGTTCTTCACTAAGGAGAATAGGATGTGCAAACTGGGAGCTTAGACATCCAAAACGTTTCAGATATGGAATTAGATAGATTGCCATTACTGGCATCACACATTTTTGCATGATAACTGAACATCACTTCAAGCCACTTAAAAACCTAAACACAACAATGTTATACAAATAGTACATTTCTCATGGAGACCATACAGACTTTACCTTGTATTGATTACACCTGATAATGATAGAATTTTTTTTTGATAATTGAAAATAATAAGCACATTCTAAAATGTCAATATGTGTACAATAAATCATTTTATGAATATTTTCTGAATTTTTTAAATTATATATTATTTCTTTGTAGCTACAATAACATAGCAGAAACAAAAACTGTAGGCAGTACTAAATTCTCTCTTCAGAAATGTAAGTGACACCACCAACCAAGCAACTCCATTAAGGTTCAAAGTTAATATTTTTATTTAGTCATAGAGTTTTTGTTTTCCTCTCCTGTCTGGTCATATATTATCAGATCTGCTCTTGACTTTTACGACTATAACCATTAAAGATTCTTTCGAAAGTAATTTGTCTATTGCCATTTTGTAAAGCACTTTGAGCTACAAGAAAATGTGCTATATAAATAAATGTTGCTATAGAATGATGACATATAAAATAAAATGATACATAAAATAAAAACAGTTTGTTTTCTTTTGAAAAGGCATATTGTGATACCAAATGCTCCACATTTCTGTGGAATCCTTAAAATGTAATGCTGTAAAGATTTCTACTCCAATGTACGCTTCAATACTCTTTGTGTTCTTTTTATGTTCTGTGATTTTCTGCTTTGATAGGTTCTTGTAACTAAGGCAGCATAAATAGCTTGCATTTTGTTCTGAGTTCTTCACATGTGATGATCAATCTTGTATCCCTGTTCTGTAACCCTTGTTCCCAACCAGCTCCCCAGACTGATGTTCACACAATTATACTGTCCACTTTTCTGCTCTGGATAAAAGCATCTGCCAAATGAGTAAATGTAAATGTAATATAAAACCTGTTTTGTATACCCACCATAGAAGTGAGCAAAGGACTAAAACAAAGTCACACACACTATATATGATACTTGTTGACCTTTCAATCTGATCTCAGTCACTTACTGCTAACTGTTTTTCCTCAGTATGAGGAAGGAGGAAAAATTAAATGAATTGGATCAGAACATAACTGGAAGTCAAAATAACAAGCAAAATCCAAAAACCAGGATGACAAAAAGTAATATCACCAAAGCCAAAACTTCAAAAATCAAGGCATAAGGTCCAAAATACAGATTGTTCTTATTCAAAAAAATGTTTTAGATGATATTCAAAATCTTGGATACTATGCTAATGGTGACTTTTAAAGTTTCACATGAAGGGTTCCAGGTACACGCCCTCTAGCAAACTATCACTGTATCTGAGAAACAATGTCCCAAAAAAATCCAAAAGAAACACCACTTCTAAAATTTCAAAACAGAAAACATTTGGAAAAAAGCTATTCAAGATACAAAAAATAAAACTTGCCCAAATCAAAACACTAATTAAACAATAATCAGATTTGTGTATTGAAATATGAAAGAAACTTTCGTGTAGCCCCAGTCTTTTCTTGTGATCCAGGAAGAAAAAAGCAGGGAGCCATTTTGTTGATGTTCTCAAAAAGACTGAGCCTCTGAAAACACTCTCTTTTAAAAAGATCAAATCTCCCTTAGAATGAATTTAGGCTTTAAAAACCTTGGCTTTTATATTTGATGTGATTTTAGTTTTATCTTTTGCTTTGCAATTTTGTACTTCCTGAACCAGTTTTGATCAGCAAAATTAGCAATAGCATTTTTCACAACAAATGTTTGCTAGGGACCTTGTTTTCCAAATATTTTCCTAGAAATTCCCCATGGCTGCTGTATACTAATATGTCATTCCCACTACCTAATGATACTTTGCAAGGTCAGCATCACAGACCTGCAGAATCCATGTGCTCAACCTTTCTCTCAGCATGTGTTTAAAAAAATTACAGCATTTTCATTTGAGGGGGCATTAGTTGACTGTAATAAGAATATTAGGATGTTAGAATATTATGAATACTACCTGTGGATATATAACAGTGATCCCTGTAGCGCAGCAATGGATAGCTAATTTGCATGCATAATTAGCCATGTGCTGGAGCTTCAATCTAAAACAAGTGCTACTTCTATCTGAGTCTTTTGTTGTTGGAAGCGCAGTGGCACAATAATAAGCACTGCTGCCTCACAGTTCACATCACATTTTTGACCACAATAATTTGTCGAGCAAAGTTGCCAAATGATTCTGTCATTATAATCCACTCAAAACTAGTTCCTCCTTCCCTATTGAATTCAAAGCATTTTGTGAAGTTCAGCAAAGTTTCTCTTTTGCTTGGTTACTTCTCCAAAATATTCCTAAAAGTCTAAGATGACAACTGTGCGATGGGTGTTATATTGTGTGACAAATGTAGTACAGTGGACAGCCAGTGTGTCTTTTTCCTGCCTTGTGTCCAAGCTGCAACCCACAGCTTTATAACTGGATTAAGCAGGATTAACAAATTGTTACTTCGTTAGTATTTTGCGATTATTAACATTTCATTTGGTATTTTAACTTTAGGCTGTTTTCTTATTATTTTTTAAATTTGTAATGATGCAGCACCATTTTGTTTTTTTTCTAACAGTTGTCGCTAGATTGATGGTGGTTGCCATGTGTGTAGCCATCATGCGATTGTTTTGTTGTAGCACTAGTGTTGGTTTGTAATATTTTGTATCCTGTTTTTGGACTGAATGAATATTAAAAGCCTTTTCCAAAAAGCAAAGTTTTGTTACATAATTTCATATGAGTTTCTTAACAACCTTTTGTTTTATTTTGACTTTGAATTTTAAAACTGTTTTGAAGTTCGATACTGTGATTTTCTGGTTTTGCCTTGAATACTGCTGGCTTTCCTTTTGCAGTTCCTTTGAACAAAGAAATTAACGTTAATTTAATAGTCCTATTTCACTCTTACTGTTTTATTAACACGTTGTCATGCATCTGTTTTTATGTATTTCATGTTTGTTTTACATTAGAATTCCATTTTTGGGATTTATTTTCTGTTTGAGCTTAACAAAATAAAATTTTATAGTTACACAGTGCTGTTTGGAAATATCACATGATCATGATTATCGTATCAATAACATCATGGAAGTAAATATTGTTATTCCATGTACAGTATTATCCCTTGGTGGATAAAATTATTGTCAAAGCTTTTCAGTATTGTCGTAAGTTTCTAATATAACTAGATCCTAGTGTTAGGTTTGTCTGTTCTGGCTTCAACTTTGTTTTGTTATTTACTTAAATGTTAACATCTTGCTCCTTCTGCTTTGATTCCTGTCTTTTTCTGATGTCCAGTATTTCACCCCTTACCTCACTGGACTACAATACTTTTTTGGGGAAGTTTAAAAAAAGACATGTGAAAAAAAACTTCTATTAAAGAATAAACAGCAAAAAGTATAACCCGTAAAAGGATTTTTAAAAGAGCAACCAGGAAATGGTTCAAAATACAACCAGACGTAATTAACAAAGAGTCAATACTATCAAAACAACAAAAGCAAAATGCTAGGCCAAAAAGCAAAGGTTAAAAAGGCAGGCTATAGTAAAAAACAGAAACAGATTAAGAAAACAAGCACACAGCAACCATAAGTCTCTTAGAAATACCCCAATACATGGACAACCTGAGTGTTGTGCCACCAACCTTTACATGCCTGTAGCAATGACACCATCAAATCATACATACACATCTACTGTATATCGATTCTCAAGCCCACCTAATCCATTTCAGATCAGAGCCACGTGAATGGTATGACACTAACCTACAGTACAATTTATTAACAATATTCAAATCAGCATGTGAGATGAAAGTCTTTCAGCAGCATGCAAAAACTTAAGAAATTCTTTAAATTTAGACATTCAACATTTATAAAAGGAATTACCGTGAATATTTTATTGCAGTTCTTCAAAGTGGTCTTCCTTTGGCAAGCATACTGAGAAATTGTTCCACTGCTGCCCAGCCCTGCACTACAGTCTTTTATAATTGTGGAATCTTCTACCTAAAGGTAAGAATTGATTGTTTTATTGATTATATAATGGGTCCCACAGATCATTAAAGAGTGCTTTATCAAGGAAAAATAATTAAAATATATGCTGTATATTTGTAAACATACAATGAATCTGAAGAGATCAAAATGTTGACTTTGAGATTTAATTAATTAATTAATGAGCTGTCACATGCAGTGTATTTCTACTGATTATAATTATTAGTTTCAAGCGTTGTTATTTAAGGATAATAATACAAACAGTCTTTTGTCTTCTCTCAGTTTATTTTAGACGTTTATCTAACATACACACTCATCATAAATTGCAATACATATCAAAACAGAATTAGAAGACACTGAAACATGACACACTTTGGTAAGGTCCAAAATGAATCCTCAAGGTGGTTTTATGGTCATGGTGCTGTATTGTGTAACACTGTATGTGTGATTTATTATACATTACAATATAATGCAATTTATTTTTGTATAGCCCAAAATCACAAAAGAAGTCCTGCAATTGACTTTAACAGACCCTACCTTTTGACAGCCCCCAGCCTTGGCTCACTAAGAAGACAAGAAAAAACTTACAAAAAAACCCTAGTAGGAAAAAGAGATCTTGGGAAAGGCAGTTCAAAGAGAGACCACTTTCCAGGTAGGTTGGGTGTGCAGTAGGTGTCAAAAAAAGGGGGTAAATACAATATAATACACAGAACAAAACACAAGTAATCCTCAATACAGTGTAATATTAAAATAAAAATATTACAAGTACAGAGCAGAATTTAACAGTAGATGATATTTATGTTAATTAGGTAAGAATACAGAATATGAGTTTTTTTTGCAATATTTATACATAGAAAGACTTATTTTACTTTTGTGCATGAAAGGTATGCTGGCATTTACTTAACAATATTAAATGCCAGTTGGTATTGAGGTTTTGAATAGGGCCCTTTTGAAATCTAAACATTTAGAGAACAAGAAAAGAAGAACTGATGGCCATGCACAAAACATTTTATATAACCATGAACGTGCTGAAACATTCTACTTACAGAAAACAAAATGTGAGAAGAAAGGTGAACGTGACAGCTAATGTTATAACTAACATTTGAATCGAATAATAAAAGAGTTTATTGCTGCTTGCTCACTTACTGTTTTTCACAGTGGTGTAATATCTGAGCACTGTCTTGTTGGAAGTCTCGAAGCCATTCAGCTTTGGCATGTGTTCTCCATGCCAAGACACAGCTGTTGAACCTTCACCTGAACCTCTAGCAGCAATGAGCAAAACAGCCAAGTTTAATGCTGACGTAAAATTTCTGTCATGAAACTGATGTTAAAAATTGTTTAATATTTGGCTTTATAAAACCAGCAAAAGTGAAACTCACTAAACAGTATTTCTATGGAACAGGAAATAATATTGCTTTCATTTTGGCTGCATAAGATAGGTAAGACACAGCTACCAGTAAAATTAATCACATTCTATGGCTCTTGCTTACATGACCACAAAGCGCATGTGATATGTTGCTTATTTTTCACACAAAGATGAACCGACACACACATTACCAGGAGCGGACTAGGTCTCAAAACTGGCCCGGGCATCCTTCAACAAGTGAGGTAATGAGGTCGACTCACTCAGCCCATTATTTATTGTAATTTTCTTAAAATTTGTGATGAGTATGCGGCTCGCTACTTGCTATGAGCCTATGATATGAACTCTATCTAAAATGTTGCCAAACTTAATTTGTTCACTGTTGTTTACACACAACCTAAAATTTGACGACATGCTTAGAAATTAAATTTATGTGCTTTACAACTTTATTTCGTCATACTAATAATCGCAGGTGAAAACCACTAATTATGGCTCACGGCGACGACCAGAGAACAATAAAATGCATAATACATAGTCTAAACTAACTATTAGTACAGAAGAATTTAAATACTACATGTAAATGTACTGACAACTAAAACTAATTGATGACATAATATGGTATATTATAAATCTATATATAGGACTATATAAATCGCAGTACCGGACAGATAATGTTTAGTAGTGTAGTACTTTAGCAAATTAATTTTATTGTCAAACATTAACCAGTACATAAAATTTATTTCATGAAATGCCGGCATATGACCAGACCAGAGTCTGCGGCCCACCGGGTATTGCCCAAATGCCCTAATGGTCAGTCCGCCCCTGCACATTTCTGTGCTTCTCATTAAATGGGAAGTCTGCTCCTTGGCATTACCTAGCAACTGCCCTTTATGTTTTTCTTGATTTTTGTAGATGATTCTGGGGATATGCATACTCTAAGCATCACGCAGGAATGTATCATTTCATTCTGCAATGGATCTTTAGGATTGTGATTACCAAGATTATCATCTGTGACAGATAGGGGGCACTGTCTTCCCCTTGAACCCTCAGATCAGATGCCAGACACCAGATAAAAGTCCAAATTCTTGACTTTTTATTATAATAAAGTGCACAAAGCACCCTCCACTCCACAATACTCATATACAATAAACAATAACAATAATCCAATCAATAATCAAATCCTCCACTCCCAGACACGTTGTCACCCTTCCTCCTAACTCAGTTCAACTCGCTGGGGTTTCCCATAGTTCTTTTAAAGTCCCTGACCAGGAAGTGTTTCTGATCCCTCAATCCATATTATTCTTATCATTTCCGGGTCAGATCAAAACTCCTCTTTTTCTTCAACCTGGAAGTACGTCATTTCTTCTGTCCCCGTGACTGGGACATACTTCCGGGCTGTACGGAAAATACTTCTTGAGCCTCCCTGCAGCATACTCTGGTGGCCCCCATGGTATCCAGCAGGGTTGCGAAGGAAAACTCCAATGTCCATGATGCCCTGCTGGAATTCGGGGCATCTCCACGTCGCAGGGAGAGCTGTATCTGGCGGCGTGGAGGTATTGGCCAGGATGAATGGCCGGCCATATCCCACACATCATAATTAGCAAAGCAAGTATCATACTACCAGATCAACCATTGTACAAGTCTCACTTTTCAACAAAATATCTACACTGACCTAAAATGGCTCCTTTTATATTTTCACTGGAGAACTTTATTTAAACATGGAATGACAACCAGAAAAAACACATGGAATTGGCACATAAAAAATGCTTCCAGACAGGAACTAAACATCTTTATTCCTGTGTAAATGGCATGCATTCCATTAGTCATGAAACACTACAAGCTTAATTACATTTCTGAAACTTCATGTGAATCACTGGCTCATCACCTTACTCGGAAATTAATTTTGTCCATGCCCCTTGTCTTACCATTTATTTGATGATGTTAGTGTACTGCATTTACAGTTGTTTCTTCCAAGAAGACACCTTAGCTTAAAATATGAAAGCAATGTTTTATTTCTCCAACAGTGTTCTTTCTTTTGCCATTTGTTTTGAGTTGTGTGCATTTTTGGGTTAGCATTAGGCTTCCAGATAAATATAACATATTTCAGGCAGCATTTACTCCTGACAAATACAAGTGGAGTGTGTGTTAGGTGATACTGTAAGTATTTGTGTGTACTGGTGTTTCCTCAGTCATGCAATTGGCACTGGCTGGGTTCTCTTTTCAAAATTGATTATGATGCGTTTTGAGTCAAGTCAAACCTTTTTTTAGAAATAAAACAGATCATTTGGCTCCAATGTAATGAGCTTTACAAATAATATGTTATGGCACATCTAGTTGGCAAGAGAGTGCTGGGGTAATGCCAGGAAGCTTTCAAAGGAGAGTGAGTTACAAGCTGGTACTCTTTGCATGCCCATGAGGAAAGACAGCGAGCACTAAGGGGAAGGTCATGAAGGACAGGCAAACAGCCAGTGTTGCACTGTGCAAGCACTTGGGGTGACACACAAAGGGCCGAGTAGAGTCACTGGGATCATGTAGCAGTGGGGAAGATGCCTGGAGTTACTACAAAGTGAATTGTCCTGGTGAACATTATAGTCAAAGAATTAGACCAGAAAACTGATTCAAGGGCTTATGATCATGTCCCCCCTAAATCCAGAACATCTTGTAACCTCTTGCTGGCTCTCTTATGTCTCACTTTTTCAACTTGTTAAGTTACCTAGCCTCTAATGTCTTGAGCACTTTGAGTAGTGAGAAAAAACACTTAACGAATGTAAAGAATTATTATTATTATTATTATTACAGAAACATCACATGTGCCATGTAGATTACGTTACTGTACTGGTGTCCCTGTGTATTTTACAGAGCATTCACCATGAGTTCAGAGTGCTCTCACATAGTCAGTGTGTTTCTCCCTATCCTGTGAAGGACTAAAGATCACTTTGTGCCATTCTGGTGGTGCCCTTGCTCCAGCCTTCTCTTGTCAGCTGGATTCCACTTCGTAATAATAAAATGACCTCTAAAGAACTTATGCAGCATTTGATCAGCATGAGTTAGTTTGTTAATATACTTTCATTTAACAGGGAATTTTAAAATGCACCTACATAATTCCCTGTTTTTACAGACAACATTTGTCCCTCAGTTACGCAAAAGCCTTCAGGGATTTACTTTACTGAAAGTCAATGCTGATTATATATTAATATGGTATATTAATTAGTGATTAATAACAGAAATGAAAACCAGGACAATGAAGGCTGACAAAAATCAACCAGTTAACCTGTGTAAAAAGAAGAGACTCGACACACGTAAAAAGGTTTGGGGCAGCCACCCGTATATTACTCCTAGCTGCAAAGGTTTGGTTTTCCATTCAACAGAGTAGTTGATTGTGCAGAGTCCAAAACAGAACTGGTGAAGGTTGGAAAAGATGGCGGTTTTAAATGGTCAGACAGGAAGTGATGTATGTTAACTGGAAGTGATGTGGGTTGACCGGAGGTGGTGTTTCTCTGACATCAGCCTGGGAGCCGGGACCGGAAGTGACAATCTTCTGGGCGCCGGAACTGGAAGTGACGTTCTTCTAGGTGCCGGAACTGGAAGTGACGTTCTTCTAGGCGCCGGAACCGGAAGTGACGTTCTTGATTCAGATAGGTTTTCCCGCGGCTGGTCTGTAGAGATAGCAGAAAAAGGTTTAATGCACCCCACCCTCCCCTGGCCTGGCGTGGAATTACCTTTACTTGGTCCACACAACGTCCTCCTATTCGCACGTGTGTGACACCTGAAACTATTAATTTTATTGGGTGACTTAGACACATAATCAATTATTATTGCAATCATCATTGACCTCTACTTTTCTCTGCTTTCTTTTCTGTTTTTTCTGTGGTGGTTTTTTGTGCCATCACCACCTGATCAAAACACTTTTCAGCTGCTTGTGATATTGGAATGAAAGCAGATACTCCAAATGTTAACACGTCCCACGGCATTATGGACAAAGTTTAAAAACAATAAAGAACTTCTCAAGCACATTTATGTTAGGTAGAATGTCCGGAGTGGGTTGGGTGGTCTTTTGGCCATGGAACCCCTGATGATATTGTTTTTTCTCTAGCATCACAACCCTGGTGTTTTTTTTTCCCATCATCCATAGAATTGGAATTATAATTACAAACTTATACAAATCTTTAAATAAGGATTCTATCCGTTACTTCAATATTTGTGTTATGTAAGTACATATTGATTTACAGTACTATTTTTAGTATGTTATTTATTCTTGACATCTTGTAAAACAATTTCATCTACATTCTTGACATGAAACTGTGATATAGAAATAAATGATGTTAGTGTTGTTGTTAATTAAAAATCACACTGAAAAAAAAGCAGCCAGGAGCTCAACTAGCACCAAGGCCTGGATCACATAAATAAGGATGGCCTCTTGCATTCTTTTACAAACAATGGATCACAATTCTGACACTGTATATCAGTCCAGTATTTGTAGCTGAAAAGCTTAAAAATTAATTAGTAAATCTTTTGTTGAAGACAGGGAGAGGAGGTGTTTAGACGCTATAATGGCCGAGTCATTGAGAGAGAGGCGGGGTGTGCCTTGTGATAAATTAACCCTCTCACATTGTATCCACCGTTACTAGGAGAAACTCTACTATCCCACAGACCTAAATTATTTTGACAAACAGAAGAATCGTTAAGTCCAAAAGGACAAAGAATACAGTAAAGGAATAGCCTGGGATAAAAATATTGTTAGTAAAAACAGGCAGCGACATGTTTAGCAGATATCAAGAGGGGTCCAATAACTAAAGACAATATTCAAGACAAAAGTCAAAGTTGAACGGACAAGAGTAAAACTTCCCAGCCAATACTAACAAGAAGTTCTCTAAGAAGAATTGTTTGGGTGAATGGCAACTTATTATTTTGATTCAGAAACTTGGTTACTGAGTGCTACTTAAACACTGTTAAAATGTGATATCATGTGTCACATTAGTGTCAATTATGTGACTGGAAAGGATAAACAAGGTGGCCACAGCAATAACAAAAGAACACCAAATGATGATAATAATAAAAAAGGTTTCGTGAATTCCTGTTAATTTCACAACTACATGAAGCTAGCATGCTCTTATTCAAAATACAGAGACATCATTCAAGGTTGACTTAACTAGCCCCCTGTGAGTGAGTGCATGAGTATGACTGGTGACCGCCTGGTATCACATCAAGGGCTGATCCATGCTTTGTGTTAATACTGACGGAAGAGGCTATAGCTTCTAATCTAGAAATCAAATTCAATAAATAGAAGCTTGTGTGTGCTGTGGCTGTGCTTCACAATAAACTTAAGAAAAATAGGAAAATAGTCCTTGAAGTGTAACATCATTCAATTACAACAAGGATGAATATAATAATGATACTATGAATATCCAGAAATTAATCTTATGTTTACTCTTCAAAACCCAAAGAAAGGTGAAAAATAAAAAATATACTCCACCCAAGAATTATATTTTGTTTAAGTTTATTACCCCACGTACTTTAACATTTTTTTTCTCAGCCATTACTATAACATATGTTTTCATGCAGAATGGACAGAATAAAAATTTATGGTATAACAGAAGCCAATAGTATCCAGTGCTGTACAACTTGAAATAAGGTCAAAAGCATTGATGGAAAAAAGAAAAAAAATCTCACGTTACTTGTGTCACATAAATTACATGTCAGTTATCCAGCTGCATACTTAAAACTTGCAAAATGCATGCTTTCTGCTAAAATACAGTATTGTTAAATAGACACTTCCAGAATAAACAGCTAACACAATAAACAGTAACCTAAAGCCTTGTGGGAATTACTTTTTGATTTGAAGACAGGGGGAATGAGGGGGAGAAGAGGTACTTCACTTTAAAAGTGACTCAAGAAAAGTAACCGGCAAAGATAGATAGATTTAAGGAGGGTTAGAAATAAGTAAATAGTCCAGCCATATGGATGGAAAAAATAAGAATGAAAATTTGTTAGATACTTTTGAGAATCAATCTCAGGAAATGTGTTACAGTTAAATGAGGAAAGCAATCTAAACAATGAATAAGATAAAAAAATGACTAAATTCTTGTGATATAAACTAAGTAATCAGTTATGTCTAGGATGTACAACAATCCAGTGTAGTACAGGTGAAAATGTGGTACATAACCCCTGGGATTCCTATGAAACGCTAAGTTCAGCCCAAGAATTTGCCAGTTTTAATATGATTTGTCATATTTATTTGCACGTGGGGAGTAGGTAAGAGTGCATACAATGAGTATGTTAGATATTCCCAATTTAGGAATTAATAATATGTCTCTGTTGACAGGTAAGACTCTTTTGAAAGAGGAATCAATGCACTTCCTAGAGTACTTACATATTTTCATATCTTCTTAGGATTGAATAAATTCTCTATGTTCAGAACAAATCCATCTCAAACAAGAGGCTTGTAATACAGTATTCCAGTAGTTTTTCTAAATATTGAAAAATGGAAGCGCTTATCAATGGATTTAACAGTGATATCCGAAAATGAAACAGAATGTACACCATGGTGTATAGTAAAGGTTAAATTGAATCACAGCTGTTAATGTCATTTTGAAAAAGCCTAAGTGAAGTGTCATCACCATTCCACTATAAAAATATATCAATGTAACAAAACCAAACTTGGCTGAACCTAGATGAACGAGTACAATCGATGGCTCAGCCTGGCAAAGACTGACCTCACTGTTATCCCAATTTATACATTGTGGTCCCCGGCCGGGCTCCAGCTTGTGCCTCCTCCAGACCGTGAGGGGGCGTCCGTCCTGGTTCTGTTGGGAGCCACGGGTCGAGGGCATGGAAGCCCTACCCTGTAGGGGCCCGTGGTCACCGCCAGGCGGTGCCCCGATGCCGGTTCATCCCGTGTGGCCCTCGGCCGGGGATGGAGCCCGGCCGGGACGCCTTAGAGGACCAGAGGAGGGCGTGTGCCTCCTCCAGACTGAGTGGGGGTGTCCGTCCTGGTTGTGCAGGTGGCCTCGGGTACAGGGCTTGGAAGCCCAGCCCTGTAGGGACCCGTGGCCACCGCCAGGCGGCGCCCCAGTGCCTGTTTATCCCAGGAGCCTGGCACTTCCGCCACACCAGGAAGTGCCGGGGGGAAGACGACCGGGGAGACACAGATGGCTTCCGGGTGCACGGCCGGCACTTCCGCCACACAGGGGTGTGGCCGCCGTTAAGTGCCGGGAAGCAGCTGGAGCCCATCCGGCTCCCCATAAAAGGAGCCGCCTCCCTCCAGTCAGAGGTGGAAGTCGGGAGGCAGAAAGACTGAACTGGAGAGAGAGGACGGGAGGCGGCCAGGAAGGCAAAAGGACTGTGTGACCTGGACTTGGGGGGATTCAGTGCCAGCAGCACTGGGGTTCGTGAGTGCACGTACTTTGCATATTGTGTAAATAGTGTAAATAAACAGTGTGTGGGTGCAAAAATGTTGTCCGTCTGTCTGTGCCGGGGCCAGCATTCACAACATCTTTCAGCACTCCATCTCTGTTTAGCTTGGCTCTCATCATTGCATATTTGCATTATACAACGTGCTTAGTAAGATCAGACCATATCTGACAGAGCATGCAGCACAACTAATGGCTCAGGCTTTGGTCTTGTCACATCTGGACTACTGCAATTCTCTACTGGTAGGAGTATAGGCATGAGTTACCAAGCCAATGCAGATGATTCGAAATGCAGCAGCATGTCTGATTTTAAACCAGCTTAGGCAGGGATACGTCACACCTCTATTCAAATCACTACACTGGCTCCCTGCAGAAGCATCTGTTAAGTTCAAATCGTTGGTGCTTGCCCAGACAGCAGTAAATGTGTCCTATGCTTCTTCCCTCCCATTCAGGTCTACTGATGAATGGTACCTGGTGATACCACCTCTGTGTGACATCAAATCTCAATCCAGACTCTTTTCATGTGTAACTCCTAGCTGAAGGAATGAGCTGTCCATCTCCATTTGGACTGCCTACTACTTTAATGTGTTTAAGAAGTGTTTGCAGACTCTCTTGTTTTGTGAATTTCTTATACAGTGTATTTGACAATGGCATTGACAGGTTGTTGTAACTAAGGAAGTGTAACTAGCTTGCATTTTCTTGTGAGTACCTCACTTGTAATGATTAATGTTGTAAACTTGTCCTGTAACACTTGTTCCAAAAAGGTCCTACAGACTAATGTTTCCTCAATTATGCTGACCTCCTTTGTAAGCCACTTCAGATAAAAGCATCTGCTAAGAAAATAATTATTATGGAAAGAAATGAACAGACTTTCAAACTCTGAGACATATGAGTTAGTTATGCCCAGGCTGAATGCCTCTCCCATTACTACTTTGTGTGTTGACAGACAAAAAAATAAAAAAAAACTCTATTTGAAAACAGTATGTGTGAAGTGTGTTATAAAGTTTATGAAATTTAATTGATAATCAGATGACAGGGAAAAAGCATGACATACAACCTCATGCGCAGCTGATTGGGGAATGCTAGTGCATACATAATGATTTAATATCCAAGTGACAGGTTACTAACTATCTGTGTAAATGATGTTGTTGCTGAACATGGCTTATAAAGTCAGGTAAGTCTCTGACAAAAGATCTGGACATTTGGAACTAAATAGGCTCTGAAATGATCGGTACATTGTGTAAGACAATTTAAGATAGAGCCTCTGAGTGGTGCAATGGGTTTACCAGAATGTTCTTTTCTTCTTATTGTGATTAAATTCAATTATTTAATATTTTAACAATATTATATTTCAAGTAGTCTGTGCTTATTTCATTAGTTTCTTATGTTTACTTTCTTTGTAAGCAGTGTTGTATCACTTAAGTGATGATTTCTAGTCCATTGTGGTTCACGGTAAGACCGATGTGATTCAGACTTAAGACACAAAACAGGCCTTTTTTTACACTGCTGTATTATAAATGAAATAAGCAAGATACTGAAGCACACTAGCGCTGACCGCATGACGACGACTGAGAATCATAACATGTGAGCGTGAGGCTGAACGTCACTGAATACAGTATATCCAATCTATCACTCATTCACTTTTTGAACACACTTTGTTCAGTACAGGGTCAATAAATGAGTGAATATTCTTCTATGACAGCTTTCCAAAGTTATCATTCTTTTCTGTTATGAAAATGAAAGAGTTATAAAGCCGGCCAAATAATTTTTCTATTTGGTTTACTGAGTGCGGAAATGCTTTGAAATAATTTTGGCAATTGTGATAATAAACATCTGGTCAAGTTATGCAGTCATGTACTAAGGAACACAAACAGTGCAATCTGAAATCTTTTCAATCAAGATGATGGAGGACTGACCAGCTGCAGCTTTATTCATAGTAATAATGGTTTATTTCCTCTCTTTGCTAATGATAATGCTCATAAATCTTTTATTATTATTATTATTTATTAAGCAGATATCATTATCCACAGTCGCATACAAAGCAAATCGTTAGTTATATAATAAAGTAGAATATCTAAAATGCACACAGTGGAGCAGCAGTCAGTACTGCTGGTTCACAGATCGTATCCTGGAAGCATCAGGTACAAAAAAAACCATGCATGGATAGCATGCCAGGCCTTTACAGAATACACATGCAAACATCCACTTCCGGCCTTTTTAGACTTGCTAGTCAACCTAATGTGCATCCGAGTACAAGGACAAAGCGCAACTGGATACAAGAAGAACGAGCAAACTCAACGCAGGTATGGTATTAAACCCTAGTCCCTGGGTAGGTGAAGCAGCAGGACCACTTGGCTGCCTTGGGCAGAAACACTGAGCCCAATATAATCCATATCACTCACAACATGTCTGGACATACGACATACTATCAAATTATGCAATTGGGTTTTTTTTCTGTAGTACTGGGGTGTTGTACCGTGTTAGCCATTATGAATGTAGTGAAAAGTCAAGCAAAATTACACCTTTTAATGGCTAACAAAAAAGATTACAATATGCAAGCTTTCAAGGCAACTCAGGCCCCTTCTTCAAACAAGATGGTGGGTCCTCATATGTTACAGCATTCTTGCCTGAAGAAGGGGCCTGAGTTGCCTCAAAAGCTTGCATATTGTAATCTTTTTAGTTAGCCAATAAAAGGTGTCATTTTGCTTGACTTTTTTGTCTAAAATACTAAAGTTCATTGTAACTTTCTCCTTTGCACAAATAAAGATTATGATAAAACTGGATTCAAGTCAAATAATGCCATTTGGGGAACTATAAAATGAAGCATTTGCTGGGACTCTGGCATCAGCACGCTGCAAAAACATCTGATAAGGACTCAGGCAGGGACCATTACATCTAGCGGCAAGAGTTTAGAAGAGGCCATAGAGACCTGGCCATGTGCTTCTGCATTTGAAACATTTTCTTATTACAAAGATGTGGGTTAGGTTAATTGGCAACTCGAAACTGGGCCCGGCTTTCTAGAGAGTGAGTGTTTATGTATAAACGTGTCCTGGGATAGATGGGCACCCCAACCAGGGTTGGTTCCACTTTGCAACCAGGGCACTGGAATAAGCAGTGACCTTGATAAGCAGGTTACAAAAGGAATGGCTGGTAACATAGCATTAGGAAAATTTCACAGCAGATCAGATTAAACCAGCATTAAACTGGAAAAGAAGAATCTTACACTTCTTATGATAAACACAATCTTTAAGCATGTCCTTGTCCATTTTGGAGACACATGTTCTACTGCGTCACCAAAGTGTGACAAAGTTGGAACTTGAATTAGGACGGTTGTGTTTCCAAATCTGCCCCTCGGTTAAGGCTGAATTTAAAAAAAAATTAAAAAACACCAAGGTACTAACAGGCAGATACCATTCCTTTGTGTATTTTCTGAGACTGTATTTTCTATTACAGGATTGCAGGGAGCTGGAGCACATCTTAACAGCATTAGAAGCTGGATGGAGCACATCCAAGCAGGAATCAACTCTGAATGGGATGTCAGTTAATCGCATCTTAAACACGCATACTTATTCACCCGAGGCCAGTTTAGACTTGGAGCTGAAAGCCCATGTTAGTATAGACTCCACAAGACAGTGGCCAGGACAGGAATTGAATCCCAATTTCTGTAACTGTAAGGCAGCATTGTTGTTAGCTACCCATCTCACTCATTATTCATTTGGCACTGTTCTTTCATCTGAAACCTTTATATTAACATTAATGTATTTACACTTAGATATGAAAATCACCTCACTTGCTTAGTATCTACCACAGAGGAAATGTTCTTTAAGTTCTTTCAATTTTCTATAGTATTGTCTGCTAGCGGCCAATAAAAGTCCATCACCATTTAAATTAATTTTGCAAAGTACTCTTAACATTCCCTTCTCTATATAGAACTCTGTTTAGCCAGGGGTTGTGTATTGTCACTGTGGGACTTTTATTGCAGCTCTTTGTGGACTATATAAAGTGTTTAAGATGCCTTATTTTTCACACTTTCCTCAGGGGCTGCATTTTAAATTGAATTCATTAAATAAATGGTACATATTATGCTGGTACAGTGGGCAGCAGTAATGCTTTCTAGTTGGGATGTTGACTGTGAACAGTTTCCACGTTCCCAGGCCTTTTCAACCGCAGAAGCAGGGCAGTATAAGTGAATGCAATGATCTGGTTTTCCATTCAGAGCTTGGTCATGAATTGCTTCCAGTGCTGCTAGGATCCAGCATGGATTAAGTGGGTTCAGTAAATGAATGAGAAACTGGATGGGTGCATAAATAAGATGGAATTTACCACTGTTCTGTACAAATGTCCATCCATCCATTTTCCAACCTGCTGAATCCGAACACAGGGTCACGGGGGTCTGCTGGAGCCAATCCCAGCGAACACAGGGCACAAGGCAGGAGCCAATCCCAGGCAGGTTGCCAACCCACCGCAGTCTGTACAAATGTGTGCAATACATTTTAGTAACAAAAATTTAAAAGGTAAATAATAAATGGATTAATGAACTAAAAAACATAAGGACAAAATCACGTTGTCTATCATGAAGATTTTTGGAAGAATGTTAATACTTTTTTCAGTCTGTACTAATGCGTCTTATTGAATGTCAGCGTCTGAACTGAGATCATATTGTAAGTGGTCTACAGTGCCATCTAGTGTTTATTGGCATTCAGTTCACATTTAACTCATTTTCAGTTCTTGCTGAATTGTTTACTTACCACAAGACGATGTCGTGATTCTACACTTACAGGGGTGCCAGCTCTCATACTCTCAGTAAACCATGAAATATCCACAACAGCTACATCTGTCATATCCTTTACATTTCTGTCTTGCAGCCACTTCCAAACCTCATCTGGAGAATTGCCCTCTGCCACAATGTGGGTAACAGCATTGCTAAGAAAAATACAACCATAAAAAGCCATTTAGAATAATTTATCTTTTATAGAATATTAGATATTTTTAATCAGCTTGAATTTATTTCTTTACAACTGGTAATCCTGTGTTGATTGAAGTTTGGCTATGATCAGATATAAAGGTCATCCCTTGTGGTTTCTATGTAGAAGGAATTTATCCTTTCATAGCCAGAAAAAGACAAGTACATTTAGGTATATAAATTCACATAAAGCTAAGCGGATCTAATGTAAAATCAAAATAAGTCAAATCAACAGACAAGAATGAAAAATCTTTATTAACTACATATTCTGGTACAGTTTAAGGAATGTAAATGAGAACTGGTTTCTCACTGTCATGATGTTACTCTTTACTTTTGATTAACATGACAATAGTTTAAAAAATCCAATTCATTTCCAAAAATATTAAATAAATGGCAAAACAGAACCATCACAGTATAGAAACAGTAAAAAGTTTAATTAAAATATGAAAGGAGAAAAGAACTGATTAAATGACATGTATTGAAGTGTCTGACAGCAGCTGTGCTTTGAAGATGGTTCCAATGTCACATCTTTCCTTCTTGTTGTTTTTGTTTTTCTGTCTTCTTTGCTGTTTTATTCTATATTGTCTTCTGTCAGATGCCGGTCAATTGGGCAATAATCACCTAGCAGTCAGTATATTTCATGGCGGTGTGAAAGGTCATTGAGAATTTTGCCTTTTTCATCACTACAATGACTAATTGGATTTTGACAAAGGCCCCATACCTCTTTCACACACTGAAGCTGCTGCAAATTATGTAGTTTGAGTGGCAAACATGAAGTAGTTATGACAATAAATAATTTACTTTATACATGTTATATTATATGCCCTAAAATTCAGCATGAGAAACCATTACAGACATGCTTAGTTACAGCAAATCACAATGAGAATTCAAGAAAGCGTTCCATAAAAATCATCATGGATGACAAAGTTGATGGAACTGTCAGCTACCTGCTGATTCTTTCTCTTCTTCCTTTTCATCTTTTCCCACTTCTGTGTCGGGTCAATGTGCTTGAATAACACTATAATTACCAGAGTCTAGGAAAAAACTCGTAGATCAGGCCCACCTTAAAACCGTTCTTACCTCTCCGCCACCGTCTTTTGTCTTCTAAATGTGCCGATTAAGAAGACCAGTGAGCACCCAGCTATTCCGTCCCCCACCGTCGCAGAACGTTTACTAAGTTTTCCCAGCTCATGCCTTGTTTGATTATCTGGGAGTGAGTGAACTGCTGGAGTTTAAGAGTGGAAATAATAGATCGTTATTTGGAACTCATGCATTTCATGTGTGTTCCATCTCTACAGTAATCTGTGTAAACACATTGTTAAAACAGAAACTTTTTCATATTTTAGTAATAAATGTTACAAAATGTAGGCATAAACCATAGAATGTGTGAAGCCTGATTTCCAAAGACCAAATAAACACTTTCACAAAAGGTTCAAGAACAGTGTAATAGCTTTCGTGGTGTAGTGCGCTAAGATTTGCTTCTCAGAGCACAGCAGGCTTACCGTGCCTCAGAGACCCGAGTTAGATTCCTCGCTGGGGAGAAAGTGTTGCTTTTTTTTTCTTTTTAACCAAGGCCACTCTTCCTACCTTCCTGCGTATGCTTTCTGCGTGCTGGGGCGTTTTTCTTTTTTTTTTTTCTTAAGTAAATCGTTAAGTTTAAAATGTCAATCACTGTTATTTCTGTTGATTAAGTCATGCTTTCATTCATTATAGCTAATACTGTTATCAAGTGGTCGCTATTTTTGCCTGTTGTATACAATCTATCTAGGGTCTTTATCTCCACACTCACAACCGGCTTGCCTGCGTGCAGCATGTGTAGATTGATATATGATTTAATGTATTTTCTTTTTAACCTCAAACGGACATAAAATTTATAAACTGGTATGTACTGTCAGTTAAACAGATCATTATATTTTCATGTGGGATGCTCCTTTTAAAATGTTTTTAACAACTGAGACTGCAATTAACATGAACAAGTGTCCCTATAACTGTTATTTTTAAGATTCATAACACACAGACAGACAGAGCACTGTGTAATAGAGAGACAGACAGGCAGAGAAGTCACTAGATATATACAGTAAATTAACAGGGAAGGCACATGTACTGAAAGAAAAAAAAAGACCAGGGGCTTCATACATAACGCCGTGCATAGAACTCACACTATAACATGACATAAGCACAAAAGCCAAAATGCACAGAAGAATCCAGATGCAGAAATCTGTGCGTTCGCCAACTTCTGCGTTCTTCCGCTACATAAATCCCGGTCAGCGTGAAAAGTAACATCCGTGCACACGCATGCTGTCCCGCCCCAACTCCTCCCAGAATTACGCCTCTTTGAATATGCAAATCAATATAAATAGACCTTAAGCTCAGCATTCTGTGACAAGACAATGACAAAAGCAAGAGGGAAAATGGAAGAATTTCAGCAAATACCAAGTGGAGGCAAGGAAAAACGTACTATTTGTTGCTTTAAACAGTGGTATAAATAACAAAAGGAAGTTGATCGACTGACATAGTGTGTCGGAGAAACTCAAAAGCTCAAGTTCACAAAGTGGCACAGTGCCGAAATAAAAAAGAAGTTGTCAGATATCAAAGTCGCCGTGAAAAGACGAGTCGTATCCCAACATCTGAGTTTCATATGAAAGGTTATTAGGGGACAGAGAAAAAAAAAGGCACACAGTGGGGAGAAAGCACGCAATGTCAACTTCAATCTCGAAATGTCCACTTTAATCACGTGGTTTATTTTGTTATTAAAGTAGAACATCATAAACTTAATCTTAAAATTGTTTAATTAACCAGTTTCTCAAATCACATTGTAAGTAAAGTAACACGTTAAATGCTTTGTTTTGTATGTGTTCTTCTATGTGCTCTATGTGTGTGAATCACTACGTGATTATTAAACCGGCTTTCTCTACCTCTGACAGGACACAAAAAGACGGAAGAGAGTGCAGAGAGGAGTGAAAATCAAGATGGGGACAGGGACAGTTAGTGAGCAGGCAAAAAAGACAACGTGAGTAAGAGATTGCAAGAGTGGCACATTCAGTTACTACAATGTAATTGCAGTCATTGTGAACAGGTATTGCTCTTGTGGCAGCTGCTGTGATCCTAACAGCAGGGATGAAAACAAAAATGAACATGCCCGGGGCACAGGCAGGTTTACCTGTCAATCTGGCTGCCATCTTGCGAAGAAGTGTCAAGCTAAGGCGGTGCACAATGACCTTGTTTACTTCACTGGAAGCTTGAATTTATGAATATAAGAAAGTGACAGGAGGATGCAGTTTGCATACTTGTGAATTTGACCCCTATATCAGTCTCTTTTAGCAAAAAAGAAAATAAATAATGGAAAGGCTAACATAAATGGTAGTATTTTAACCATTAGCAATTAATTATCACTTTTTGCATAATGATAATGTATTTTGTAAAAGCCTGACACTAAGCACAGAAAAAAAGATAAAGTGCTTCTGGGTGCCTCCCTTGGCTGTTATATATCCTTTTGGAAAATATCCTTAAACATTTAATGACATTGTTTCAAATTCATATTGCTTAATACTAAAAACTTATTATGGCTATAGTTAAGAAATACTTCGACTGTTGTCTGTCATTGATCTACACTGATTAAACAAACAATTACAATTACAATGCAATTTATTTTTTGTATAGCCCAAAATCACACAAGAAGTGTTGCAATAGGCTTTAACAGGCCTTGCCTCTTGACAGCCCCCCAGCCTTGACTCTCTAAGAAGACAAGGAAAAACTCCCAAAAAAAACCCATGTAGGGAAAAAATGGAAGAAACATTGAGAAAGGCAGTTCAAAAAGAGACCCCTTTCCAGGTAGGTTGGGCATGCAGTGGGTGTCAAAAAGAAGGGGGTCAATACAATACAATACACAGATAAGAACAAATCCTCACTACAGTGTAAAAGTTCGGACCAGAATTTAACAGTAGATGATATCACATAATATGATTTGGATTTGTTTAGAGTCCTGGAGACCTCGGCCATCAAGCTGCTGCCCCCATTTGGCCATTCCAAAACTGAAACATTGCTTAGCCAGCCAATCCGATGAAAGGACCCCTCTACCCCACAATTCCTGTGATCTTCCAACAGGGATGACTTTACCTTAGGCAGGCAAAACAACTTAGCAGGTGGGCCGTGGCACCAAGTGCCACATTTGACTACAGAAAAGAGAAATAGAATAGGTGAGGGCTAGTAACAAATAATAACTAACATGTTACTTATGTTTTAATGCTAATGACTAACAACAGAGATTCAGTCTGTACAGTTAATCAGCAGCTCTAGTCAGGATATGCTAAACTGAAGTAGCGAGTCTTCAGCAAGATTTAAAAGCTGAGACCTCTCTTTTTATAGTAGTAGGCAGACCATTCCACAGTTTAGGGGCCCTGTAACTAAAAGCTCAGCCTTCTACTATTATTTTATTAATCCTTGGAATCATAAGCAGACCGGCATCTTGAGATCTTAATGTACACTCTGGTTTGTAAGTCATGATAAATTCAGACAGATAAAGTAAGTCGGACCTTGGCCATTTAATGCTTTATATGTTAAAAGGAGGATTTTGAAATCTGCCCTTAACTTAACCGGGAGCCAGTATAAGGATTTAAGAAATTGAGTTATATGTTCGTATTTTCTTGTTCTTGTAATAATTCTTGCAACAGCATTTTGGATTAACTGAAGGTTGTATAGAGAACAGTTTGAACATCCAGTGAACGCCACATTGCAGAAGTCAATCCTACTAGAAATAAATGCATGAATTAATTTCTCAGAATCCTGTTTATTTAGAAAACACCTTAATTTCCCAACATTTTTAAGATGGAAAAAACATGATTTGGACAACTTTGTAATATGCACTTTAAATGACATGCTAGAGTCCAAGATAACTCCTAGATTGTGGGCTGATTCAGTAAAATTAATGGTGATTCCAACTGAGTTAAATGATGACAAAATATTGTTGTGATCAGCGTCATTCCCTCCAACAATTAACATCTCTGTTTTATCTGTATTTAAAGACAAGTAGTTCTCATCCATCCACTCCTTTAAGTCACTAACACAACTAATTAAAGACAACATCGGAGAAACTTCATTTGATCTAAATGAAAGGTATAACTGGGTGTCAGTTGCATACGAGTGAAAATTAACATTATGTTTCCTAATGAGAGATCCCAGTTGAAGCATGTAAAGTGAAAACAGTAAAGGTCCCAGTACTGAGCCCTGCGGGACACCATATTGAACTTCTGTGTATAATGATGGAGTACTGTCAGCACATTTCTGTAAATATTGGAATCGATTTGATAAATAAGAACTAAACCAAGCGAGCACAGTGCCTGTAAGCCCAGCATAATTTTCTAGCCTGTGCAGTAAAATAGAATGGTCAATGGTGTCAAATGCTGCACTTGAGTCTAACAACATAATTACAGTGGAGTTTCCTTCATCAGAGGATTCCTTTAAACTAGGAAAACTAAACCAAAAGTCAAAGTCAATAAATAAATGAAAATCTTAACTCCCAAATTATTATTATTTTTTTTATAAACAACACAGAAATTTACACATGATAAGTTAAACCGTCACATGACCTAAGCATCAACTGACCAGCAACTGTAATAGAAAAATAAATAATTTGGGCACAGCTATGCAGACAGCCACAAAATAACAGGACACAAAATGGAGCAGAATGAAAAATATTAACCTTATCAAAATAATGTCATGCATAAAAGTTCAAAACACTCATGACACGTATACAAGGATATGGAAACCAAGAGGTGTGTCTGTGTGAGGGGTTACAGTGGCGCACAGGGGTTGTGTTTAAGTGAAGGCTACAAAAGTAAAATGTTATCCCTGGCAAGTGGGTCAACAGTTCTTAAGGGAGACATTAAGCACTGGCCACTGCTGTGACTTGCTTATACAGTACCTAACCAAAATTAAAAAAAATGTTTCTGTCAATGACAATATAACTGTCCATAATTAAGAGGATGTTAGAGTATTTACAAAATTTGAATACACTGCTCAAAAAATTAAAGGAACACTTTTTAATCAAAGTATAGCATCAAGTCAATGAAACGTCTGGGATATTTATCTGGTCAGTTAAGTAGCACAGGGGGTTGATAATCAGTTTCAGCTGCTTTGGTATTAATGAAATTAACAGCAGGTGCACTAGAGGGGCAACAATGAAATAACCCCCAAAACAGGAGGCCACTGACATTTTTCCCTCCTCATCTTTTTTGACTGTTTTTTTCACTAGTTTTGCATTTGGCTACGGTCAGTGTCACTACTAGTAGCATGAGGTGATACCTGAACCCTACAGATTTTGCACAGGTATTCCAACTTCTCCAGGATGGCACATCAATACGTGTCATTGCCAAAAGGTTTTCTGTGTCTTCCAGCACAGTCTCAATGGCATGAAGGAGATTCCAGGAGACAGACAGTTACTCTAGGAGAGCTGGGCAGGGCTGTAGAAGGTCCTTAACCCATCAGCAGGACTGGTATCTGCTCCTTTGGGCAAGGAGAAACGGGATGAGTACTGCCAAAGCCCTACAAAATGACCTCCAGCAGGCCACTGGTGTTAATGTATCTGACCAAACAATTAGAAACAGACTTCATGAGGGTGGCCTGAGAGCCCAACGTCCTCTATCTAGTGGACCCTATGTTCACTGCCCAGCACAGTGGAGCTCGACTGGCATTTGCCATAGAATATCCGAATTGGCAGGTCCACCACTGGCACCCTGTGCTTTTCACAGATGAGAGCAGGTTCACCCTGAACACATGTGACAGATGTGAATGGGTCTGGAGAAGCCATGGAGAACGTTATGCTGCCTGTAACATTGTTCAGCATGACTAGTTTGGTGGTGGCTCAGTGATGGTCAGAGGATGCATATCTACGGAGGGATGCACAGAACTCTACAGGCTAGACAAGGGCACCTTGACTACCATTAGGTACTGAGATGAAATCCTTGGACCTTGTCAGACCCTATGCTGGTGCACTGGGTCCTGGGTTCCTCCAGATGCACAACAATTCCCGGCCTCATGTGGCGACTGTATGCAATACCATTGGCTTGCCCCCACGCTCGCCTGACCTAAATCCAATAGAACACCTCTGGGGCATCATGTTTCAGTCCATCTGATGCCAACAGGTGGCACCTCTGACTGTCCAGGAGCTCAGTGAAGCCCTGGTCCAGATCTGGGAGGAGATCCCCCAGAACACCATCTGTCGTCTCATTAGGAACATGTCCTGACGTTATCAGGCATGCATACAAGCACGTGGTGGGGCCATACAAACTACTGAGTAAAATTTTGAATTGCTGCAATGAAATTTCAGCAAAATGGACTAGTCTGCCGCATCATTTTTTCACTTTGATTTTCGGGGTGTCTTGGAATTCAGCCCTCTGTAGGTTCATAATTTTCATTTCCATCAAACGATGTGGTATTCTTTTGTTCCTAACACATTACCCAGTTCATATTAGTATAGATATCCAGCATAATTTTTTTCCCATTGAGATCTGATGTGTTTTTTTAAGAGTTCCTTTAATTTTTTTGAGTTTATATTCCTCAAATTTATAAAAAGATACGATTGATACATTTTTATTAGCTTGGAAAATAATGTAAATATATGCAGATTGAACAAGATCAAGCTTTATGTCTGAGACATAATGTCTGTCTGTCTCCATCCAGAACCGAGTCAGCCTGTAAAGTAGTGTAACTGTCATTATCAAGCAAGTGTAAACACAGTTTAGGTAGACTTTATTATCCCGGTGGGAAATTTGTTTGCAGCAATAAAGTACAAACACACAAGACATTGTTAAAGAGATCCAATAGATACAACAAAGACAGAGCATTTGACAACCAATATTATTGCATAAACACACATTCAAGATCAATGTAAAGATGAATAATTACTTTCAACAGTATACAACATAATAATGCAGAATTTAACATTTAGTATCATCCCTACAAGTAACAGAATTTAAAATGCTTATAGCTCTAGGGATAAAAGAGTTCTTAAATCCATTGCTCTTTACCTTTAGAAACCTAAATCTGCAGCCTTATGGGAACAGCTGGAATTTGATGATGACAGACATGGCTTGAACCATGGTCATAGACTACACTTGACGTCATTCACACATTACACATTTTCTGAACCTGCTTATTCCAGTACAGGGTTACATGGGGTCAGGGATTATCCTGGACACTCTGAACACAAAAACAGGACCAATCCAGGACAAGGCATCAGGTCATCACAGGGTACTCTCAATCACACACTCATATTTACAGTGGGACAGTTTGGAGTCACAAATAAACCTGACCTACATGTCTTTGGAAAATCAGGGGAAAGTAGAATCCCCCAAAAACTCAGGTTGACATGCAGAAAACATTCATACTTCACACAGGCATTCCCATGATTCATGGCCAGCATTCTGCACTTTTCCACTATATGACTATGCTGCCCACAGCTGATAACTGAAAGTGCAAATAAAAATTTGCTTTAATATAACTTACCTAAAATTGTATTGTCTTCTAAATTATTGGAATGAGTTAATTTGGCTATAGCTAATAACATACTATAGTCTTTTATATGCACTTTTGATTATAAATAGGAGACCAATTTTACCCTGTATTAGGCAAAATAAAAAAAGTCTTCCCTTCTGCTTTACTTTTAGTATGTCAAATGTTGCACAAATAATGTATCTACTGGTGTCTAACATGATTATTAACATGACTTTATTTTTATTAATGTATTTTAGTTTTTGTGATTGATTTGTCACAATAAGTAGGTAGTACAGGATTGATAGTAATTGAGGTTTGATGGGGACCCCATGTCTAGGCATTCTGAAACTTTTTTTTGCATAACTAGCAAGTGTTACACTGGAGACAGTGGTAAAATATTATGAACTAGGAGTCCCAAAACATTTTGCCAATAATGCCCACCAGAGGAGGATATCACTTTCCACCCCAGCTAGTAATAAGAGCAAACACAGAATCTTTATAACTAAAAAAAATCTACTCTTCACAAAAAATACTCTTCCACAGGAGTGAAGCTTTGTAAGAGCATACAAGGCAAAAAAGAGGAAATGTCTACAACACAAAAGGCAATCCAAAGAAGATACGTCCTGTGGGTGCCCCGGAGGAAGGATAGGCATCCTGGCCAGGATAAAGTAAAGTTTCATACCTGCAGCAGGCCATAATGGAGGGACCGGGAAAATGGATTCACCAAGAGCTGGGCATTCTCCCACACGGTAAACAGTGTTCCTCAGGACTAAAACCAATTAGGAAACCTGCAAGGCTGCATGGGAAATGGAGTCTGAAAATTTAACTCGGTTGGGGTCTTTGGAGTCAGCCGGAGGATGCTGTTCGGGGAGGACTGCCCAGGTTTCCGCACAACCTGGAATTGTTCTGGATGACTGAGATAAGAGACCAGAATCAATTACCAGATCTGGCTCAAAAGAAAGTCCTCTGCCTCATTTGGACGAGTCAGAGTCAGGAGGCAGTGGGCTTTGGACGTGGAGGAGAGAAGGCAAGACAAGGAGAGAAAACTTAAAAAGCTATATATTGGCTGTAAATGTAATTGTTTTGAGCCGTCTGCATTAAAAATCCTTACATTTACCCCTGGAGTTGTGTTGGGTTGTGTGTGTTTGGGTTCTGGGGGCTTGGTGGTGCCCCCTACTGTTCACAGTCCCAATACAGATGTTTGAAGAACAGTCAAAGCAGGGCAATAAGATCAAAAATCCAAAGAATCACAAAAGTACCAAACTGTACAAAGGAACATTCACCAAACTCTCAAGCACATTCATAATGACCAACCTGAACCTGTTGGAAACTCTCCGGTTATACAGAGTGGAGGGCAGTTCCTAGCAATGACTGGCAAGTTGCCCCACCTCTTGGGGGGACCACCCACAAAACACATGAAAGATAACACAGTCTAAGAACATACAGTATACAGTTAACAAAAGCAACATTAACTGAAATAAATAGCTCAACAATGAACATAAAGGACACAACATATGGATTTGAACCCTAGGTTGGGGAGGAAATATAACATAAAGCAGATCATTTTTTAAGTAGCTTGTTATATATGCAGATAGGATAAAAAAGAGAATAAGTCAATCTATATCTTGGACCTTAAGGATTTTTTTCTGGCAGTGAGTAGCCCCTGATGTGGTGAGTTCATTATCTGCCTTAAATTTATGCCTAAAAGAAGGAGTAGCTATACTGTATATGGCCTATACAAAATCCCACAAGGACATCATTTGTCTCTTAAGTCCTAAGAATCTGGAGAGACCGACATTTAAGGAAAAAAAAAGAAACTAAAAATCCAAGGAATACACTAAAATCAAGCATTGAATAGACAAGTGACAATCAGAGTGAAGCTCTAACTTAAGATCACAGGGATCAAAACAAACTAAACAGGAATCTCAGAAGAAAACCAGACTTTTCAAAGCACAAGCGAAACATCACAAAGACAACAACATACGATTCAAGAAAATGAGAAGGATGACAGCTTGCCTGCTGCAAACATGTCTTTGAAAGTGGAAAACACTAAATGAAAAATCTCCAAATGATGTATGTGCAAAGACCATGAGGAAACTGTATTAATGCAAGGTGGCTTTACAGCAGGATGACACCAAAACAACATGTAGAAAGCAGTCATAAAGCATCATCTAAAAGTAAAAAAAAAAAGAAAAAAAAAAAACTGAAATCTTGAATGACACAATCCGACTACATCTATAAGTCTTTGCGTTTTACATCCCACCCACCCTTGACATCTATTATAGAAGTCTGCACCTTGCTGTTTTTAGGAGTACATAAATAATTATTTGTTTTAGTTTTATTATTTGTATATAATTATGATAGTTACATCATCATTGGCACCATTGTGTATATTTGTTAGTATGGTGCCAGTATTTTATATTTGTGGTTTTCTTGGTATTATGTGTCTGGTATATATATATATATATATATATATATATATATATATATATATATATATATATATATATATATATATATATATATATATAAATCAAATGCTTATAGGGTCAAAGACCCCCACTGACCAAAATCAAAAGACTAATTTCTAAAAATTCAAAAAGGAAGAAAAATACACAATGAACCAAAAGTTAACCACTGCCACTTCAACTAAAGAACTGACACACATTATTATTTATAGCACTCAGGTGCTGTAGCTAGACCTAATTATAGCATTTGAGAGCAATTATCTAATCAGGTGGCTTATTATAACACTAATTTAAACTATTAACAAATAATGAGCAACAAACTAAACAAACAGAAATATAAAATAAAAAAAATAACTCAAATCAGAAGGCAGGTGATTCGCAAAATAAAAAACAAAAGAGACTGTGTTCAGAAATGCAAAACCCTTCAGGAATGGATACCAGACATTCCAGACTGACAAAAAAATTCTAAGGAAAAGTACAATAAAGGAGCTTCTTTCTCCAAGAGATGCACAATTGAATCTGTTTCAGAACTTCCTCTTGCTGATGTAATACAATACATAGGAAAGATTGCTGATTGCAGACACCTCTTCTCTTGGAGTTACCAAGTGTGACATGTGCAACAGGCCATTTCTGCATTTAAGTCACAATATGCAAATATAGCAGCAGGCTGTACTTCAAGTGATCTACAGATTGCCACACCTCCACCCATAGCACCACAGGATGCAGCAAAAACCAATCATGCAAGTGGAGCATGGTGAAAATTTAGATGGTGAAAGTTTGAAACAGGCATGTCCAAAACCAGGTAGAGTTGTTAAACTTGACATCATAAGCCTGGTAGAGTAACAAATGGAATGGCAGCTCATGCACTGAAGCTAGGCCTTTCACATAACCTATGCATAAAAAATTAATTTTTCTTTTTTATTTTAAATATGTTAGTGAGGCAAAAATGTTTTACCAGTTTATCCAGTTCAGGTTTGTGAGAAGTCAGTGCCTGTCCTAGCAACATTTAGTACAACATGGGATCCTATCTAAGACAGGAAGCCAGTACATTGCAGAACACACTCATACACCAAGCTACACTCACTTATGCCAGGCCAGTTTAGAGTCACCAGTCCACTTTTACAGCAAATGTAATAAGAAGGCCATACCTGTAATATACCACAGACCCCCTGTAAAGATATTTTTCCTCCCACTTCTGTCTCTCCCCGTTATTGACTCTAACTGCCGGTGTCTCCATAACTCATAGTTATGGCCTCTTACCTCTGTCCCATTCATCCAAATAATCGATTTTCGTTTTGCTCAAGCCATTTTTAAATAGTTAATTAAGTTAATAAATAACTTTAAAAATAATTACCATTGTTCTTTAATTTTTTACCCCACTTCATTTGTTTTTCAATTAGTTGATTCTTCTCATATTAAATGAATACATTCATAAAATAAAACACTACCAGAAAGTCAGACTAATTTGCCAAGAAATACCAAAGATAGGAAGAATATCTAAGTGGTGTGGCCAGGTGCATGAATGACAGCTCAATGCGAAAAGAAAGTTTGGGGCACCGACCAGATCATCCCAAAAACCAAAACAAAAAGATAATGCTCTTTGGAATATATTACTTCTACTATGCGGGTTTCAATTATCTGGCCGGTTGCTCAGGCCAGTAATGAGGCCTCCTTCCAGGACAGCAGGGTTTTTATGGTGGCTGAATCGAAAGGTGTGGGGTCAGTTGCCTTCACTGGGCAGCTTCTCAGCATGGTGGGAAAAGAAGGACATGACCATTTTAGAGATAACTCCCTCTTTTGGCCCGGTGGGTTATTATATACCTTGACAGAGCTTATGAGGATGTCCTCCGACGAGCGTGAGTGACAGTGGTCATGTTATGCCTTATTCTTTATTTGTCACAGCACATTTTTAGACAGTGCCATCCTCTAAAATTAAACATTTTAGGGATGCTATTGGTGGTTTGCACATTGAAAATCAGTTTGTTGTTATACAGAGAATCACGAGAGTTATAACGTATGTAATCATCCATCCATGTTGTGTTTTATTCTCTCTTTTGTTGAGATGACTGTAGGGACAGTTCTTCTCTGATTTGATATCAGGGGGTAAATACAGGCTCTTAGCACCTTCAGTTTGTCTTGTAAGAATGGACTAGGACTGGGATTGTGGATGGAATGTTGAGTCATGTGGTGCATTTCTTACTATTGTGTGTCGTGTTTGTGCTCTTGCTTTTTCTTTTTTGTACTTTGTTTTGGATTATGTCCAATATAATTTCTTGCCTCATGTAATCTTTGAAGTTTAAGCTCGCAGAAACTTCTCTTTCCTTTACTGGCAGAAAAAGTCCATATTGTGCTATTACATGAAGCACATCTCAAAGATATTAATGTCAGTTTCTTCAGCACCATAAAAAGCACCATCATCTTACATTAGTACTTTTTAAAAAATTCTTCATGCAGGTGGCAACTCCTCTGGTAATTTCTGATTTTTGTCCAATTCCATATAATCTGCCACTCCTTTGCTAAGGGCATTTTATCCTGGACTGGTAGAAAAAATACTTTCTATCTAGGGCTGCCATGTCTACATTCAGCACAGGCACCAGTGCTTTTAAGGCGTTTATTGATCACTCTCCTCCTGCATTTAATTGTCCCAGATCTTCACTACTTTTTCACAAACTTCAGGTGAACAGTTTCCATATTTTAAATTGTTCTGCAAGAACAATCCTTTTACTCATATCTAAAGATCTCAGTCTCAAATTGATGTAAATGTTTCCCATGCTATCCTTATTTCATCTGCTTTCTCAGGTCATAAATGCTGCATTTTAAAATGGAAGGTTAGGCAGCAACTAAATCACACCGCCAGATGGCATAAAAATATAAACTCAGCTGGATAATGTATATTACAGAGTTAAAACCACAAAACCTTGAGCAAGTAAGTCCTGCTATTTTTGATCATGCTATGAAGCACACATTTCTGCACTGAGATCAGAGCTTAATTCTCTTTTAATGTGTCATAATGAATTTGTAATCCATCCCATTTTTGCTGTGCCTCCAGTCAGAAAGGCTCCAAATGGACTTTTACTACAAAATTGGCTAAATGGACTCTAAAACAAAGAGTTGTGTAGAGTTTGGACAACATTAGCCAGAATGCCCTCTAATTGCACAATTGTATTTTTTTTTGCTGCCGTCTCTAGTGTTTCAAAGGTCAGTCTTTGTGATCATTTTATTCACCTTTTTGGCATCATGTAACCAATGGGACTAATGATTTCTAATTTTCCCATTGTTGAGTATTTTCATCATAAATAATTAACGCAAATAGCTAATATGCAGTATCAGTCAAAAAGGTTGACACAGGTGAAAGAAAGGAAGAATAGGGTAATGATTAATTCTTCCTTAGCTTCCTTCAATCACATCACTTAGCTAAGAGTTTAGGAGTAAAGCAGAATATGTAAGGCCAAAGCCACTCGGTACACCTGAGGGTACCTACTGTATCTTGGCTTCTATATACTATATCTTTCTGGAGAGTATCCTTAAATATCTTAATTCTTTGCAAGAAGCTGCTAATCTAATGCAATAGGTTGTGACTATTCTGTATGTTGATGAGTTGTCTGTGCAAAGTCAGTAGAACAAAGAGCACAGTGTATGCAACAGTGAATGGCAAGCAGTGTTTATGTGTAAGTGGGTGTTGTGGCGGACGGCTAGGGACCTCACCTGGCCAGGATGACTTGAAAAATGGAAGGACCAGGGAAGAGATCTTGTCCAGGACACTATCTCCCCCCTGGTTTGCCACAGGTTTGAAGCATGGAAGCTCAACCCTTCTGGGGCCCGTGGCCACCACCAGGAGGCGCCTGGACGTTTACTGAGCCCTGTTTGGCAGCACTTCCACCACACCTGGAAGTGCTGCCAGAAGATGGTCGTTGGACCTTCTGGGTGTCCTATAAAAGGGGCCAACTGCCACTACTCAGAGGCCAGAATCGGGAGGAAGAAGGATGAAGCTTATGAGGAGGAATTGAGGTGGAACGAATGACAAAAGGAAAGAGAGAAAAGGACTGTCTTAGTCTATTTTGGTGCTGTACTGTGCTATACTCTGGGGAGTCAGGAAAAGTGTTTCCCAGTACAAAATAAAGAGTGTTGTGTATTGCACCTGCGTCTTTGCCTGTCTGTGTCAGGGTTTGGGCGGCTGTACGCTCCCCGATTTTCCACAGTGTACATGATCGAGTGCGGACAATCTTGGAGACAAAACTACTAGCCAGTAGGGCAACATCCCACCAGAAGATAGGCAGGAGGTGATTGTTGCTTTTAGGCACTGGCACTATTTAGGATGTGTTGACATCTTTTACAAAAAGACATAAGTGCTACAAATGACTTAATGATTATACTTAACAAAATATTATAAACGTTACATACAACATTGCAGCAAAGGTGTTGTTTACTTTTAATCTTGCTAGTCAAAAAATTAATAATCATAACAACTTCCATTTCTCACAATGTGGGAAGTAGCTGGTTTGAATTTCTGTACCAGAAATTATCATACAAATTGTAAAGGCCCAAGAAGAACTATTCATTATTAACAAATCTAGGAGACTGAAAAGCAGAAGCTGCTCAAGAGATGCATTTATCATCCTACTTAAAAAACAATCAGTTAGAAAATACGACATTTCTAAAAAAGGCTAAAGTGAAAGCCATTTAAAATAACTATTTGGCCTTGGTGACAATATTGTGAAACGATATAGAATAATAGAAGATTTCCAGCTGGAAATCATCTCATGTAAAGTAATTTGTTTAAAAATCTTAAAGATTAAGGAGGTGCTTTCATCAGCACTTTCCCAAAAAGTATAATCACTGAGATTCAAGGAACTTATTACCAGTAATGTACTGTTACTTTCCAACACATCTTTTCCCTCAGACTGTTTGATATTTTTAAGAAACTTTAAAACTACCATTCAGAGAGCACAATCATTCATCTTTGTTTGCATTCATTGTTCTGATCAAAACTATCCAAGCAGCAACGAACACAAATCCACCTTACTATCCCACAGAAGAATTACATACAAAAACACACACTCACCATCTGCATTCTTTCTGAAAATCTATAAAATTAAAATTAGATAGCAATATGGCCTAAACCAGATTTTCTCAACCTTTCTGGCATCACAAGCTACTTTGTCCCACATAAGTGTCTTTGCAACCCACCAAGGCAGGGGCCCTTTAAGTGAATTGAGCACATTCTTCATAACACATGTGGGTGGTTGAGTGAGAATGTCGGAGTACAGCATTCCAACACATCATACTGTGTGACCCACTTACAATCCACTTTGCGACCCACCGCAACCACATACCATTACAAATAACAGCAACTCACAGCCTACCAGAAGCTCAGTGTTTGAAAAACACTGGCCTAGAATGCCTGCTTAAGAAGATTAATAGCCTCTTGCAAAATTCTGAAGAAGGTTTGGAAAAATACATTTTTCTTATTTTAAATAGAGTGAAACATCTTTTATCCGAACTGGATAGATTTGGTTTATTCAGATTAAATAAGGTGACCATTAATTAATGTAGTACAATATATCCAAACCTTTATTCATTGTGCAAAATTATTTCATCCAGTAGAGCCACTGTAAGTAGTTCTAATGCTGTCTAACAGGTAAGCAAACATTTTATTCTTCATATTGCCAAATATCAAAATGTACGACCATGCAAGCAAGATGTGTGATATACTGTAAAGGAAGTCAGGGATGGACTGGCTTCTTAACTTGGATGGATGGTTCCTCGCCTGGCCGAAGGACCCATGCAGTGGACAGAAGACGATAATGGATTGTTGTCTCAACCAGGATGGATGGTGTTTCTTTTCCCACAGAGGACAGTGAAATGGAAGATGCACACACCTACAGGGTGACCATTGAATTGTAGTCCTGTTGGGCAACCCAGCTGGGACCTGTGGGTTCTAACAGGGAGAGGTCCCAAGAATGGGTTTCCCTATCTTGAAGGGTTCCACCTGGCCCCAAAGGGTTTCCTTGGTGTAATGTTGTGGCACCAAAAACATTCCCCGGGCTGGAATAATAGGAGCCACCTCATCTCAGGTAGGGAGTTGGAGTCAGGAGAGAATGAAGACAGTGCTTACCTGGAGAGGACTATAGGAGGAAAGGAAAAGAAAATCATTGTAGAGGTTGAAAACCCTGTGAATAAATATTTGGTTCAAAAGCAATAAGTGTTTTTGGATTTGGGACTTGTGTATTGTGTAATTGTGTCTGGGATGTGGGGTCTGAGATACCCTTAACATTGAACACAATTAGTATTTAGGCCTTAGATATACTGTAGACAACCTAAGTCAATATAGTGCGTGTGGTATACTATTTAAGTGGAATTACACCAAACTATTCATAGACTGACAAGGATTACAATATATCTTATAAATGGCTGACTTACAGTCTTTAACTAAAATTTTGATTGAAAAGTCTCTTTCTCAATGCTTCTTCAACTCACCTGAGGGTAAACATATTCAAAAAGTTGGTAGACTGTACAGATACAGTACATATAATTTTTAATACTGCATGTAGCCACCGGAGTAAGGTGAAATCAGGCACGGGTAAAATGCGTGTCTAAAGAAATCTCACAGTCCAAAAGTTCGTTTTAAAAATATTTAGTGAAAGTTAAAAGCAAATAATCCACGCAAGAATAAAAGGAAAAATAGTTACACACATAGAATAAAAGACAAACAAAAAGAAAAAAAAATATTTTTTATAAACTTAGCTTTTCTTGAGAAACTTTAGTTATTTCTGTACTTAAGTTCTTTACTTCTTCTTCTCTACTTAAAGGTTCTTAATTTCTTCTTCTGTATGCCTTAAGCATACGGTTCAACACTTAAATAAGTGCTGTTTTATGAGTTACTTCACACTCAAAAGGCCCGCAGGCCGGTTGGCACATAGGCATGTGCCCAGGTACGGTTAAAAACCTTATGCCTTCTATACCTTACTCAAGGCAAGGCTGTCACTAACTGGAGAACATTGTTCACTCAAAGCTGTTAGAAAATGGCAAGAATATACCAATACAATTCTATTTATGGGGGTTATAGGAACCTCCCATAGATTATGCATTGTCATTTAGTAAAATATTCATGAATCTTATTGAACTAGGAAAATGGTTCTTACACTGCAAGATAGCATACTTTTCTTCCACCAGTATTGGAAGAAGATAGGGAAAACATGGAAGGTATCTTTTAACAAAATTTGTGATGTGCATGTAATTGAAGAAATTGGGTTGCCGTAAGACTGAGGCATAGATGTCTGAATGTTTTTAACATATAGTATTATCAACATAAGGACCCAGTGCCAAGAACCTTGAATGTTTTGAAATGTCCTACTTTAAAATTAGAAGGAACAAGGGCATTAAATCATTAAAATATTCATACACAGTCGTACCTGGATTGCTCAAAATGGATCCTTTCACTATTCTACCAACTGAACAGTTCAGATTTCTTTTGGTTTTCCCATTTTATGAATGTTAGAAGCATTGTGGAAAAAAGCTCTGCTCAAAAATTTTACAACTAAAATCACATAGCTCTGCCCATTAGCTTATGCTCCTGACATTGATCAATTCAGTTATCATTCAGCCATTCATCTCATAAACACACTTATATAGTAGGTTTGTCAGGAGTTGAATCCAAACCTGCCACCCCTGGGGTGTGTAAGGTTGGGTTCAACCCTGAGAGGCTAAAGTCAGACATTAGCCTTAGTCTGCAATGTTTGATCATCTTGAAGCCAGGCATTGGAAGCTTATCATGAAGTTCTTTGTGTCTTGTTTCTCTTCTTGCTCTGAAATATTTTCTTACATTTGCCAAGGACTAGTTTTAAAAATGAAATGTAGAACAAGGCCATAACGACCAATGGTGGAAAAATGCAGCTGAAAATGTTATAACAGGTTCAACAGCCTGTAATAAAAGTCCTAGAGCCAAGCATGGTTTCTGAAACTTAACCTAACAGAAGGTTTACTTGGATGTCTGGTGTTTAACATGTCTCAGGCCAGAAATAGGTATGATTACCTGAAAACTCCAAGATCCTTCTCATCTTCAGATTTTATGTTAGGCTAATGAATGTCAAGATCATAATATTTTCTACATTTTTAGCTTAAGGGACATACAGAATTTGACAAATAATTGATTTTGGTTCCACTATGTGTTGAAAACCTCCAAGAAGAGAAAGCTGCATTCATTTGAATGACTCATGAGAAATGAACCTTATGAGCCATATGTAAGGGATTGGGTACAAGCACAGAGACTGGAGTAATTACTTTAGATTATGGGAGCTACCATGAGCAGAATGAAGCTAAAGTCAGCAAACCTTTGAAGAAAGCATGGCCATTGTGAAGGCTGGATGAACCAATTAGGCTCAATCTGTATTTGTGTAACGGGGGTCCAGGCATTACAAGGCAGTTTAAGAAAACAATATTCTCTTTTTTTTAAAGTTAGAAGTATCTGGTGGTCTCAGTATTTATGAGAATGAATTAGAGGAAAAGCCCATTGTGTTGGTTGGAAGGACACATACATACATACACACCTCTGAATGAGCAGATTATTAAGTTCCAGATTCTCCTTCAACATGTGCAATGGTGTGAAGCTCCAGGGCCAGAATGCCGTACTATGGGGTAAAAACTCTGTTCTTGAGTTTCCTTGTCCTATTAGTTTATGGCAAGGAGTGATACAAGAAGCTTGAATGCTCCAAAAACTTAACTTTTATTATTAACTCACAAGGTGTTTCTTTCAGCTCAACAGACAACATAAAAAGCAACCAGCAAAAGCAAATGACTAATTAGTATATATACTGTATATTGAACTCCATCCACCCATCCATTATCCAACCCGCTATATCCTAACTACAGGGTCACAGGGGTCTGCTGGAGTCAATCCCAGCCAACACAGGGCGCAAGGCAGAAAGCAAACCCAGGGCAGGGTGCCAGCCCATTGCAGGGAATGCACACACACACACCCACACACCAAGCACACACTAGGGACAATTTAGAATCACCAATGCAACTAACCTGCATGTCTTTGGACTGTAGGAGGAAACCGGAGTACCCGGAGGAAACCCAGGCAGACGGGGAGAACATACAAACTCCACGTAGGGAGGACCTGGGAAATGTACCCAGGTCTCCCTACTGCAAGCACTACCCACTACGCCACCATGCTACCCATATATTGAACTCTCCACATCTTAAATACTGGTAACTCCACCCACATTCAGAATGATCTGGATGTTAGGTTGCTGTTTTACACTCTCATCCCAACACTTGTCTGGTGAAAGCTATTCAAACCTTTTCAATTATATTTGGAATTCAATTGTAGTATGATTGTCTCACAAGTCCTAGCAAATGAGCTCAATTCCAACTATTTTAATTTTTACACCATGTTCTCCCCTAATTATTTGTTTCCTCAAGAAACTCTTTTTTGTACCAACATCCCAAGAAGATGCAGGTTAACCTGTGACACCAATTTGGTCCTGAATGTCAGTGTGTGATGTACTGACATCCACTGCTCATAATGCTGCAAGGAAAGTCTCTAATCTATTGCAACATTCTATTTAAAAAAAAAATCGGAAAATATATATAACTTGATGATTTTCAACTGTATACTTCCTGAACTAGACGCTATTCTACTGTGCCAATTTATTTTGATAGAAAGCCTATTTCCACCACCAACAGGTGTAACCACAGTAATTCAACCTTGTCAAGATGCCAATTCTTGGTGGGGTGCTCACAGTCTCACTGAGACCGATCAGCTCAACCAATTAGCACTATAAACTTTTCATTTGTGCTTTTAATTATCCGCCCATTCATTCATTTTCTGCCATTTATCTGGCTACTGGTTGAAGGGGTAGCAGTCTAAGCAATGATGCCCAGATGTCCCTCTTCCTCTTCACCACCTCCAATTCCTCTTGGGGGATACTGACGCATTCCCAGGACACCCATGGGAAATAATCTCTCCATCATGTCCTGCCCCAAAGTCCCGTCCCAGTTGGACATACCCGAAACACCTCTCCAGGGAGACATCCAAGAGGCATCCTAATCAGGTGCCCGAACCACCTTATCTGGCTCCTTTAAATATGGAGGAGCAGGGACTGTACTTTGAGCGCCTTCCAAATGTATGTGTTCCTTGCCCTATCTCTAAAGCTGAGCCCAGACATCCTGCAAAGGAAACTAATTTCTGCTGCTAGTATTTGCAATCTACTTCTTTCATTCACTACACAGTAACTAACGACCATGGAAGGGGGCAACAACATAGATCAACCATAAAATCAAGAGCTTTGTCTTTTGGCTCAGCTCTCTTCACCACAACTTGTACAATATCTGCTTGACTGTGGTTGTTGCTCCAATCCATCTGTTGATCTTCTAATCCCTTCTTCCCTTATTTGTGAACAATCTCGAGCATAGGCTGGAGCCTATCCCAGTGTAGCAGAAAAACAGAAATAACATAAATGCCAATTATTGATCGTTGAATACTATTCAGACAATAAAAATGCTGGAGGCCTCTCACAAGTGTTCCCCAATTCCTAGACACCTAAATGAATTCATGTGCTTCTTACCTTAAACTGTTTTCCAACTTAGCTGGTTTAGGGTATGTACTGTACATGACAGCTTGGCCTGGCAAAGGAAAGCAGCATACACTAAGTAACACTTATCTGAAGTTAAGGACTGAATAAGATAAATAAGGATAGAATTCAATGTTTAGATTATTGTTTGGCTACAATGTGATAATGATTTGTCTTGGAAGAGTGAAAGCACTAACAAGTCACATAAATAAATACCTGCTAGGCCTGGCCTCTAATTGGTTGGAATGAAAACCTGCAGCCGCTGAAGACCTCTAAGACCAGAGTTCTGAAACCTCTGAAATTTGATATTCAATTCATTAAAATAACTTGAAATTATGATCTTTATATATCTAAATATTGACAATATGATGGCCCTCTTTAAACGTGATTTCTAGTAAAACATTGTTTATGCTATATATACTGTACAGTTAGAAAATTGATTTAAAAACTTTTCCAAACTCCATCAATTTCTGTGAGACTGTCTTGCAACAACAATGATATAGGCAGCATATCCAAACTATGAATTTACTACAAAACATACTGTATATACAGTGCATCCGGAAAGTATTCACAGCGCATCACTTTTTCCACATTTTGTTATGTTACAGCCTTATTCCAAAATGGATTAAATTTATTTTTTTCCTCAGAAATCTACACACAACACCCCACAACGTGAAAAAAGTTTTTTTTTTTGCAAATTTATTAAAAAATAAAAAAAAACTGAGGGCGGCACGGTGGCGCAGTGGTAGCGCTGCTGCCTCGCAGTTAGGAGACCCGGGTTCGCTTGCATGTTCTCCCTGTGTCTGCGTGGGTTTCCTCCCACAATCCAAAGACATGCAGGTTAGGTGGATTGGCGATTCTACATTGGCCCTAGTGTGTGCTTGGTGTTTGTGTGTGTCCTGCGGTGGGTTGGCACCCTGCCCAGGATTGGTTCCTGCCTTGTGCCCTGTGTTGGCTGGGATTGGCTCCAGCAGACCCCCGTGACCCTGTATTCGGATTCAGCGGGTTAGAAAATGGATGGATAAAAAAACTGAGAAATCACATGTACATAAGTATCCACAGCCTTTGCTCAATACTTTGTCGATGCACCTTTGGCAGCAATTACAGCCTAAAGTCTTTTTGAATATGATGCCACAAGCTTGGTACACCTATCCTTGGCCAGTTTCGCCCTTTACTCTTTGCAGCACCTCTCAAGCTCCATCAGGTTGCATGGAAAGCGTCGGTGCACAGCCATTTTAAGATCTCTCCAGAGATGTTCAATCGGATTCAAGTCTGGGCTCTGGCTGGGCCACTCAAGGACATTCACAGAGTTGTTCTGAAGCCACTCCTTTGATATCTTGGCTGTGTGCTTAGGGTCGTTGTCCTGCTGAAAGATGAATCGTCGCCCCAGTCTGAGGTCAAGAGCGCTCTGGAGAAGGTTTTCATCCAGGATGTCTCTGTACATTGCTGCAGTCATCTTTCCCTTTATCCTGACTAGTCTCCCAGTTCCTGCCACTGAAAAACATCCCCACAGCATGATGCTGCCACCACCATGCTTCACTGTAGGGCTGGTATTGGCCTGGTGATGAGTGGTGCCTGGTTTCCTCCAAATGTGATGCCTGGCATTCACACCAAAGAGTTCAATCTTTATCTCATCAGACCAGAGAATTTTATTTCTCATGGTCCGAGAGTCCTTCAAGTGCCTTTTGGCAAACTCCAGGCGGGCTGCCATGTGCCTTTTACTAAGGAGTGGCTTCCGTCTGGCCACTCTACCATAAAGTCCTGATTGGTGGATTACTGCAGAGATGGTTGTCCTTCTGGAAGGTTCTCCTCTCTCCACAGAGGACCTCTGGAGCTCTGACAGAGTGATCATCGGGTTCTTGGTCACCTCCCTGACTAAGGCCCTTCTCCCCCAATTACTCAGTTTAGATGGCCGGCCAGCTCTAAGAAGAGTTCTGGTGGTTTCTAACTTCTTCCACTTACGGATGATGAAGGCCACTGTGCTCATTGGGACCTTCAAAGCAGCAGAAATGTTTCTGTAAATTTCCCCAGATTTGTGCCTAGAGACAATCCTGTCTCAGAGGCCTACAGACAATTCCTTTGACTTAATGCTTGGTTTGTGCTCTGACATGAACTGTCAACTTATATAGACAGGTGTGTGCCTTTCCAAATCATGTTCAATCAACTGAATTTACCACAGGTGGACTCCAATTAAGCTGCAGAAACATCTCAAGGATCATCGGAGAAACAGGATTCACCTGAGCTCAAATTTGAGCTTCATGGCCAAGGCTGTGAATACTTACATACATGTGATTTCTCAGTTTTTTATCTATACTAATAAAAGGCAAAGCCCTCACTCACTCACTCACTCACTCACTCATCACTAATTCTCCAACTTCCCGTGTAGGTAGAAGGCTGAAATTTGGCAGGTTCATTCCTTACAGCTTACTTATAAAAGTTGGGCAGGTTTCATTTCGAAATTCTACGCATGATTGTCATAACTGGAAGCTAATTTTCTCCATATAATGTAATGGAGTTGAGCTTGATGGCCGTGTCGGGTGGAGTTTCGTGTGACATCATCACGCCTCCACGTAATCACGTGAACTGACTGTCAACGCATTACGTAGAAAACCAGGAAGAGCTCCAAAAAGCGGTGAAGAAAACATGCATTATACAATTGAGAAGGCAGCAAAACAATAAGAAGTGAGCGAGTGACACATACTGTACAAGCATATTCATGCCTGCAGCTACTTCGGAAACAAAGCACGGTGTAAACCTAAAGTTTAAATTAAGTTCATAGACAGGCTGCCGCTGGCGTTTGTCATGCCCACAGCTAATGCGGGATACAAGTTTAATGAGAGGACGCAGGGTATAAACGAGAGTTTTGATCACTTTCTAACTAAGTTCAAATTGCTGGTCAAAGGCTGTGCTTATGCAAATTCCGAGAGACTGTGTTTGTGGGGGATTGACAGTTAAGGCGGGTGGAGGAGTGACGTCATCATCTTCCCTCCCATTCACCTCATTTCGCTCTGAGCTGAGCTCTGCGGCTAACGCCGTCTTCCGAAGCAACTTCGTCACACTGCCACCAAATACTCATAGAAAAATCCATAAGTTAATACACACGCTGTCTCTAGAGTTTCTCCACACTGAATCCTCCAGGCACTACTTACAAAAGGTTACATTGACAATCGTGTTATGTTATTTTTAAAATGTTTCCTTTTCTTAGCACAAGCACAGCTGAGAAGCTTCGATGCATGTGCTCCATAACGCGTTAAGAAATAATGCATTTAATCACACTTTGCATTACAAGCAAAGGGGAACTTTTGTCAATGCATGATTTCCTGGTACACCGATTACATTGATCAGCGGTTCCCGATTCATTTTACCCTCGCACCCCCTTGGTTTGAGAAGAAGTATGAAAAAATATGAGGTTAACACAGAAAAACAGATCACCAATTCAAGCTTTATGAATAATGGATTCGCCATCAATAATTGTTTTGGTAAAGCCATACTCAGTGTAATCCTCCTTAAAAAAAATTTAAGAGCGAAGCGAGGGTGACTTATTCAGGCAGGCATATATATGACAGCAACACTCATGACAATGTCAATCATGTTACGTTATTATTAAAATGTTTCCTTTTCTTTTTCATTACTTCTTTAACACACTACTTCTCCGCTGCGAGGTGCGGGTATTTTGCTATATATACATATATATATATATATGAATGACCTCCAAAGAGCGCAGAGACTTTTGATATCGTGAACGTGTTTGCAAAAAGTGGGGTCTCCTGCCCAGCAAAAGTCGAGTAGCCGGCGCGCGCGCATAGCTGTGCCTTTGAGACGTTGACTGCGCTTCTGCCTTAAGTGAAAGTGAGCACTTTTAATTTTTTTCATCCTCCCCCTGAGCTATAGCCCAGACAAGTGCAAATACGGGACCCCTTTTCTACACCGCGGCAAACTAATATTAAGGCGCTTCACACTTTCTTTTGCATGCATACGATTATGAGGTCGTCAGCTCGGATTATGAAGACACGCACAGGAGTGGAGGACTGACAGTGCCATCACAGCCGATTAATGGCAGGGATGTCTCACCAGTCTACACAAGACACACCGCGACTGTCCCCAAAAGGCGCTCATATTGTCAGCGAACACATCTCTCTATACTATATAAAGGAAAAAGGCAACTTTCCTTTCTTTACACCTTTTTCCTTTTATCCCAAACCAAAGCCTTTCTCTCTTAACACTGCAGAGGACACAAAACTAATTTTCTTTAATTGCTGGTAATGCCGGTAAGGCACATTACCAGAGGCAGAAATTTGGACGTTCACATAGAAAATGTAATTTCTATACCACAGCCGTCGTGTAGCGCCTTTCAAAAGGAATCTACTACCGAGAGATGATCCATATACATTTTAGCTGCTGTTAGTACTACTTACCTGTTGTGTTACACAGTCTTTAAAATGTAGTTTACCCGCAACCACTCCAGTAGTGCTCAATGTACCTGTACTTCTTAAAATGTTAATGTTTTACTGTTTAATAACGTATAGACTATATTTTATTATTTTTCCCTTGCACTCAGTGACCAAAGCTATACACACACATATAGACACATACATATATATACACATATATATACCTGTGTGTATGTTTGTATGTATGTGTATACAGTATATATATATATACACACACACACACCTATCTACATTATATATATATATATATATACACACACACACACACATATACATACATACATACACACACATATAAATAATTTGTGTGTGTGTATATATGTATGTGTGTGTATATATGATGTAGATAGGTATATATATATAATATATATATGTATATATATGTGTATATATATATGTATATATTTGTATATGTATATATATATATGTATATATATATATATATATATGCCAGCAACACTCATGACAATGACAACACAATTACAAAGGTACATTGTCAATCATGTTACGTTATTATTAAAATGTTTCCTTTTCTTTTTCATTACTTCTTTAACACACTACTTCTCCGCTGCGAAGCGTGGGTATTTTGCTAGTTTTAAATAAATTTGCAAAAACCTCAAGTAAACTTTTTTCACGTTGTCATTATGGGGTGTTGTGTGTAGAATTCTGAGGGAAAAAATTAATTTAATCCATTTTGGAATAAGGCTGTAATATAACAAAATGTGGAAAAAGTGATGCGCTGTGAATACTTTCTGGATGCACTGTACTTAGCAATGGATTTAAAGTAAAGCTGGAAATGAAACTGTTCAGAGTTTTGGACAATGAATGGAATTTAGCAATCGACAAAACACACTCTTAATCAATCTGTGCAAAGCATGGTATAAATCAGCTAAAATGTTCATATACTAAAGCATATGTTCATCTCGTCTAGGAATATCTAAGTTACAATATATCCACAACAAGACCTGAATTGTGAACAATGCCATCAAGTATCTGCTACATTAAGTCATATGTTTCGGAAGTACCGTAAAATTAGATTATAGTGGGAAAAAATTGTCAGACATTTTTGGGTGCACAATTACACTAAACAAATTAACAGCAGTTAATTTATGCACATTAGGAAGATAACATTTATAATTCCTGATAGACCATATTTTTTGTGAAAAATCTACCTATTTTGCTCAAAATTACAATTACATTTTCTCTACGAGGAACAGTCACTATCTATCAAGAATTTATTAAAACTGTTCTAAAAAACAAGTTAGAGTTTTTCAGAATCTCTGATTTCAGAAGATAATGGGTACTGAGACAGAAATAAAACATAAATGTGTGGAATATACTGCTGAATGCATCCTAGATTTATTTGTGTCTTAGATATTTTAGCAACAGCACCCCCTTTCGCCCTGGAGTGGTACTGCTTACCTCAGTCGAACTTCCTGGGAGTCAGCAGTTAGATAGATAGATAGATAGATAGATAGATAGATAGATAGATAGATAGATAGATAGATAGATAGATAGATAGATAGATAGATAGATACTTTATTAATCCCAAGGGGAAATTCACATACTCCAGCAGCAGCATAATCATAAAGAACAATATTAAATTAAAGAGAGATAACAATGAAGGTATAACAGACAGACAATTAATATTATATGTTATAATATTAACGTTTACTCCCCCAGGTGGAATTGAAGAGTCGAATAGTGTGGGGGAGGAACGATCTCCTTAGTCTGTCAGTGGAGCAGGACAGTGACAGCAGTCTGTCGCTCAAGCTGCTCCTCTGTCTGGAGATGATCCTGTTCAGTGGATGCAGTGGATTCTCCATGATTAACAGGAGCCTGCTCAGCGCTCATCACTCTGCCACGGATGTCAAACTGTCCAGCTCCGTGTTTACAATACAGCCTGCCTTCCTCACCAGTTTGTCCAGGCGTGAGGTGTCCGTATTCTTTATGCTGCCTCACCAGCACACCACCGCGTAGAAGAGGGCGCTCGCCACAACCGTCTGATAGAACATCTGCAGCATCTTATTGCAGATGTTGAAGGATGCCAGCCTTCTAAGGAAGTATAGTCGGCTCTGTCCTTTCTTACACAGAGCATCAGTATTGGCAGTCCAGTCCAGTTTGTCATCCAACTGCACTCCCAGGTATTTATAGGTCTGTACCCTTCTGCACACAGTCACCTCTGATGATCACGGGGTCCATGAAGGGCCTGGGCCTCCTAAAATCCACCACCAGCTCCTTGGTTTTGCTGGTGCTCAGCTGTAGGTGGTTTGAGTCGCACCATTTAACAAAGTCCTGGATTAGTTTCCTATACTCCTCCTCCTGCCCACTCCTGATGCAGCCCATGATAGCAGTGTCGTCTGCATTTGTATTGGAAGTCCGATGTATATAGGCTGAACAGGACCAGAGAAAGTACCGTCCCCTGCGGCGATCCTGTGTTGCTGACCACAATGTCAGACCTGCAGTTCCCGAGACACACATACTGAGGTCTGTCTTTAAGATAGTCCACGATCCATACTACCAGGTATGAATCTACTCCCAAGTAACACTAACAGCAGCTTAAATGTATTTGGATCATCTCTCGGTAGCAAATCCCTTGTGAAAGGCGCTACATGACCGCTGTGGTATAGAAATTACATTTTCTATGCGATCCTGCAAATTTCTGCCCGACAACCTTGCACTACGTGCATGTGAATTAAGAGAAATTATTCTGAGGAATGTGGACGTTCAAAGAGGAGGGCTGGGAGAGGGCAACGCAGGGCGCACTTCTATGGGATAGATCGGCGTATTTGTGTTTACTTCTTTTCAATATCAGTAAAGTAACTCTTACACAAATAATAATTCATAAAGATGATATAAAAATGGCGTCCACAAACAAAGTGATTAGTTCCTGTATTATAATATGTTCTGTGGTCATCCGCAATTTCCGTTTCAAACGCGAAAAGAATTTATATATATAAATCCATTATCCATTCTGTTAAATCCTAACTACAATGTCTGCTGGAGCTAATCCCAGCCAACACAGGGCACAAGGCAGGAAACAAACCCCGAGCACGGTGTCAGCCCAACGCAGGGCACGCACACACACACCCACACACCAAGCACACACTAGGGACAATTTAGAATTGCCAATGCACCTAACCTGCATGTCTTTGGACTGTGGGAGGAAACCAGAGCACCTGGAAGAAACCCACATAGACATGGGGAGAACATACAAACTCCACACAGGGAGGACCTGGGAAGTGAACACCATGCCACCCTATATATATATATATATATATATATATATATATATACACATATATAAATATATATACACACATACATATAAATATATACATATATAAATTATATATATATATATATATATATATATATTGTGGCGAGGGCTGGGGTGGCACCCAGCCGAGACACCTAGAAGAACCTGGTTGGTATGGGGACCACAGGAACAGAGCATGGAAGCTCAACACTATATGGGCTCATGGTCACCGCCGGGAGGTGCCCAGATGCCTGAAGAGCCCTGGACGTCAGCACTCTGGGTGTGGCAGAAGGATTACCACCTCCCTCCATTTGGCAGCTGCAGTTGAGTGAAAGAAGACGAAGCCTGGAGGAGAGGAGTGGAGGCGGTGAAGAGAGAGGCATTGGAAAAGGCCTGGACTAAAGGGTGATTGGTTATGGGGCACTGGGTTGTGTGTGGTTTACTTTGTTGTTGTAAATATTGTAAATAAAGCATGTGTGGTGACTTGCAACAATGTCTGCCTGTCTGTGTCCGGGCTGCTTTCCACAATGGCATCCCAGATGGGACTCTCCGCCTGGTTCAAGGCGGGAACCAATCATAAAAAATAATTTTGTGGATGGCCCAGTGCAGCAGGAAAACCCACACACGCACCACGGGAGTAGTACGCACACAACCCCGCGAGAGCGACTCACCTGATGAACCGCCAACGGTTTGTGGAAGCAGCATTCCAGCCTAATGCAGGAAGACAACATCTGATGTATATATCCGACATCCAATATATATATATACACATACAGTATATACACATACACACATACATAGATATGGGTGCCTGGACAGTTTCTAAGCCCTGGGTTGCAGCACTTCCACCACACCCAGAAGTGCTGCCGGGAGCACCTGGAGCCCTATAAAAGGGGCCGCCTTACTCCATTTGAGGAGGGAGAGTTGGGAGGAGGAAGATGAAACTTGCTGGGAGAGGAGTGGAAGTGGCTGACAGAGAGAGATAGAGGAAAGGACTGTGACTGTGCTTATGCTGGTGTACTGTGCTCTGTAGTGGGGGGCGAAGAAAAGGCACAGATTCCCTTTAAATAAAGGTGTGTGCTGAACAGACACACACACATATACTGTATTTACATAAATATATACATACACAGATATATATCCCTCTATCATAATAAAAAAAACTTGCGTCGAGATGTGATGTTCTCAGAAGACACTTTGAGACACTTTGACGCCGCGTGAGAGACACTTTAACGTCCCACAAGACAAAGCAGTGAGACAAAAGGACAGCCGCTGTACAGGCTTTTAAATGATCGAAGTGCAGTCCTACAAGCAGAACACACAGCTCAGCAGCAGCAGCAGCTGATCCATCCGCATCTCCTTAGCGTACATTCAGCCCCCTTCACAACGCAAGTGGGGGTGGGCGAGTGAAGCAAGCAGGAGGCTTTGCCACCTAGTATGTATATGTATATATATATATATATATGTGTACATATACAGTATATATTAAGAAGATAAGATTGACCCCAAGATTTGGGGTGCCAGGGTGGTAGTCCCATTTAATATACGCAGGTCTTTGCTGGAACACTGAAGAGCAGCTTTGATTTATTAAGGTATTATTTAAAATTACTTTTGTGTTCAGTTTACAGTATCACGGCTCAAAGGCATTTCAGCTGTGCACCAAATGGTGCCATTGGTATCCACTTTCTAGTTCGTATGCAAGTTAAGTCTTGCTGATGTTTCCCAAAAGTCATGCCACAGTTGCCATTTTGGAAACTACAGCAGCTTCAAACATACAGCTTACAAATGAATGTATAGACTCATTAATTTCATTTTTGAATTCTTTTTAAAATTCTGACTGTTTCCTTTATTTTCTAGCTATGGTTATAGAAAATACCGGTTTGGCCTAGGTGTGTTTATTCTTGATTATTTTTAAAGTTATCTCTGCAACCAGAAGAATGTTAGGTGTGGCTGTTAAAATAGTAGCAGTCTATTGTGTTTGATAATGTGGCAATAATGAAAAAAGGTGCAAGTTAAAAGTCATTTCACGACATGCTAAAAACTTTGTTTATTTGTTAATTAGACTGCCTGTCAAATTCATCTCTCAAACCCTGGCTACAATCCCTGAGGTGCACAGACCAGAAAATGATGCGAGTAGATGGTGGTGGTGGCGAATGATGTTCATTCTTTATCAGAAGTGACAGTGCAAGATTGATAAACACAGAGAATTACTTCATTGCCAATCCAAAATAAATTCTAACAAATTAAACATGCACTGATTCAATATTAATACAATTTCATAAAATTTAAAATGCAGCAACTTTTTTTTGTAATTTACAAATTTTGTGCTGAAAGAAGCATTTCTCTCTGCTCTTAGTACCATGACAGTTAATGAGAGTCTTTGGTTATCTCTGTGAATTGCTCAGTATAGCACAAATGATGACAGACACAGAGTCATCTTTTCATTTTCCCTTTAATTTATTCTTCCTAGCAGATCTCTTAGAAGTTACCTTTTCTTTTGAAATTACACCTCACAACTGTAAAATAAATAGTATATAATGACCAATATTGCTCATGCATCACTACACCCAAGAAGCAGAGAAGCAGACTGGACAGAATGACTCTGAATGCAATATGCTTCCTAAGTATCTTAGAACATTAAGTAAAAATTCAAAGTGTTGTTTTCCATTTGTGTTTGTGTGCATTTTATTAACAGTTGGTTTATGTAATGTAATATGTCAACTATTAGCCAGGACTGCTTAGCTGACATAATGGAAGGCCACACTGGTAAAAGATTTTAATATAACCAATGTCTCAATCAAAGCTTGATTTCTATCTTTGTTGATCTCCAGATGGAAATGACTTAAGAATGTCTAACGTTCCATTCAACTGCATTAAAATAAAACACTAATCTAATTTATAGTTTTTTTTTTCTTTTCATGTCTATGAAAGTTTTGAGCATCTCAATTATTTTGATGATAAAATGACATCCAGCACAAGAAGTACTCCAAAATAATACTGAGTGAAGATTGTAAGTCCATTAAGTCCTTCCTGACACACACTACTTGGTGATTTATGTAACATGTTTATGGTTCTTTGAGTAAACAAAAACATTAGAATGTTTGTGTGAAATTTATCGTTAAGACGTTCCCATCTGTGACTGCGATGAGGAGATCGCCTCAGACAGCACTTTGGAAAGTATGAAAGAGGTAATAGGAGGTAAGTATGAGCCGTAAAAGTTACATATAAATCAAGTGCCTAAGTTATACTGTATACTCCCTTTAAAAAAATGTAAGAAATATTTTCATTTTAAATGTTTCCAATATGTTTGCTTTGTTTCACTGCACTTTAAGCTTCCGAATGTCAAAATGGCACATGTCAATAACAGATATTGGCATTCATTTTCCAGATTTTTCACATTTCATATTCTTTATATATTGATTGTCATTTTGTACAAGAGTTTAGAAACTGCCAGGCTATTTATATAAATGTGGGAAACAGCTGAGTTTCGTTCTGCATTCAATTTCGCATTCACAGAACTTAATAAAAGTATATATTTGATCAAAATGATGCGGTGAACAATATATACATTTTTATTATATTAATGCCTATTTTGTGTTTTAATTGAGTTTATAATTTCCAAAAAATAATTATATATATATTTTATTTATTTATTTATTTTTGCTTGTTGTTCCAAGGATGTATTGTATCGTGGGAGCATTATATTATGAAGCCTATGTGTAAACACTTAATCCACATTCAATATGTATATCAGGGAGTTGGGGACAAATGGAAAAATGTGCCTTGCCATAGGCAGTATTATTTAACGCACTGGTTGTAGTGTCTCAGTGTTCCATTGGAAGAGTTCATTGTGAAGTACAGGTTGAGATCCACTGCACTAAATCCCTGCACAATTTTTAACACTTCAGTCATGTCACCTTTTAATCTATAGTTGTCTAAACTAAAAAGGCTCAGTTCCTGCAGTCTCTCCTGATAGCTCATATGCCTCAGTCCTGGAATGAGCTTAGTCACTTGTCTCTAAACTGTCACTACTACTCCTATGTCTTGTTTATGTATTATAGAGGCCAAAGCTGCACAGAGTACCACAAATTTGGGCTTACTAATGAGCTACATAATTTAAGTACTGCATAACATTCCTTAAATTGTACTCCACACAAGGTGCTATAGAACATAAAATCCTACTAGTTTTCTTAATCACTTCTATGCACTGCCTGGATGTACAGTAGATAACCTACTATGATTCTTAGTCCCTTCTCAAAAGATGTACAGTGCTTTCAAGTTTCAGACCTGCTATGGGCTATTCATATCTACTATTTTTATTTCCTATGCATAATGCCTCACGTTTACTTAAATAAAATGTAATCTTCCTCAATTCTGCCCAAGCCCGTATGCTGTTCAGATCTCTCTGTAATGATTCAACTGATTCTACATTATCTTTCCTTCAACCTAGCTTCATATCATCAGCAAACTTACCCAGTTGGGTACTTATATTCTTGTGCCAATCATTTATGTATATTAAAAGGAACAGTGCTCCTATACTGACTCTTTAGAGACACCACTTTTAACATCACCTACTTCTCATAAGGTTTCTCTCATTATAACCCTTTCTTTCCAGTGTTTAAGACACCTATAATCTGCACTGTGAACTCCCACTTTTTTTTGTTTGATCACTAGACTCTCATGTGGCACGTTATCCAATGTGTTCTGAGAATCAACACAAATACCATGCACCTTTGTGATTGTATACTTTATTACCTCCTCACAGAATTCCAGCATAATAGTGCAATATGATGCTCGATATTTTTTCCTTTTTCAATTACTTCATGTTTGATAAGCATGTTGGTTTAAAGTTGCTTAGATCAGCCTGATCATCCTCTTTATATAATTAAATAATATCTGTTACCTTTGAATCCTCAACAATTTGCCCAGTGTGCAGAGATTTTCAAAAAAAATCTATATGTTTATTCCTTTATTCCTTTAGCCTCCTCATACTGTATAAATGTTATCTGGTCCTGATGATTTTTTGATATCATAATTTTTTAATTTAAGCAGCAATTCTCACTGTAACATTTCCAAATCGCTATGTATTTTTTTGTTGTTTTTACATTATTTCCATCAAAAAAAAGAAGAAAAGAAAGCCTACAGACGGAGGCACTGAAATGCACTGAAAGCATAATAGAGAGAAAGAAAAAATAAAAAAGATTCATCCATTACATATCAAAATCTCAATGACTAATCTATACCTCAGAAAAACCTCTATTAATGCACTTAAATAACCATGGTTTTTACCAGTAAATGTCAATGTTAGATTATTCAACTCATGTATCTAAAAAGATCCTAAATGGACTTTTTTCCCTTGTCATGCAGAATTATTGCTTATCTTTGCAAAACAAATTAGGACATAATAAATGAAAAATTATGATGACAATAAAAGCAATTCAAGAAATAAAAAGTAGGTTGTACATTTTAGAAACTGGAATTCAAATGATTTTTATATAATGCACTTCCTATAAACTTTATTCATGATACTTTCTTAGAGTTTCTTATACCTAAAAATAGCTCATCATGGCATTTTCTTTGTGCTTGTCTTAATGTAATGTATACCTCATTATACTGCATACACTCTATGGATCCCATTTTCTTTGTAACAGAGACGTTTCAGTATAAATACATACATAATGTGTGCACATATATTTTTATGTAATAGGTAGATTTTCTTTCTGTAAAGTCTGATCTACACAATTTGAGAGACATATACTTTGAGACATAATTAGGTTTCACCACTGTACACACTATTAAATATAGGCAGCCTGCAGTCTGAATCAAAGGCTCTTTGATATGTGCATATATCTGTAACGGTTACATAACAATGTATTTCATGATGATTGAAAATTATGAGAGGCAGGAGTAGAATTACAGGGAAACATTATCACAAAAGTTATATATCAGTTTATCCAGCATGAAAATTGTGATTAAATAGCCCTGCTGTATTTCAAGAAAAATAAAGATTGTAATTTACTTATCTGAAAAAACAAATAAAAGAAGACTAATAAAATGCTTTTATTCTGTAAACATATGTTTATCTTTAAATAAATGAATGATGATTTGGGACAGGTAGAAAATATTCCTAAATATTTTATGATTTTCACCTACAGATTTCATGACCCACAGAGAGTTCTTTAGGCTCAGTCCCACTCACCTCCCAGCCTCTGTCCACTCTCTGGCTACATTACCAAATTAACCTTTGTCCCAACTCTCCTTCCTGTTCTGAGATCACAGGGTCATTGGCAGGAAGTAGCCTTTATAACACACCTTGTGATAGTCCTCGAAACTACTTCCAGGGATATGAATGCCAAATGAAAATTCTAAGGCCTTCCCCCAAAGTCTTCCTCATGTAGCCACAGGTATCCTGGTATATTTAGAGGGCCGGGCATCCTTGGAAGCTCCCAGGCTATCTGCCCTACATAATATTCAGTAAAGGTCACACCGTTCCCCTACTACCAAAAAGCTTGTGGGAATTCTCTTTTCCTTTCTACCAAACCCCTTAACCACCATTTTACTTTAGTAAATGATGGGACACCCATTAAACAAATACAGCATCACACGATAAGGCCCCACATGAAAAGTCAGTGATCGGACTAAAAGCAGAGAGAATTCAAGGTGCAGTGTGAAGGTGGGTACAAAATTGGTAGGGAATCCATTCCCGGACATTTTTCATTCCCGCATTTCCAAGAATGGCCAAGCTCACATATATAGCGTGTAAAAGTGTAAAAATCGATCAAGAAATAACAGAGTTATAGTTGAAAATAATTAAGTGGTACGGTTTTTTGGCCCACGGTGAAACAGCGTTGCAATTTCTGATGCGAGTGAATCACCCTCAACATCGTCCCTAAATGGACAGCACTTAAATGTAGCAATTGGCTCAAGTAAAGCCGAGTCTTGAAACCGTCTGTCAAAGTCTGACAGACAATTTTCAATCCGCTCTGTGTAGCGTATGCTGTCAAGTTGCGCACACTTCCATTGCGTCTCCAGCTCTGACACAAGGTTTTGGATATTCCCGAAATCAAGGCGCTGATAGTTCCCTCTCCTTTCTCTTTCTCAGATCGCTTTTCGGAAGGAAGTCAGTTTCGTTGTTTTTATGAACAGTTGGAAAGTGCCTTTCCACATTTTCCTTCTTTGGAATATCAATGATAGACTGACAGATCAGACAAACGCATTTCGACTGTGACATTGTGAGAAGAAAAATCCTCTTCCAATTCCACATCCAGCCCTTACCCTCCCCAAACATTTATTTTTAAATCCCTTCTTTAGTCGATATAAATTGGAAGGCTAACTAGATCACAGCCGGAGTTTTGCAGTAGCACGCATGTTTGATCGTGCATGCGGGATGACCAGTGTGTTAGAAGAAAGGAGATCTCAGACTGGCCGCCCTGTATGTCAATCAAGTGGCAAATGCCATAGGGAGGATATATGATAGACTAACGTTTTGAATGCAATGCGATCTACCTGTACTACCTTTGCGATCTACCGGTCGATCGCGATCAACGCATTGGGCACCCCTGAACTAGATACATGACATGCGGAATTCCCGAATAAACCTGTCCAGGAATGGATTCTCTAAAAATTGGCACAAACACAGAAATTAATGGATTATGGTGAGGGGAACTTTTTCAGAACTACATGATACTAAAGTGGTTTCCACCAGGGATTAGTGCTGGGGTCACTGCTCTTTTTAATATACATTAACAATCTGAATAAGAATATAATCAGTCAACTGGATAAGTTTGCATGATAATACCAAACTAGGTAGAAGGGCAGTCAATGTAGAATCACAAAGACTAGGTAGATTACATTCATTTTAAGTAAATGTAAGGTATTACACATAGAAAGTAGAAATCTTTGATTGATTACTCATTGGGATATTGTACACCACATGTTCAAGGATCTGATCAAGGATCTAGGAGTCTACATTCAATCAATATGCATAAATGCTGAAGAAGGCTAATAGAATGTTACATTTTATATCATATTATACATCATGATTTGTGTAGAGCACATCAAAGGAGGTGATACTTAAGTTATATATTGCAATAATGAGGCCTCATCTGATGCACTGTGTACAATTTTGACCACCATATTATAAAAAACAATTGTAGCATTAGAAAACGTCCAGAGAAGAGTGACTAAGAAGAATGGGATATGAGTAGAGACTGAAAAAGTTGAACCTTTTCAGTTTAAGCAAACAGAAATTATGAGATGACAAACATGAAGTGTTTAAAATTATGAAGGTAATTAGTAAAATGGTATCCAGATATTACTTTAAAAAACATTTTTCAGGACGAACACGGGGAAACAGTTGGAAGCTTAAGTATAAATTTTGTAAAAATGTTATAAAGTTTTTCTTCACCCAAAGAACCATAGACATATGGAATAAATAACCAAATAGTGTGGTAGAGAGTATGACTTTAATGATCTTCAAAACTCAACTACATGCAATTTTGTAGAATTTAGGTGAATAGGATTGGAAAGCCCTTTGGGTAGAATGGCTTGTTCTCATCACAATTCTAATGTTCTAACGTGTGCTATTCATGTAATATATTTTTAGGTTTCATGCTTCCTCATCATGATATCCAGGCTGGGAACAAATGAAAAGCCATTAGTCATTGGGAACCAGCTTTGACTAAAGCAAGGTAATTAGAAAACAGGATGCCCAGGATCGCCCAGCGTGAATCTCGGCAAAAAATATATACCAGTCCCTTCCAGTCATGTGACACCGCTGAAGATAAAAGAAAGGAGGACCAAAAGCACCTAAGGCAGTTTACCTCTGTCAAGGGTGATCAAACTGCAGCCTATGAAGGTTGTGTCTTTGATGCTGTGGGGGCTAAAGTGTAAGGTCGCTGATTAGAAACGCCTACAAAGAAAGTCTTATGATTGTCAGTAAGTATAGAGATGGTATGTTCAGCAGAAGAGCTGGACTCAAAAGGACTTTAGAACATTTTATCATCAAATGTCTTTACCACATTTCAATATTATACCACAGGAAAAGCAAGCTCCCTCTTCGTCTGTCTTCAGCCTCTCCAAGCCAGTAAGTTTATAAATTAGCTTGGCTTCTTTTTTATGATGTAAATGAAAGATTCTAACTTCAGTTTGATTAAAGATGATTCATTGTTGTATTCAGCTTTGATCCAATTTCATTTATCCTCATTACTGTCTATCATATGTATTGTAATCTCCTTCAGCATCATCATTCTTAAGTTTAAATTTCATTTGTTTATCTTTCTTGATGGTTTAATTTTCCTATCAATATTGTATTTTTCCATTCGGAAAACAAGTGCTTTAACTACTCAGACATTTGTTGTCTGTAAGACATCTGGATTTTGTTATCTTCTTCTTGCCTGCCTCATCCTTAAAATATAATCTTATTTCATTATGACAAACACTACGCATGTGCACATTTGACAAACTCTTTGAGCTCTCCACATTTCTTTCTTTTTAAAAAATTTATATTCACTTGAATAATGAAATCATCTGACATAATCTTGGTCCACTTTATAATGTGAAATTGACTTTGTGTCTGGCACCTCTAGCCTGTTTCAAGGTTGTTTGGGCAGACCCTTTGACCCTACTCTGTTCTTGGCATAACTTGGCTCAGATGTGCACAGGTGCAGGATGAATTTTTTAATTTCACCTTGAGGCTTGAAGGTTAGAACAATCCATTGGTTGATTTTTCTGAAGCAATTTAAAGGGTATGTGAACTTGCACATTTCACTGTTTTAAAGTAGTCATCATCATTATCGTGAATGACGTTGATTACTTATCTGCAATACAAACTAGTATTCTGCTTTTGGTATTGACAGTTTGATGTTGATGTTAACATATCAAGTTACAGGGCCCCTAAACTGTGGAATGGTCTGCATGCTACAATAAGAGATGCCCCTTCAGTCTCAGCTTTTAAATCCTGGCTGAAGACTCACTACTTCAGTTTAGCATATCCTGACTAGAGCTGCTGATTTACTGTACATACTGCATCTATGTTGTTAGTCATTAGCACTAAAACATAAGTAACGTTATAATTTGATACTAATCCTCACCTATTCTGTTTCTCTTCTCGGTACTGAAATGTGGCACTTGCTGCCATGGCCCACCTGCTAAGCTGTTGTGCCTGCTTATGGTAAAATCATCCCTGATGGAGGATCGCTGGAATCATGGGATTAGCTGGCCCAGCACTGTTTCAGCTGTGGAATAGCCAAATGGGGGAGGCAGCTTGATGGATGAGGTCTCCAGGATTATAAACAAATCCAAATCATATTATGTGATGTCATCCATTCTGCTATATACCTCTAAAATTTTTATTTTTATACTATACTAGCAAAATACCAGCGCTTCACAGCGGTGAAGTACTGCATTAAAATTTTTATTAAGAAGAAAATTAAACCTTTTTAAAATATGCCAATAATTATTTGTTAAGGATCTCTTTGTATACCATGTTGTCAGTTCAGCCCTCCGGTTGTAACATGACCAAGCTGTGCGCTGAGCTTACTCTTGAGCATGCAACTTACAGTTGGCCATGTGAACAGTAATCTTGTCTCAAATCTCACTGCTTGGATTGCTGCTGTCATAATCGGTTTGAGTTTCATGGTTTGTTTCAATTACGACAGTATTTGCAGGATTTGTTGTGTTGAAGTAACATTCGGCATCTGTCAAGCGTTGTAAGCATACAACCGGTTTCATCGATAAAATCACATCCAGCTTTTGAGAGTTTAAACATTCATAAACATCAAAGTGTCCACTACTGAAATCGTCACCTGTGAATCTAAGATGTTTAAGAGGCATTGGCGGTTGTCGAAAGGTGTAAAATATTTGGCCATTTCGTACACTTGAAAGCAACAACCGAACAATTCAGCGGCAGCCATCAACTCACATGCAGAACCATAGGTGAAGGGCTTAAGCATTTCACTCTTATAGTGCTCCTGTGTAGTATAATTATCTCCTGTACCGTCATCAGTCCACACCTTGAACCTGTCCCAGTCATTCAATACATAAGACACAATGTTCCTCCGGATATCAAGAGTGAGCCTGATATGGCCGTGCAATATGTAACAAAGAGAATGGAAAAGGTAGGTGCCATCTCCGGGCATGGAAACCACTCGGTAAGTGACAGTTCTTTGATCGATGGTGATCACCTCGATAGACATGGTAATGGGGGTTGGAATGATAAAGGAAATGGGTACCTGAGCAATGTAAAGTAAGTCTAAAATACCTATACAATAACTATAATTGTAATAAACAAACAATAAAACAGCGGAGAAGCCGTGGATTAAACAAAAAGGCTGTAGTTATCAGTAGGGAGACGTGAATCCCGTGGCGAAGCAAGGAAGGGAATGTAGAGACCGGAGCAACAGACGGTCTTATATAGGCAGGCAGCCAACAACGTGGGAGGTGTTGGGATGGGGGACCCAACGCCACCTCACACGGTGACCGAACTGCAGGCTATGGACGTATATATGTACGTAAGTAGGATTCAGTTAGCGTTAGGAACCCGTGTACCAAATTTCTTGAAGATGGACCCATAAGTAACAAAGACTGTTGAATAGTTCAATATGGCGGCCGACAGTGGCATCATACCACCGAAATAAGTACGTACATTGGTTTCGGTTAGTGCAAGGAAGCCGCCTATCAAATTTCGAGAAGATCGGGCCATAAGTAAGAAAGTTCAACATGGCGGACGTTGTTGACTGTTGCATTCACAAGACTGTGTTAGCTTTGGAGCACAGCTCGGAGCATATTCTTTTCCTACCTTGTCAATTGTGTAATGCGTTTTTTGAACAGGTTTGATGCATGGAAGTGATCACTCGTACTGCGTTCAGTCAGTTCACGTGAGCTGCTCTCTTGTGTGATGTTGCGATGTCCAGGGCTTTATTTAATGTTAGCTAAGACCAAGCACTTAAAAGTTTCTCGCTACAGCAATTTTAACTCCGTTACAAAGTGATCCAAAGTCTCGTTTATAGCTTGTGTCTTCTCATTAAACTTGTATCTCGTGACTAAAGTATTCGACGAGACATGACAAACGACAGCGGGAGTGTGTCCATAAACTTAATTTAAACTTACGATTTATACCGTGCTTTTTTTCCGCAGTAGCTGCACTTATGAATAAGCTTGTATGCATTTTTCTTCAGCGCTCTTTGGGAGGTCTTCTTTCTTTTCTAAGTACTGCATTCCCAGCCAGTTCACGTGATTACGTGGGAGGCGTGACGATGTGACACGCAGCTCCACCCTCCACGGCCATCGAGCTAAAGTCCATTACAGTATATGGAGAAAAATAGGTTCCAGTTATGACCTTTACGCGTAGAACTTCGAAATGAAACATGCTTAACTTTTGTAAGTAAGCTGTAAGGAATGAGCCTGCCAAATTTCAGCCTTCTACCTACACGGGAAGTTGGAGAATTTGTGACGTTGAAAAGTTTAATATGGCGACCGACAGTGGTGTCATACCAACGAAATAAGTACGTATATCGGTTTCCGTTAAAAGTTTAATATGGCGGCCGACAGTGGCATCATACCACTGAAATAAGTACGTACATCGGTTTCCGTTAAAAGTTTAATATGGCGGCCGACAGTGGCATCATACCACTGAAATAAGTACCAAATTTCAGCCTTCTACCTACATGGAAGTTGGAGAATTAGTGACGTTGGAAAGTTCAATATGGTGGCTGACAGTGGCGTTATACCACCGAAATAAGTATGTACATTGGTTTCGGTTAGCGCAGGGAAGCCGCCTGCCAAATTTCGTGAAGATGGGGCCATGAATAAGAAAGTTCAATATGGCGGACGTTGTTGACCGGTATGACCGTTACGCGTAGAATTTCGAAAAGAAACCTGCTTAACTTTTGTAAGTAAGCTGTAAGGAATGGGCCTGCCAAATTTCAGCCTTCTACCTACACGGGAAGTTGGAGAATTAGTGACGTTTGGAAAATTCAATATGGCAGCCGACAGTGGCGTCATACCACCGAAATAAGTACTGTACATCGGTTTTGGTTAGCGCAGGGAAGCCACCTACCAAATTTCGTGAAGATGGGGCCATAAAAAAGAAAGTTCAACATGGCGGACGTTGTCGACCGTTATCGACCGTTATGACCGTTACGTGTAGGATTTCAAAATGAAACCTGCTTAACTTTTGTAAGTAAGCTGTAAGAAATAAGCCTGCCAAATTTCAGCTTTCTACCTACATGGGAAGTTGGAGAATTAGTGATGAGTCAGTGAGTGAGTGAGTGAGTGAGTGAGTCAGTCAGTCAGTCAGTCAGTGAGGGCTTTGCCTTTTATTAGTATAGATTGAGGTTTTGTTCTGTTCTGTGTATTGTACTGTATTGAACGCCTTCTTTTTGACACCCACTGCACACCCAACCTACCTGGAAAGGGGTCTCCTTTTGAACTGCCTTTCCCAAGGTTTCTTCCATTTTTTCCCTACTGGGGTTTTTTTGGGAGTTTTTCCTTGTCTTCTTAGAGAGTCACGGCTGAGGGGCTGTCAAGAGGCAGGGTCTGTTAAAGCCCAATGCGGTACTCCTTGTGTGATTTTGGGCTATACAAAAATAAATTGTATTGTATTGTATTGTATATCTTTTAGTAATGTTCTTTTGATTAATGTTTTTATGGCATTTTTCAGCTAACATTTTATTATCACTGGTGCAGGTAGCCTAATCCGTTGTGAAGCATGGTGTCTTTCTTTCATACTCTTCATGTGAGGCTGACTGGAGGCTGTCTCCTTCCTTATCAATCATCCAGCACCACTGCTGCAGCTCCAGTCTTCCATGGCTCCTTCTACACCGCTATAATGAAGTTTTCTCTGCTGTATTGACTGACTGCATGTTCATGTCACCAGGTTTGGCTCATATGGCTCATTGGCAACCTAATATCCAGGCCATTGGGTTTAATCAGAGGCATGGATCTCATACATTATGCTCTTTAACTGCTGCTCTCTCTTTCTCATTTACTTAAACTCACACACACACCACAAGGTTTCTTGGGATGGCTCCTCACTTTGTAACAGTGTGGAAGAATAATTTTAGGATAACATAGCATTCATCTTAAAAAAAGAGCATAAAGAGTTAATAAATGTGGGAAACTAAATAAAGGTCAAGTGAACACCAAAATGTACACTGAAATATAAGATTTGGTTTAGGAAAAATACTGAGATAGTCAAATAAATGAAGAATGTACCAGAAGAAAGGTTGATGTAATATACAAAATGTAGTGAAGGATGACTAAGAAATCAGCAGATGTACTATAAGCAACAAGAATGGACGATTGTTATATGCACAGAAATGTCAAGGGTGGTGGCGCAGTGCAAAGGTATAAGAAGAACCAGAATATAATATAGCAGACCTTTATTTTATATAAATCATTTGGGTGTAAACCAATGAACCAACCCGAGTAAAATGTTTGCATTGATTGACACTGTATGTAAATTTAATAGTTTATAAAATTAACGTCTAGTCTTTGTTTCTCTGATCATTCTGACCATACTGTAACAGACTGCTTTTGAAGAATGCTCTCTCCAAGGCATTTTGCTGAGGAGTAATGCCGCCGGATTACTGAATTGTCCTGTTACAGGATGTTTCTTTCTTTAATAACATGTTAAGTTTCTAACACAACAGCATCTCTCTCCCAGGTCTGTGTGGTCCCATCAAAATTTGACGTTACACATAAAAATACATATTTTTCAAACTAATCGATTGCTAGATTAAAATTTAATTTATTTTTATTCTTCCATGTGCTAATCTGCAAGTCAATTTTAGCTGTTGGTGTCTGGAAAAACCAGTTGCTTCTCTTTCCTGAGGTATTGGATTACTGAGTGCTTTGGTGATGCATTTCCTAAACCTGCCTCCTCATAGTTCGAGGAGATAGTGTTTGAATCCCAGTCTGATCACTGCCTCTGTTTTACCTACACATTCCTTTCAGGAACTGCTTTAACTCCACTTTCTCAAAGATATGCGTTTTTGATTAACTCATGACTTAGTTAGCTCTGTCCTATGATGGGCTGGCACCTCATTCAGGGTTCGTTTCAGCCTTACAGGTAAGACAAATGAAGAGATGGATGAATGGTTGAATATTGAATTACTGTTTTCATTAGCATCAGACTGTTTGGACACAAAGGCTTTAATTTATACAACAAAAAGGTAGAATTTTCCTTGGACAGATTGGATTCATTGTGCTGAAAAATTCAAACAAATTTTGAAATAAATGAGAACAATCCAAATCTAATCAAGATAAGGGTCTATTATATTGGAGAGGGAATATTTTTATCACCAAAGCATAAGGTGAAGATTCATGGCCCAGATCCTAAGCATTAGCTGCTAGTGAGCTTCACTTTATATCTTAACAATCAGTAGACAGTCAATTGTCACTTAGAAATGAGTATACAACAAAGTCAATGAATGTCTTAGAGTCAGTGTAGTGCATTTTAAGATCACCTTAAAGCAGTGCATGCTGGGGAGTGAAGACAGAGACAAGCATCCGAGGAATACAGCCCAAGAGGTAACATAAAGTATAAAGTATAAGTGTAAATACATGTGTGCCAGCTTTCAATGTTTTCAATATTAAAATAGTCTGCTAAAATTCTGCAAAGAGACAGATCCATGTGAGCCTCCCCATATCTCCTGGAATTTGCTTTTCAATTCATAAACATTAATGGGTTGTTCGATTCTCTAGTAATATGCTGTGCTAAAAAAAAAAAAGAGAGAGAGAAAGAAATACTGTCACCTCAGTGGCTGAATTGGTATAAAGCCAGCAATTCATACTTAAAGATGAACTTAAAAATTATAATGTGAAACAAGATGCAGCTGCTGCATAGAAAGAGCATCATTAATAACTCTAAATTGCTTTTTGAAAGAAATTTATCCATGAAGTATTTTAAGCATTTTTGTATTCACAAAACTGTGTAGGAGGCTGCATTGCCTGCCTACATTCACAATACAGTCAACTGGAAAACGTCCTGCTATGTACTGTATATTCAGCTTAGTTGTTATCTCTTAAAAGCATTACTGCTACATCCAGCTTGAGCATCAGATCCTGTTAAGAAAATAAAGACAGTAGACAGGTGGAAATGTGATGGGTAGTGACAGCCATGATTAGTGAAACATGTTATTTAACTGGATATAGAATCTATCAAAATTACATTTATTACAATTATAAAGAGCTGCCAGGGTCAGGAAGGCAATGAAAATGAAAGACGACAGGCATAGAGTCTGCCATGGCCTATAGGGAGATAGTTGAAGGGGATTTTCCAAGAGCTGAACTGTCAGAGTTCATGACAGAATGAGAGGAAGCCTCTTTGTTCAACAAGGACACCAGAGTACATCAGGTACATCCAGTAGGTGACAGAAAGGATGATGTTAATAACATAGATTGGACATGGGTGCTTGTCCTTTTAAGTATAAATCAAGCCTCAGTGTGCAAAGTTCAAAGGAACTATAAGACAGTACTGTTATGGCTCAGAGAGCTAGTAGGTCAACCTCAGACCCTTAAAAAGTGAGTCCACAAACAACTCCATAAACAGATTCAGGGTAGGATTATAAAGGCCATCACCCACCAGAACAAACTGAGTCTCAAGTCAGGGGATGGGATTTACAGTACAGAGGTCTGTGATTTGGACAAAAGATGGGAGAGAGAGATGGCATAAGCGATATTCTGAAATTAAGAATGGGTAGTGAAAGGAGTGGACACCCCACCAAATAAGACCTGTGCAAGACAAGTGTTTTATTAAAAAATGCATCAATTTTGACAGTTATGACTTTTTTGAGCATTTAACTCTGAAGCACTCTTTCAACACAGTACAATTTATCCTTAAGGAAATGCCTATTAAAAACAGGAAACATGTCAAGTGCCGGAGTTATAACCGTAGACTTACTCAGAAGTGTGATATAGCGGGTCTGCAGCTCAGAATAATAGGCCAGTTTTAAATAAATAATCGCCTTAAAGAGGGGCGTGGTAGTGTGGCCGAGCGATTCCCGGGCACAATGCAGGCTTGGGTGTTTCCACACTGAAGTGCACTGGTGTGGGATTGCCCATGTCCGAGATTGATGCTGGGAGCTGCTAATCACCGCACCTGTGCCACATCCCGATTATATATAGTAGGAGCACGAGTGCGGAAGGAGGAGTAAGATCGGAAAAAACAATGGAGGTAAGAAGAGGAAGCTGGAAGCTGAAAGTGAACAAGCAAGAAGACCAAGCTCGCTGGTAGCAGAAGGCAGCTGGGAAGCGAACCCTAGCAGGGTGTTTGGCCGGCACCTGGGGCAAATGAATTGGGTCACTCCTGCTGAGTTTTGCAGAGGAGCATGAGTGACTATGATTGAGGATGGCTCGCCGTGGAAGGCAGCAGAGTTAGAGGCTTGAGAGAGTGGAAGCCCCAGTGTGAGCGCCCTGGTCACTGGGGGAACCCGAGTCTTGTTCTGGCAGAGCCCTACGTAGCTAAGGTCCGAAAGGCTACAGACCAGTCAGCTGCAGGGACGGCGACTCCCATGATGCAAGGCCCGGACGGGAGAAGCAGGGGAGCCGCCAGCTGAAGAAGGCACCGTGTTTTTTAAAGTTGGGACTGCTTCCAGCCAGTATTTTAACCTCGGTTTTAAAGGATTTATTTATTGGATTTTAACCTCCATATTTCACCCAGTCTTTATGGATTATTTATATATTGACTTTTGATTGAACTACACTATCTGAACACTTTGGATTTGTTTTGTTGGTTTTTAATAAAAGCACTTCTGCACTTTACACCTTTCCCTTGGTTCGTTTAGTGTCCTCATTGTTCAGCTGATCCGGTTTTATTACCGACGGTGTCGGATTCAAGAGGCTCCCTAAAGAGAGATGGAAGCATGGAGTAGGACCTGCATTGTCACAAGAAGGAGCAGGGAACAAATTTAAACTCTCTTTCTCATTCAACCTAAAAACATGTGACTGGTGGACAACAAACGCCCTATCCATCAATCATCTGAAAATAAGTCCACACCAAGGACAACAAAGACTATATATTACCAGTAATGGAGTAAAGAAAAACTTTTCACTGACTGAAAATGTGAGAGGAAATTAAAATGACAATTTTTGGTGTTATGACTATCAGTGTCTGAGATCACAGACAAACGCAATCCATGTTTTTTCAGTTTTTTGTTTCTGTTTGCATTTCCATTCACTTTATTACACTCTAAAAGAGTACCCAGAAACAATGTCCCAGTCTGAAAGAAAATTAACTCAGATGATCAGCTTTGCCAGGTATATAAACAACAAGGGCTTAGAGCTGACATTAACAGAGAGTTAGAACATGGTGACCAAGTGATGCTTACTACAACACACCAAGAATACCAGACTTTGATATGGTCCAAATCCTCAGGCTTTCTGAGGCCAGGGGTCAGCCCATAGTACTGCAATCAAAGATGGATGTAACAGTGAGGCAATACTAGTTATGGTAGCAAAAAATCTTTCAGCCAACATTCTTGTACAGAAGGGACAGTGGCATGGTAGGTGTCATCACACATGTTTATCTCTGTAGTGGTAGTTTAATCTCATAGGAATGCATCAAGATGATCCTGTCATCTAGTGTATATGCCTTTGTGACAGAACAGCCTAGTGCCATTATTTCAATTCCTAAGTCAATAGAGCTACTGGTTTTGCCTTTACTATGTCAACATCTTTCCCATCCCTTCCTTATTGTGTGTGGGACATTCTAGGGTCTCAGCTATAGTTAGTCCCATATTCTCTGTGGATATGTGCCTGCTACTTGGTTAGAAGTGCCATAAGATACATTTAAGTGTCCGACGGCTTGTTTGTCTAACCCATGTGTTTCAACAGACAGTAATAACAATTATATGTACCTCTGTTCTGGGCCAAAACTGTGTGTGTTGTTTTTTTCTGTAGTATTTTTTCTGCAGGTATCATTTGTTCTTTATATCAATTCTAACAAAATGGTCCACCATTTCTGGCTGCAACTAAATTTTAGTTAGAGTGTATAAGGAACACTTAGTTATATACACTGTACACTTTTGAAGGTCACAGATTTTTTTGAATCTGTTAGCCAGTGCCAAAGGCTATTAGATACTTTGAGCAGGGTTTGGAAAACAATGGAGTTTTATGTAGTGTGTATATAATGCTAATGATATCTGTGAAAGGAGCTGAAGCACATGTTTTTGTTTCTCAATACTTTACCCTAGTGCCTATTAAAAAGCATTTCCATTCCTGTGAGTGCTGCTCTAGTACGCCTGGTTGCTATAAACTGTATAGTGCGGACATCAGCAAATGCATATTCTTAATTATTCACTTACTTGGCAGCTGAATGCAGATTTGGGGAATTTCTGAAACACGTCCCAGTAATCAATATATTTTTTTTGAGTAGACAAAAAACCAAACAAAATAAATAAATAAATAAAACTTGCACCCAAAAGAGCCATCCAGTTGCTATTTGACAAAGTAGTTTTGAACTGTACTGCATATTAAGGTGATATGTGCTTAGCATATTTTAAAGTGTCAGCTATGACATGTTTAGATTTAACTGCATCTGTAGATTAAGTCTTATTTCTGGCAGCAAATTTATTTTTAAGAACAGGATGGGTGCTTGTTGAAGACAATTTTTATCTTGGACCTGCTTGACATGCTTTATTATGCATCGCATTGTCACCTCAGTAACTCCTTTACTGAAAATGGACATTTAAGCATCAGATTAGATAAAATACCTTAAAGTCACTCGCCAGCACTTTTTACTGAGTAACATGTAAAACCTGACAGCTTGGCATATTAGAACTTCTATCTTAGCTATAATATCCCCCAGGAATATTTTAAGGACAAAGCATGTAAGAAATGTTTAGCAGAAAAAAAGCAAGGATGCCGGAGGGGGGAGTTGTCACTAAGGATAATGCAAGCCTAGTAAGTGCAAATTTGGAGACTTATTAATTTATCTATATATGCCCGTTGGAGGCCAGCGTTTAGATGCAATGTCAGCCCTGCTGTTATTCTTGGCAATTGAGCAAGGAGCTGATCTAGCTCTTTGCTCATCCACAGGAGGATTCATGTCCATTTGCTCTAAATTTGTTCTGTTTGATAAAACAGTTATATGCTTGTTTCAGTGTTTTTTCAAAAGACCACCGTATTTTATGAGTATTGATTTGAACTGTTCAATGGGTCATTGCTTTGAAAGGCCTAAACAGACTACAAATTAAACACTATGGCTTCACCAAATCTGTTCCATATTATTCTTTAATCTAAGTAGGTGTTAATTGAATCTGAAGTGCTTGAATTACATAGTAAACACTTTGCAAAACTTTCAGTAAAGAGTGATGACATTTTGGGTATGAGTCTAACAACAGTCGCAAAAAATAGAAATTTGTACAATATGATACTTTACTTCTGATTTTCAGATTGCGCCATTCAGATATTCATTTATTTTTTTTACCTCAGTGTGTCAATCTTAACTTAACTGCAGGCTAAAAATAACACTTGATTTACTCGGCATAGGCAGAAACATGTCAACAAATACAGTAACTACCATCAGATTTTTTTTTTTGCAAACAAGACACACAGATGTAGAAGTATATACTGCCTCACATCTTTCTTGAAACTGTCCTCTCTCTTTATCATCTTTCCTTTTATTGGACATTGCAGCAGATTAAGACATCTTTTTAAGTGATTTTCAGTTGTAGCTTTCATTTAAATAAACTTAGGAAATGCAAGTCAGCAGTTTGCTCCCATAAAGAACCATTAATCTAGTGTGACATAACAAAGCAACTCACTTCAACTATTCCACAACAGAATCAAACAGATTCTGTGCATCACAATCAATGAATGTTCATCCAGAATTGTGGTGCATATAATACAGAGACCCCTCCTTGAACCTTCACCTTATCGTGGTGGAGGGGTTTGCGTGTCCCAATGATCCTAGGAGCTATGTTGTCCGGGGCTTTATGCCTCTGGAAGGGCCACCCAAGGCAAACTGGTCCTAGGTGAGGGATGAGACAAAGAGCGGTTCAACAAACCTCCGATGAAGAACAAAAACCTTGGACGACGTTTTCCCTTGCCCGGACGCGGGTCACCGGGGCCCCCCTCTGGAGCCAAGCCTGGAGGTGGGGCTCGATGGCGAGCGCCTGGTGGCCGGGCCTGCACCCATAGGGCTCGGCCGGGCACAGCCCGAAGAGGTAACGTGGGTCCTCCTTCCCATGGGCTCACCACCTATGGGAGGGGCCAAGAAGGGGACCTTGGCGGTCTGATCCTCAGCTACAGAAACTGGCTCTTGGGACATGGAATGTCACCTCTCTGAAGTGGAAGGAGCCTGAGCTAGTGCGTGAGGTCGAGAGGTTCCGGCTAGATATAGTTGGACTCACCTCAACGCACAGCTTGGATTCTGGTCTCCTTGAGAGGGGATGGACTCTCTACCACTCTGGAGTTGCCCCCGGTGAGAGGCGCCGAGCAGGTGTGGGCATACTTATTGCAGCCCAACTTGGAGCCTGTGCATTGGGGTTTACCCCGGTGGATGAGAGGGTGGCCTCCCTCCGCCTTCGTTGTTTGTGCGTATGCGCCGAACAGCAGTTTGGAGTGTCCACCCTTTTTGGAGTCTCTGGAGGGGGTGCTAGAGGGCATACCGTCTGGGGATTCCCTCTTTGCTGGGAGACTTCAATGCTCACGTGGGCAATGACAGTGAGACCTGGAAGGGTGTGATTGGGAGGAATGGCCCCCCGATCTGAACCTGAGCGGTGTTTTGTTATTGGACTTCTGTGCTCATCACGGATTGTCCATAACGAACACCATGTTCAAGCATAAGGGTGTTCATATGTGCACTTGGCACCAGGACACCCTAGGCCTCAGGTCGATGATCGACTTTGTGGTTGTGTCCGGACTTGCGCCATATGTCTTGGACACTCGGGTGAAGAGAGGGGCGGAGCTGTCAACTGATCACCACCTGGTGGTGAGTTGGCTTCAATGGTGGGGAAGATGCCGGTCAGACCTGGTAGGCCCAAACGTGTTGTGAGGGTCTGCTGGGAACGGCTGGCAGAGTCCCCTGTCAGAAGTAGCTTCAACTCCCACCTCCGCAGAACTTCAACCACGTCCCGAGGGAGGTGGGGACATTGAGTCCGAATGGGCCATGTTCCATGCCTCTATTGTTGAGGCGGCTGACCGGAGCTGTGGCCGCAAGGTGGTCGGTGCCTGTCGTGGCGGCAATCCCCGAACCCGTTGGTGGACACCGCGTGAGGGATGCCGTCAAGCTGAAGAAGGAGTCCTATAGGACTTTTTGTCCTGTGGGTCTCTGGAGGCAGCTGATAGGTATAAGCAGGCCAAGCGGAATGCGGCTTCGGTTGTTGCTGAGGCAAAACTCGGGCATGGGAGGAGTTTGAGAGGCCATGGAGAACGACTTTCGGACGGCTTGAGGAGATTCTGGTCCACCGTCCGGCGCCTCAGGAGGGGGAAGCAGTGCAGTGTCAACACCATATATGGTGCGCTGCTGACCTCAACTCGGGACATTGTGGGTCGGTGGGGGGAGTACTTCGAAGACCTCCTCAATCCCACTAACATGCCTTCCAATGAGGAAGCAGAGCCTGGGGGCTCTCCCATCTCTGGGACTGAAGTCACCGAGGTGGTCAAAAAACTCCTTGGTGGCAGGGCCCAGGGGATGGATGAGATACGCCCGGAATTCCTTAAGGCTCTGGATGTTGTAGGACTGTCTTGGTTGACACGTCTCTGCAACATCGCATGGACATCGGGACAGTGCCTCTGGATTGGCAGACGGGTGGTGGTCCCCCTCTTTAAAAAGGGGGACCGGAGGGTGTGTTCCAACTATAGAGGGATCACACTCCTCAGCCTCCCTGGAAAAGTCTATTCGGGGTTCTGGAGAGGAGGGTCCGCCGGATAGTGAACCTCGGATTCAGGAGGAACAGTGTGGTTTTCGCCCTGGTCGCGAACAGTGGACCAGCTCTTCACCCTTAGCAGATTCCTGGAGGGTGCATGGGAGTTTGCCCAACCAGTCTACATGTGTTTTGTGGACTTGGAAAAGGCATTTGACCGTGTCCCTCGGGAATCCTGTGGGGGTGCTCGGGAGTATGGGGTACCGGACCCCTGATAAGAGCTGTTCGGTCCCTGTACAACTGGTGTCAGAGCTTGGTCCGCATTGCCAGCAGTAAGTCGAGCCCATTTCCAGTGAGAGTTGGACTCTGCCAGGGCTGCCCTTTGTCACCGATTCTGTTCATAACTTTTATGGACAGAATTTCTAGGCGCAGCCAGGGTGTTGAAGGGGTCCGGTTTGGTGGACTCAGGATTGGGTCACTGCTTTTTGCAGATGATGTTGTCCTGTTTGCTTCATCAGGCCGTGATCTTCAGCTCTCTGGATCGGTTCGCAGCTGAGTGTGAAGCGCTGGGATGAGAATCAGCACCTCCAAATTCGAGACCATGGTCCTCAGCCAGAAAAGGGTGGATTGCCCTTTCAGGGTTGGGGAGAGATCCTGCCCCAAGTGGAGGAGTTCAAGTATCTCGGGGTCTTGTTCACGAGTGAGGGAAGAATGGACCGTGATATTGACAGGCGGATCGGTGCGGCATCCGCAGTGATGCGGGCTCTGCATCGGTCTGTTGTGGTGAAAAAGGAGCTGAGCCGTAAGGCAAAGCTCTCAATTTACCAGTCGATCTACGCTCCTACCCTCACCTATGGTCATGAGCTATGGGTAGTGACCGAAAGAACGAGATCGTGAATTCAAGCGGCTGAAATGAGTTTCCTCCGCAGGGTGTCTGGGCTTTCCCTTAAAGATAGGGTGAGAAGCTCAGTCATCCGGGAGGGGCTCAGAGTAGAGCCGCTGCTCTTCCGCATCGAGAGGAGTCAGATGAGGTGGCTCGGGCATCTGATCAGGATGCCTCCTGGACGCCTCCCTGGTGAGGTGTTCCGGGCACATCCAACCGAGAGGAGGCCCCGGGGAAGACCCAGGACACGCTGGAGGGACTATGTCTCCTGGCTGGCCTGGGAACACCTCGGGATTCTCCTGGAAGAGCTGGAAGAAGTGGCTGGGGAGAGGGAAGTCTGGGCCTCTCTGCTTAAGCTGCTACCCCCGCGACCCAACCCCGGATAAGCGGAAGAGGATGGATGGATGGATGGATAATATAGCGACCAGGAATAAAGAAAAAGGGGGTTTTAGACCTCACAAACATAAGAGAAGCTTGTCTTTTTGATGTCTTGAGTTTGTGGTTGTGGCTGAATTCGCTGTACCTTTTCACCCTTTCCACAGCACTGGCTTCATTAGGCAACACGTTATTGGCTGTTAGAAAAAGGAGTGAGCATGACTATACTAGAAAGTAATTACGTAGTCATTAATTTTGACATGAACAATGATTTTCATTTGTGTCAACTGACATGGACAAGCAACAAGATAAGCAACCGCCTTTGACAAGTCCGATATACCACATGACTAAAAATTGAGTTATAATATATTGGTTTTGGGAAAGCTATCAGCAGCCATGAGACCAAAATCAACACTGAGTGAAAATAATATATCAACACATAAAACTGAAGAATAATGGCTGTCCAGATACATGCAAGAATTTGTAGTTAAAGTTAACTACATCCATTTATACCTGCATTAACAACTGCCACAACTGGATGGCACATGACCAAATTAAAAAACAGGTGTAAACGTATTGGTGATGGTGGTGATGGATCACCCAGACCACATTTAAAGATGGCCAGAAACAGATACCAATCACATTTAGTATGAGTGGAAATGCAAATGCACCTTCTATCAACATACAACAATAAAATCTTGTTAGCCACAGAAGGGTGGACAGTCCTGACAATTGTGCAGTTTAAAAATTGAGTGGCAGTGGCGGCATGTGTGAAGTCGAACTACTGTCTCTATTCATCAGACTGTCATATCTTTGACATAATGACAAAACATTAAATAAAGTTTTTTATGGTAGTTTTAGGCCTTTATGAGCAGCCAGCTTTTATTCTAAAAGTAGGCAACTGCAGTGCACTGTGGTGCCGAGATAAAACCAAGGGGACACTGGAGATGTATTTTAATGCCAGGTTTAAATATAAATTAAATACAGATACAATGTATACTGCATATGAAATGTATGTAAAAAAACTAATGGTCATCAAAGACAGTTTAGAACATTTTTTGATTATTGATGAAGAAGGCCACTCTTAAAGGTTCCAAGAGTTGGATCTGGCCCACCAGCCTTGAGTTTGACATATCTGATTTAATCCAAAACAGATTTACAGAGTAGAGCCTATTATTGTTTAACTGATAAATTTATTTATTGACAACAACATAGCAGGCACAGAGACTAGTATTTGTCCACTGAGTAGCCTCAATTCATAGTCCTGTACCGGGAGCCAATCATAGCAACCCTAGGAGTGCCACAACTGATTTGATGTTCACAAAAGAAGTGTTGAAATGCTTCTTTAATGATTTTCATTAATGGATACTTCCTGGGCACAAGAAACTATCTTAGGGGAATAAAATGGACCACCTTAGAAATCCTGATCAGTACCACTGGGATTATACAATAACCCATGAGGGACTACACAGTAGGCTGTAAAAACCTACAGTAGAAGGACCACTGTTAACAGATCAATGTCAATGGTCCTAACATAGTTTTCAATGTAAGTATGATTTGCTTACCACTAGAATATCAGTGTGTACTCATTCATTTTAGAAATTCCTGGAAAGTTGAAAATCATGATCTCTTGATGGGCTACCTCACCTTGAGCTCCTTTTTGGGAAGAACAGCTTCACTTTTCTTAACTTTTCTTACTAATTCCTGTTTATCTACTGAATCATCTACATTAATTTCAGGAATGAATTTTTCTACAGAAATAATTAATTTTAGCTCTTGTTCAGGCTTAATTAATTCAGGGTGTAAAGAACGGGAATCAGCCTTGACATTCTAATTCCATGTTGTATAAGAAATCATGAAGCTGAACTGACTGAGGAATAAGGCTCGTCAAGTTTGTCTGGCAATTAATTATTGGCTGTTTTTAATTACATTTAATTTTGTTGAACTCAATATAAACTATAAAACATTGTTCAGACCCTTCTAGCCAGTGTCTCTAGCCATTTAAGGATAGTGTAATGCTAATAATTTCCAATTTCCTACATTATAATGTTTTTAGTAGGCAAAAGTATGAAGATGGATGTAATTTGCCTGTTTCTGTGAAACTGAAATAAAACATCTTCCACTCCCCTATGTGAGGCATTAACATCCTGTTCAAAGGGGAGCAAACTGTCAGGCTGAACTAACACTTTTGCTGTGGCAAATAAGACCTTAAGTTTATAAAAGGCACCTTACATTTCTGGAGATCAGATAAAACTGGCTAAATTCCCAATGACCAGGAATTACAGCCCCAAAGTCCTTTATAAACCATCTATAGTAATTTGTGAAGCCCAAGAACTATTGATTTTTGCCTTACAGTGTTTGACAATAGTGAGTTGCAGAATTTTTGTTTGGTACACACCTATACCCTTATCTAACCCTGAATCTAAAGCTGATGGAATTCCACAACTCTCTCAGCATTTCTGTAATATGTAAAATCATTTTACAGTCCCTCCCTTTCAAAGATCCAAGAGTACAGTGGGAAAAGGATCTCTCACTCAACACCTCAGAAAATGAGTGGAAAGTAGCAATGCACATAACTCACTTGAGCTCCATATGCGCAAAACATACAATTATTCAACTTAAAATTATATATTGAGCATATTGTTCTCGTTTAAAATTGTCCAAAATGTTTCCAGGGCAAGATCCAACCTGTGAACATTGCAATCAAGCTCCAGTCTCACTGGGCCACATGTTTTGGGCCTGCGCCAAATTAATATTATTCTGGACCAAAATCTTTAAATGCCTTTCAGACAGCCTTGGTGTCAAAATCCTTCCTAGTACACTAACAGCTGTGTTTGGTGTTGTTCCAGATGGGCTTAAAGTGGAGAAGGACAAACAAACTGGGATTGCCTTTACTACACTATTGGCATATAGACTTATCTTGCTCAACTGGAAGAATCCTAACTCACCTCTTTTAAGTCAGTGGGTAACTGATGTTATATTGTATATTACTTGAAATTGGAAAAAATCAAATTCTCACTTAGAGGATCTGTTCAAAACATTTTCAAAACCTGGCAGTATGTAATCAATAACATTTAAGAATAATTATTTAGCAATTTAGGAAGCAGATTTATCTTTATTCATTTATTAATTTATCTATTTACTTATTTTTACTAGCTTAATATTTTACTCTGTTGGCCTAGCTCTCTTTCTCAAGGGTGAGGGTTGATTTGTTTCAAACCTATTTTTGTAAAATTTGACTTATTTGTATGGAATGTTATTTGATCTTAGTAAAAATCACCAAAATAAAAAAAAATAGTGTATTCTGTAAAGTTATGTGTGTCACCTTTAAAAAAAACCTAACCATAAATCTGTAATTTCCCCTTGGAGTCAATGAAATACCACCTATCTAAAAATAAAGTACCCAGAGACAAATACCTGTAGACACGTGTAAAAAAATGAATGCTTCACACAGACATTAAGCAAGTAAAGATACCTCCCCACTCTCCTGAATAAATGTCTCCTTCAGAGTAACACAATTAGTCAATGCTGGAGACTTAACCAGAAGACTTGAGGTTTAAGTTCTACTACCATACTTATTGGTCCACATATTAAACATGACTACATTAAACCTTTGTTCATATTGGAAAGCCATACAGTATTTACTTGGGAATAACTCAGTGTGTCACTCACAACACTGAACCATTACTTTATTTCACTTCTGCAGGAAACTCACTCGAGCTATGTGTTGTCCCCGCTTTTACCAGTATACCAAACTAGATGACAAAGACATGGAACTTGTTGTGGTGTATCAGGTGCCAGGCACGAAGCATCTCTGAATGGATTGCCAGTCCTCTATGTAGCTAATCCACATACACTCATTTATCTTAAAAAGAACAAGTAAACTCTATACAGACAGTGAGCAGGTAGAGATGTGAACCCAGCTGTGAGGCAATAGTGGCAATGACTGTGCAAAATAAGAAAATAATACATACTTTTTATTATACATATCAGCATTTCTTAAACATTTAACTGAATGTAGGAATAAAGGATTATATGAACATCCTCAACTCATTGTTTTTTCCAGTATACAATTACTCAATTGTAATACACATTGTAATAAAACAATTTGACTCCTCTTAGGTTTAATTTAACGTTGACAGTTATTTCTTGCCTTGTATAAAATTTCAGTTTGAGGTAGATGTATTCTGTTTCCTGTGGTTTATATCAACACAGCAATAAAAGTAAATAAATGTTATGAAGCTGCAAGCTGCATTTCTGGGAATGATGCCATAAGCCAACTGCAGTTACACCAGTTGTATGTAAAGTCCCACTGGCGCCTATGCTACAGCTGTGAAGGAGCCCTTTGAATGCAATTTGAAGTGGTGGAACGTGCCACCCAGAAAAGAGCAGGCTGTGAGCTGTCTGGGACAAGATTACAAAGATAAAATAAAGGTTTTTTTCACTCTACTGTACAGTATTTTTAAATAGATACTAAACAAGAAATAGGAATAGATTATAAGTGTCTTCGTGAGAAGGACAAGGAGGACAAGATGATTTATAACTAGTAAGGATGATGCATAGTACATTTTTATGTAATGTACTGTAATTTATAAACATAATCTCAAACCGGTGTTTTTTAAGTTACGGAACCATATATTTTTTCTCATTTATTCTTATTCTAGGAAGTCCGGTCTGTAACTGAAGTTATGTAACAGCTAACCTTGGCTTAATATAATTATACACCATGACTCACTTATAACTGCAGCTTAAATCTGTATGTTTTTTGTACATTATATATTGTTCTTGCATTTTGTTACATAGTATTTGGAACTTAATCTTTATCTTTATTAAATAGAACAGTGTCTGCGAAACAGCAGGCCACTCTACATTTTATCTCAAAACAGACTAAGAAAGTTGCTTTTTAAATAGAAGATTGTTTGATTGTGATATAAGTACTAGGGAGTAGGACTTGAAACTCAAAGGATAAAAATGTATTCCTCATTTATGACTTACTGTCTGACCTCTAATTGTACAAAATGTACTGAAACAAGTGTAATGAATCTTAATCTTGTGAGTTGCTTTAGACAGAAGGTGGCTGCCATAAAGTACAATAATAATTAGGTGATTAAAAAACAACTCTGGCCAGAATGTAATTTCTCACCTTTTTTGTTACATTTTTAGGCAGTGACTAAAATAATTAGTATATGTAGTACAATCCACATACAAAAAATGTAACTAAAAGAATAAAAACAAGCTATTGTCATATCAAAGATAGTGTTTAATCTGTCATCAATAATGTATTTTTTACAGAAATTCCATATACGTCCATATTAGTAATAAAGTATTCAAGCACAATACCCTTAAAAAAGTGAATGACTTAGGACAACATTTACTCTACTCTTAAATAAACATGACATTCACTAAATACACTTACTTAAGGGAATCTTCAATTCTGAATCCTTTCCTCCTGCCTAAATTGGTAAGGAAATTCCTTCTTGTTGAGCCCATCTTTCTTTCAACCAGAAAAATCACTTCTTCAAACTTAATGTCACTTTCAGACACATTTGATGAATTTAACTTTTGCCGTTTTTTCACAGGTGGTGCATGTGGTTTAGCAAACATTATTGATGACTAATATAACGTACCCTATTATTCCTCCAGGCTGGTATGCTGTGTTTTAACGGATGCCCTGTTTACTCTTTTTAAGCTGTCACCATCAAAACACCCAGCATGATGTCATTTTCCTTTGTCTTTGTTGTTTTGTTTTGTTTTTTATCCACAGTTAAATTTAAGACAGTTAAATTTCTTAGTGGGTTAAAATAAAGTATCACAAAATATTTGAGAGAATACATTAGGGCTAGTTAAACATTTTTCAAATATTATTTAAAAAAAAAATCAAAATCTCCTTGCTAAAACATAACATTTAGGAGTTTTGCCCAATTTAAAATAAGAACACTTAAAACATGACATTAGTGATAATGACTTCAGCATATTGGCAGTTGAACAATGCTCAATCTGTTTAGAGACAGAAAGATAATATGAATTCAAACTCTGAATAACACAATAAGGCCAACATATACAATGGTAGGATATTTATTGAATAACAGAACAGAAGTGGTAGAAGAGCACAAACACTTATCAAAATTTTAAAATAAAAATGAAAACAATAAACCTTTCCACTTCTCTAGACCTGACTTCATAGGGGCTGAACTCTGACTAACAGATGAGGTGAGGAGAGTCACCCATATGCCCATACTGAAGTACTCGCCTTTCTCCCTCCAGACAGATGACCACTTAGACCAACTCATCTTCAGTGAGCCTCTGAGCTACAGGTTACATTAAGCTCTGTACTAGGATCACTTCAGTGCACACAATACCACATGGTAATTGACAGGTCTCATTTGTACTCTAGTATTGGTTGAACTCGGAAATCTTACTCTGGTGCTATGGAATATACAAGATCGTTCAATAAGTTAGTTACTGAGAATGCTGTTAGTTAAGACAAAGAATGTACATTTTAAGAAAATGAATAACATCATACATGGGCATGTAATCTGCAAACAAAACCTATAGCACCTTCTATTTCTTTTTGCTATTGTTGTGCAGTACAGCCACTTTTCCTGACACATATACAATAAGGCATTGTGTCCTAAATAAATATGGCTATTTCACAATGCACAGTTATATGCCAGGAACCAATTCACTACTCTGCCACAGATCAGTACTCCAGCTCTAGTTGGTTAAAACCACAAAAAGCAGAAGCAGGTCATTTCGAGGGTAAAGCATTGATCTGATACAGTATGAATGCTGTTGGTATTATGGGATTAGCAATCTGGGTCTTCTGGGTTTTCTGCTGTCTAGAATCACATTTTTCAGCATCACTGACACCTAAGAAAGCTCTAATAGCTGAGTGGATCTCCTACTGTATAAATTCTTTTTTGTTGAAAGTATGTCCTCTTTCTTGAATGCTCTCAAGGCTCTTCAAGTCCCTGCAGGATTGGCGGCTGCCATTCCTGCATCTAGCCATGCCCAGCTTGTGAAGCTCTTTCATAAAGCTGTCTTCTCGCTCTTCTATTGAAGACTTGTCTGCTGGCTAGTGTGAAACCTTTTTGCCAATAGACACTAAGTGATTTATAACAGCTTGACATATTTTTAAAATCTGTTTTCAGGGACCACTCCACAATTTAGGTTTTCAGATAATAAGGGCAACTTAAAAGGACCTTCGCATCTTCAGTCACATCCAGCTAAGTTTCTCTAATGAACAATCAAGCCAACCTACTTTTATTTTGCATTTATCTATTTCCTTATCCAGAGTATTTCAGAACATGAATATACAATTATTTAATTTTTTTCTAAATGGGGCACAAGCAAATCAAGTGAGTTGCTCAAGGATGAATATTGGGTCAGAAGGTGGGATTAAACTGACAGCCTTTTGGTTTAAAGTCCAAAGCTTTAATCTCCCCCACCACATTACCTGGTATTATAACATGAACTTCAGGTTAGACCTCCCTAAAGGACATTTACCCATGATCCTTCACTTCCTCAGGATGGTCTGGTTTTACCAGAATAGGCCAACGTACTGTGCCATATTGTAACAGGGTTTATGACCCTGGTGGTCCTTTTCCTTCTGTGTTGATATAAAAATATTCATTGTTTCACCCAGTGGGCACTATGCTCACCTTTCCCTAGAGGTTTGCTGAACCTTGACCCCACCCTTTACTGCTTGCCATCCCTGTGTTCGACTTGCCACCCATCACTTTATTATTATATACCAGTAACCGCGTACTGCACAATAATGTGCAGTGTAAATTGACTTGAGTATTCATAGTTTTCATCCTCTTTCTCTGTACATTTAGCATTCATTTGCACAGAGGTTGATGCACTTGCTGCTTCCAGAGCAGCTCTTCTTTTCTCCATCCTAATCTTCAATCTGCCTCAAGAATGATTAGCGAAGGTGGTAGGGAATGAGAACGGCACCCATACGCATGCGCCGTATGGCCGCCCTGCTGCACACTGTCGAGAGTTGATTCTACAATAAAAATAAAAAGAGTAATAAAAATCATCACCCCGAAAGCAGATAGTAGATGTCATGGAGTATTTGTGTACCAGATTTCAAGTCAATATGTGAAACAGTTTGCGAGCTACAGGTGATTTAAAATCCTGGGCAGACAAACGAACAGCCACGGTAGAGTATTATATAAGAAGATTCATTCATTTTCTTATGAGCCATTATTTTATATGAATAAATACAGTTCTAAAAAGCTTCTATTATCTATCAATCCATCTAAACTGTTTACCCATGTTTTCTATTTTCTATTACAGGATCACAGACCAAAGCTGAAGCCTACACTGGCATCATTAAAGTCATTCCCAACACAAACCTTGGATAAGCTGAAAATCCAGCAAATGGTGCAGTCGTGCACACATCCAGTGATGCCACTTGCCCTAATGCTCACGCTTTTGAGATATGCAAGGAAACTGGTGTACCTTGTGTTGTACATGTGCAAATAGGGAGCATCTACAGAGCTTGCCATCACCAGTGCCAGAGGGAATGATTTTGTTAACACTTTCCTCCCTCCCACCCACGCAGACAATGAGCCCTGCCACTTATAGAACAGCAGCACAGAAAGTCAGGGGGTTCATAAAGGAACTTTGCTTTTATATTACAATAAATTGCGTACCTAGTAGGCCCCAACCCTCCTGTTTTCAAATCTTACACCTGAGAAAGCACATGTGTATACATACTGAACATATTATGAATAGATTTAACATATATTATTACTGCATTGGAGGAAACAAATAAGGGTTTCAATAGGAGCAACCCAGCCTTATTTGTAAAAAAATATCATGCCCTTTGCTACACAGTTCTAAGATACAGCAATCTAACATTAGGAATGTCCTTCATCCATTTTCATGTCATGAAGTGCTGGTGAGGGTAGACCATCCTTGCATCAACGAGATCAAACCAGGAACCAACACAAGTCAAACTTACATGCTGAATTGGCTACATCCAGTCTTTATGAGTTTCCCATTCAATAAACACACACATGTTTAGGATGTTGGTGGAAACCAGAAAAAACATAGAAATAACCCACTGACCAACAGGGACAACATGTAAACTCGATCACCACAGTGACTCAGCTGTTAGACAGCAGCACAAGCCAAATGTCTCTCAGCCACTGCATTATGAATAATATCAGATACTACTGCGATACACACTTTTTGTAAGGTACCTGATATTTTAATAGACATGGTGTAAAACTGCATCAGGAGTCATAACAATAAATAACATTTTTATTTCTCCATCAATGTTGCTTAAGCATATAGCAGTACTTACATTTTTCGTTATTTTTAGAATTGCAATCTGCTTAATAAATACTTCATGAAGATATCTAAAATTAGTAATTGCACTAATGTACCCATTTCACACACATGCATGACATCAACCAAATTGTATGATAGAGCATTCAAAAGGTCTAAGGATGATCCAGACAAGATGACGCTACACATCCCAAGTTTCACAATTTACTTTTTTGAGATATTTCATTCCAACTATTAGGGTACTGACAATGTGCTGTGGATGTGCAAGTCATTTAATCTGCTGTACCACCTTCCATAAGCTAATTGCTAAGTCTGATCCTTCCATCCTTCCTGCCAAGTCTATGTATATATGATTAACTGGCACCCAGTAGTGTGTGCATTCTTTAATTAGAAAATACACCAAAGCAGACCATCTAACATACTTGAATGAGGTGTGATCTCGGTGTGTGAAGCTTGAGTGACAGCTAGGAGTGCTTATTGCTTATAGTCTCTACTGAAATTAAATGTCGCTGATAGGTCAGTTAGTGCTGATTAGTGTAATATGCTGACACTTACAGTTTCATAGATAAAAAGCAAAACTGCTGATAAGCGAGATAAGCTCAGAATGGGAAATTACACAGACACAACAGCACCTCCTCCACAGTTAAATATCATGCAAAAATTACACAAGCACAAAGAAGATAAGTTGACAGAGAAGGACATTTACAAGCAAATTACCAAAGTGCCTGATTATGAGAGTTAAGACACCTTAGTGATATTGATAAATGTGAATCCTTCAATAGCAGCGAGGGGTACATGAAGAAATTACCCTACAGAGCCAAAGGATATAAATCCATGACCTCAGATGTGCATGTCACCTTTTTTTTTACTACATCATTTCACATGCTACTTTTTTCTATTCTCGGCTCCCTCTTACAATTACTTTGCAGTCATCTGAGTCTTGTATATCTTATTACCACTATTTTTAAATACTGTAGGTTATAACTTTTCACTGAGTGATTAGTCATCAAGTCTCTTTAGTTACAATATTTGGTTTTGAAATTTCCCTTGTTTTGACCACATCTGTGTCGGTTTCAGCAGTTGTCAAATTTGGGGTCACAACCTAGAAAAAGGGGGTTTACAATGCATTACTTTTGTTTTTGACTTTTTTGTCATTCATTTCTATCATGATATCACAGAAGCATTTTGTATGTTGTTTTATCAAGGCTGTAACCATAATGTTGTTGTTGATGATGCACTCATTCTACCATGCCACTAACTACACTAACTACTAACTAGGGGTAGAGTAAGTCTATGGATACTTAAGGCCTGTGCTGACTGACTTTGTGACATCCTCTGCTACATCTTCACTGTGTCACTGAGGCTCCATAAAGTATTAACTGGTGCTGAGGAAAACATCCTGTATTATTCAATCTTCAAAGAAGGCACTACAGAACAGTGGCTCTTGTGTCCTTCATCATAAAAACCTTCTAGAAGCTACTGCTGGACTATATGAGTTCTCTTGTGGCCCCACTGCAGTTTGTCCATTGAACAAATATTGGAGGGAAAGACAAAATTATGTATCTGCTCCACAATGCTTAGTCTCATCTGGACAAAGCTGACAACACTGTGAGGATTATGTCTAATGATTTCTCTCAATACCATTCAGTCATCCCAGTCAAGGGATAGGTCCAGGGATGTGCAGGTTAATAAACCTATGGTGTCCTTGATAATGGACTCTCTGTCTGGAAAACTGCAGTTAGTAGGGCTTAAGAACGCTGTATCTGATGTGGACGTGAGCAACACTGGAGCACCACAGGAGCTATCCTCTCTCCGTTCTCTGCACCTTGTGCACCTCTAACTATAAATATAACACCAGGTCATGTCACTTGCAGAAATTCTCAGATGATTCTGCACAAATGGGGTTGTATTGACAAGTGGGATGAGGTAGAGTATAAGACGCAGGCAGAAAACTTTGGTTGTCTTTATCTAAAGACAATTGTTTGCATGCCAATGTCTGCAAAACAAAGAAACCAGTTACTGACTTTTTTCACACCAAAAAGCTTCTACACCTGGTCACTATTAATGGAGCATGTGAGTGGTACACTGCTACAAGTACTTGGGGATCTACATCAATGACAAGCTAAACTAGTACAGTAACACAGAAGAATTATATAAGAAAGGGTAGAGCAGATTGTTGTCTTAGGAAAACTGTGTTCCTTTAATGTGAGTAGGTGATATCCTTGACATGTTCTACAACTATGTGATGGCCAGTGCAAATTTCTAAGCTGTGGTGTGCTGGGCCGGTAAGATCACTTCAAAAGAGGCACAATGAGTCAACCAGTTGATTAAGAAGGACGGCTCACTTACAGGATGCACTCTTGGCCCATTGGAGGTAGTACTGAAATAGAGGTTGAATTGAAAACTGATGGCCATTACACCCAATGCTGCACATCCGGTCTCTGACGCACTATTATTAAGTATTTTAAGTCAACAGAATATTCAGTAGAAGTATGTCAAGAAATACTGCTGGACTCCTTCATACCTAAGGCAATACTTCTTTATGATTAGCCAAGACATATGTTGTTTTTTTGTTTTCTTTTGTAAGTCATATGTATTTTACATTATTATAACATTCTCCTTGGAACTAATAAAGCACTCTCTAGATATTGTCATACACGTGCGATTAGGAGGGAGATGAATGGACCAACTGGAGGTAATTACCCACCAGGCCAAGGGCTGACAGGGTGTGCTAAACCTTATTCTGTTATCTCTGAAGACCAAATATGGAAAAACCTGCTTGATTTAACAACAATGTCACTTGAGGTTTAGGCGCCAAGAAAGACACCACTTCTGGTCCCGGTATCAGATGACATCACTTCCAGTATCACCCTTTAAAACTGCCATATTCTCGACCATCAGTTCAGTTCAGTCTGGAGCTCAATCTGTGCACTCAGTGCTTACTTAAAAAAAAAACCTTTTGCAGCCAGGGACAATGCACGAGTGGCTGCCCCAAACTTTTCCAGTATGTTGAGACTCATCCTTTTACAATATCTATCAACCACAACATGTGTCATATATATTGTATTGCTGCATCTTCTTAATTCTTTACAACTGGTGGACAGCACTGCATTTTCCTCCTTGAGGACTACATACAACACAGTTAGCTTGGTGAAAATGACATGGCTAATTAAACAGAATCAAAGGCGTGAAACAATTACAGTATACACTATATTACAACAATGTAGTTGTTGAAAAAATGACAAAGTTCTTTATATAGTAAGTAAAGCTTAGGTGATGATTCAGATATACTGTATACTGAAAATCAATAATGAAGATTTGGCAACAGAATGAACTACATCTTTTGCCAAGGTGGGGTTTCATGTAAGCGGTCCTAAGGGGGCTACAAACTGGGCTGTTAACAGTGTTTTGTGCTTATTATTTCTTTCCCTATCTTGATCTCAAGTATGAGTCAACAGCTATAAGCATTTACCTTGCTGTTCTGAGTTTGATTGCTGTGTTCCTGCTGTATTAGAAAGGAAATTAGATAATAAGTATTCAGCATTCCAACAGATATTTACAAAGTTATATTAAACTTAAAGCTGACTGCATAATCAAAAAGGAAGAGAAACCCTACTTTGTGTCAGATTTCTTCTACAAGACTCAGTAGCTTGCATTAAAAACCTTTGCACCCATAGATATGAGACACAAAGATTATCCTGATATACAAAAGTGGTCTCAAAGTTCAATCATTATTTCAGATTTTTTAAGGCTAATTTTTTAATTGAATATTATTTTTTCCTGAAACAGTTATTTCCATTTATATTTCTTGGTCCTACTTTCATTCTGCAGTTGGGCTGCAACTAATGATTATTTTGGTAGTCGACTAATCATTCAATTTATTTTTCTATTAGTCGATTAGTCACAATTATTTCATGCCTGACTATTTTGATGCCTGTGACCTGTGGTTGCACATCCTGTTCAGGGCTCCAGTGCATATCTTACCTCTGATGTCTGATCTCTGCATTAACATGATTAAAATTAATAATAATCAAATTAAAATAACAACCAGTGAAACATGAATTTGAAAATAATCAATGTTTTATATTAGTGTGACCATCACAATAAAAAAGAAATGCATTAAACAATACAGACTAAAGTGCACATAGTCTTTAAACAAAAAAAAGTGCATTTAACTTAACCAAAAAATACATCGTTAAAACTGAAACGTTTTTTATATTTTAGTAATTAATGACAAAATGTAGACATAAACTATATAATGTGTAAAGCCTGAAGTGCAAAGATCAAATAAACACTTTCACAAAAGGTTCAAGGACAATACAATAGCTTTTGTGGTGCAGCGGTAGGAATTGCTGACTTATAATCAAGAGTCCCCAGGATCGATCCTGACTGATCTGATCTGGAAACTCCCCTCCTGATCTGACCCTAACTAACTACCTAACAGCGCCAGCATAAATTCTGAAGTGACGGTGGCATCACAACTCCAGGATGCTTGCGTTTCAGATGCTCTTGCATTGCGATGGTGCTGCCGTGAAAAGAAAGCTCCGCTTTGCATAATCTGCATTCAATTTTTTTTCTTTTTCGGTGAAGTGCTCCCTCACTTTAGAAAGTTTCTGTCTCAATTTTTTTCCATTTCCTTCCCCCTCCTCTATCCAACTCGCCATTGCAACCACGTTTATTTTCCTCTACATTCTTCTCCTCCTCAGACGTTCTTCTTCGTTGGTAGGACTGTGCGCAGTCTTGACAAACAACGATATTGCCCCCAGACGTTCATGTAGTGCATTGCAGTTACAAAAACCAATGTGGTTCTTTGTGACTGGTGCCTCTATTGAAGGTTCTGTTTATGATGCGTCAACAATAAAAAATCCACCTCAACGATTTTTTGTAGTCAACGTTGTCGATTATGTCGACCAATCGTTGCAGCCTTAATCTGCAGTCTGTTTTTTCAATCAGTATCTATTGACAGAAATGTATTTCTTTATTCACTTCTGAAGATAATAACATCCTTGTTATTTTCTTGCTAGCCGGGCACCCAATCACAGCTGAATTTGCTATAAAATTAGCCACCTCTATTTAAGGCTTAAGAGTTTCAGTTGCTCTTGGCCTGTCTGAGAGTGGCATTTCTCTTCGCATTTTAGAAAAGCCTATATAAATAAAAAGATCTAAAGGTAAAAATGTTTTTTCTGAAATTAAGTGAATCAGTCATTTTCTAACCTGCTTAGTCCTGAACAGGTTTGCTGGGGGTGCTAGAGCCTATCCCAGCTAGCACAGGGTACAAGGCAGGAACAAACACTGGACAAGGCACCACACCATCACAGGGCGAACACACAAACACACACACAAACACACTACAGCCAATTTAGGATTCACCAAATCCGCATGTCTTTGGGCTGTGAGAGGAAACCAGAGCACCCATGCATGGAGGACCCAGGACATGAACCCTGGTCTGCTTACTGTGAAGCAGCAGCTGCATGAACATGCTACCTTTTTCTGAAATGGGGATCCCAATCAAACAATGCACTAGTCCCTACATTGATGGTTTAAAGGCCAGAAGTCCACATGACCGTAATCATCAAGTTCTTCCATGTGAACCCTGAATACAGTGAGGACTGATTGAGCTCATTTATGTTAGGTAGAATGCCTAGAGGGGGCTGGGTGGTCTCGTGGCCTCGGAAGCCCTGCAGATTTTATACTTTTTCTCCAGCCGTCTGGAGTTTTTTTGTTTTTTCTGTCCTCCCTGGCCATCGGACCGTACTTTTATTCTATGTTAATTAGTGATTCCTAATTCTATTTTCTCATTTATTTTTCTTTTTTCTCTTTCGTCATTATGTAAAGCACTTTGAGCTACATTATTTGTATGAAAATGTGCTATATAAATAAGTTTTGTTGTTGTTGTAGTTTGTACTATTATTTATTGTGTATTGTAGTTGTTCTTTTTTAATTTAAAGAAAATAACATCACATGAAATCAAGTCAAACTTAACAAAACAGAATTCAACCCCCTGCTCTACCACCTAATGGACTGAAAGTCCTTGGATGGAACTCCACACCCAGTTGTTATCTGTATGGAGTGAAGTTTATATGTTCTCCCCAGTGTGCGTGGGATTTATTCCAGGTACACTGGATTTCCTCTAACATCCCCAAGCTTGTGCAAGTTAGGTTAACTTGACACTCTAAAATGGACCCTGTGTGAGTGACAGAGTAGGTGTGGGTGTGAATGGGTCCACCACATACTGGCACTCTGTCCAGAGGTAGCTTCTGCGTTGAGCCCAGTACTGTAGGAATAGGCTCCAGCTTCATCAACCTGAACGAGATTATGCAGGTTTGAAAATGTTATTTTATTTAGTTTCAGGACAGTTGACTGATTTAATATTGTGGCAAGTGGCTGGGGGTGGAACCCTACCGGGATGCCCGTAAGGACCGGAGGAGAGATTATGCCTCCTCCAGACCACGAGGAGGCAACCACCCTGGTGGCTTTGGGGACCACGGGAACTGAGCATGGAAGCTCAACCCTATAGGGGCCCGTGGTCACCGCCAGGGGGCGCCCCGATGCCTGGAAAGCCCTGGCCCTCAGCACTTCCGCCACACTGTGAAGTGCTGGGGGAAAGAAGACCAAAGACACCCAGAGTTCTTCCGGGTGTGCAGCTGGTAGTTCCGCCACACTGGGGAGTGCCGGCAGAAGCTAATCGGAAGGCACCTGGAGCACGTCTGGGTGGGGATAAAAGGGGCCGCCTCCCTCCATTTTGGGGCTGGAGTCGGGAGAGCAGAGGAGAAAGTCTTGGTGGAGAGGATTGGAGGCAGCCAAGAGGAAGATGGAAGGAAGAGGCATTTGGTAGAGGCCTGGACTTTGGGGGAGTTTTGGGGTTGTGTGTGGCACTTGTAAATATTAGATTGATGTATAATAAACGTGTGTGGGTTGAACCATCGCGATCCACCTGTCTGTGTCCGGGTCATCTACCACAATATTGTTCTTGATATAACATCAAAAATTATATTGAACTTGGCCATATATTCTGAGATTAGACTAAAATTGTAAATGAAAACTTTGGTGCACAAGATATTTTCTTTGCCATAGTTAAAAACATCTTTCATGCAAACCTTTAGTCATCATTTTAAAGCAGTTGAAGAATTATGATTATGGCTGTCATTATGCGGTGTCCTATTTGTGAGTTTCTGCTCCACTCATTTTATATGTCCTCCATCTGGCTATTGTACTGTATTTAAGGCACAGCTATTATAATATTGACTAACATTTTCTTTTTAGGAGAACTACAAATCCCAATGTTAAACTACATGTTGTGTTACCATGAAGTCTGAGTGAGATGAGCAGAAAGGAGGAAGATTGTATTAATTATGTACAGGCTTGCAGGCTACAGGCAAATGTCTTAGGATTACAGCAACAGGAGTGATGAACTATCTCTTCCAAGAGAAAAAAAACAAGCAAACAAAAAAGATCAATAATTAACAAGGATTCCATCTATCCAATGTTTGCTTCTATTTAACAGAATTTTGGGCCACATGGGGTTGGGATCTGTGCCAGCAGCATCAGACAGCATACATTAGCTGACCCTGGATGAGGTGCCAGAGCATCACAGGGTACACTCATATGAACACACGGACAATATCTCAAACTAGTGTGCTAATCAATATAACACCAGCAGCTTTGTGAGGTGGGAGGAAAAACAGAGTAACTGGAGAAAAATACCACATAAGCAAACATTCAAATCTTATCTGCGGGTGCTCAGTGATAGTAGCTCTAAATGCATTAAATGCTGTGCAAACACATAGGACCCAAAGAAAGGGAGTCTGTGACGGACTTGTGAAATGTTGCTGGTGAACTGAGAACTTGTTTTTTAAAATTTAAAACCGATTTCCTTTACTTTATAATATGACAAAAATATGTGTGCCTTCGTCAAGTATGTGCAGGCATTAAATTAGTTAGTTATAAAAGTGATTTGAATTGCTGGGTGCCCCTAAATCAGAGCGTGTGATCTTTGTAAACATGGGTTGAGTATGTTGTGCTGCCTTTCATTCAGACTGCTTTTTTAAATGCTTATAAAATTGTAATTTTGGTTATTTTAAACTTTTTCATATCTTAGTGCTATATAATAAATACTTCTATCATATTTTATACTGGCGGTACGGTGGTGCAGTGGGTAGCACTGCTGCCTCGCAGTTAGGAGACCTGGGTTCACTTCCCAGGTCCTCCCTGCTTGGAGTTTGCATGTTCTCCCCGTGTCTACGTGGGTTTCCTTTCACAGTCCAAAGACATGCAGGTTAGGTGGATTGGCGATTCTAAATTGTCCCTAGTGTGAGCTTGGTGTATGTTTGTGTACGTGCCCTGCGGTGGGCTGGTGCCCTGCCTGGGGTTTGTTTCCTGCTTTGCGCCCTGTGTTAGCTGGGATTGGCTCCAGCAGACCCCCGTGACCCTGTAGTTAGGATATAGCAGGTTGGATAATGGATGGATGGACATTTTCTACTTATTTGTTTCTGTCTGTTTGTCTCACTACCTAACCTTTTGGGGTAAGGTAGATATACTCGCAAATCCTGGCACCAGAATGAGACGACTTATTGCATGTTGATCAGCACATTAGTGCAGTATGGATTGCACTATACTGTGTGCACACGACAATACAGAACCTACAGTATAAACCTTGAGACCCTCTCATACTCTCATATACTGAACTTGGGAAAATGAGTAGTCAAAAGTTTGCTGGCAGTTTAGGAAAAAAAAGCTCTGCATGTAAAATGTTTAATTTCAACTTATTTTAGCTGCTTTGTCTTTTTTTCTTTTCTGAGGTATTCAACAAATTAAAGAGCAAATATTATCTCAGTATATATTGTACTTCAAAGTTCAGCCACAACCAAACCTTTTCGCAAAATATTTTAAAACCAGACATTAAGCCCGTTACAATAACGGGCGCTAGAACAGTAGTGTATAAACATTAGTAGGAACAGTCTATATTAAATGGAAAGGGACCTTGACCTCATTCTGTTTTATTGTCTTAATTTTTTTTGTCAAAAATATTTTTGCAAGAAACCTAAAGTAAAATAATAATAAAAATAAAATAGAAATGTATATGACAATACAGTAAGTATAATTAATATTGCCTTAATGTAAAACTTTGTAACAATCTGTAAGACACAATATCTGAAGAAGATATTTAGGTAAAATTTTCTATTTTTTTACCTCATGAAATTTTTCTATACAATCTCATTATACACAACATTTCTTGTAAATATTCTAAGTTTGGCAACAGTTTGCCTTGTTCATGAATCTCTACTACCTTGACAACAACATCTGGAAAACTTCTAACTCTTGATAATGCAACATACAGTATAACTGACCGTGGCTGAATACTGGTTCTGGCAAGTAAATGCCAACTTTTTCTAAGGTTTGCTCTTCTGAGTCTTTCTCTTTTAGTGTTTTTCTGACGGTCATTTTCTTTTTTACAATCGATCTATTTGCTCGTATTTTTCTTTGTCTTTCAACCTTTCTTTTGTTGATGTTTACTTGTTGAGCTGACCGTTCTTCCAGGAGATGTTGCTTATATAGAATTTGATTGTCTGTGTCTTTTGTCCAACTTGACGTGTCCTTTTTTTGGGTGGCATGTTGTTAGTAGATACGTCTGTAATATTTTCTCCTACAGTAATACTAGCTTGTATGTGGCTGTAATATGCATCACTGTATTGTGTGTCTTTAATTTTCTCTCGCACTAATACTGGTTTGTATTTCCGTAAAATGCCTGTCATTTTCTCTGACAATAATACTGGCTTTGATGTCCGTAATATGACTTTAATTTTCTGTCACAACAGTGGGCAATCAGCAGTGTCCCCAGCAACTGATGTAATGTGTGGCGTGCTGCTTATAATCGTGCCTGAGGCGTCTCCCCAGCAAGTACTGTGCAGTTCCCCAGCAAGTACAGTGGTACCTTGGTATACGTCTGCTTTGGAATAAGTCCAACTTGGTATACGTCCTGTTTGGACATGAAAAATTTTGCTTGGTATACGACCTTTGTTTGGAATACGACTCGCGTGCTAACCTTGTTTAACTCTCTCGAGACAAAGCCACGACTGCCCACAAGCGTTAGTGCACCAGTTGCTAGCATTCAGTGAACAACCCGCGCTATAACTCTCTGTGAACTTTCACGTGTGTGATATAGCGGGTCCACAGCTCCTGCCAAAGTCCAGCTTTAAAATAAATAATCACCGCGCTCGCAGCTTGGTGAGGGGGCGTGGTGGTTATGTGGCTGAAGGTTGTCAGGGCGATTAGCGATGTGGCCGTTTCTCACCAAAGTGCACTTAAGTGTGAGGGACCGTCCGCATTCATGATTGTTCCTGGGGCTGCTTATCTTGATAAACAGAAGCATGAGTCAGTTAGAAGGGCAGTAAAAAGAAAGAATGGACGAGAGGGTGAGTGAGTGAGAGAGAGAGGGCAGCTTATCTTGATAAACATAAGCGCAAGTTGGCTTGAAGGGGAGTAAAAAGAAAGAAGCGGGAGGGGCACCAGGTAAAAAGGCACCGGGCTTCTTCTTGTTTTTCTTTTTTTTTATTTTTAAAGAATGCTTTCTGCTGTATTTTAACTTTGTTGTTTTAAGAAGACTTTTTTCTATTGTTTTTAACCTCCACGTTTCACTTCTGATTTTATGGATTATTTATTGGAACTTTGGAGACTGCACTTTAATTTGAACACCTTGTTTTGTTAATTGTTTTAATAAAGGCACTTTGCACTTTTTCACCATCCCCTTGCTTTACCGATGAGGTTAGCAGTGAGGCACATTACCGACGGTGTAGGGTTCAAGGGCTCCCCGGCAGTAGATGGGAGCATACAGCAAACCTGCCTCGTCACAACGTGATTTTGTGTTTTTTTCATGTAAATTTGAATTGATTGTTGAAAAGTATGAAGGTGGTATGCGTATCCGGGACATGGCTGTTGCATACCGTTTGCCGAGAACGACGGTATCTACGATTGTGAAAAACAAAGATGTTATTAAAAAGTAAAGTGAGGTAAAATTTTCATTTATTTCATCTAATTGCTTTTGTATTTATGTATTAAGCAGTGTTTAAATTATTTTATACAACCCCATCAATGTATAATATGCCAATAGCAATAGGATTTTTTTTTTTTCATGGGAAGGGATTAATCATTTTCCCATTATTTCTTATGGGAAAAATTTGTTTGGTATACGTCCTGTTTGGTATAAGTCAAAGGGTCTGGAACGAATTAAGGACGTATACCGAGGTTCTACTGTATTTTAATCTGTGGGGGCATGCAGCTGATTATTTTATGTGTGGCGTCTCCCCAGCAACGGATTTTATGTGTGCGGCAGCGACTACCCAATCAGCACTCTCCCCAGCAATGGTGTCCTTTATATCTTATCATGCGCGGCCATGGCAAGGCCTTTCACTGTGTGCCCAGCTTCCAGTGTGTGTGCTTTATTTGCTTATCATGCGCGGCAGCGGCTAGGCCATTCACTGTGCAGCTTCCAGTGTGTTTGCGTCCACAGTGCCGAGCGCATGGGCGGGGCACGGTGCAATGTGCGACGCGGCCTGCGCATGCGCACTTCACCAGAAGACACACACACGGACACCTGGACGCACACAGGGGTTTTATTAAAGAGGATTGTTGTTAAAGTTGTTTAGCTTTGTTATTTCAAGAGTGAAAGTTTTATGATGCAGACTAGACAGAGATGTTTGTAGCTTAGTGGAAAGTCTTTAAGGCGCAAAAAAGACTATATTAGGTTGCTTTGCAAAAAATTCTCATATAAAATTAATTGAATTTTATTTTGAACATCATTAAGTATTTTTTTAAATAGTCCATCTATTGTGCTTTTCCACACATGTATAGTTTCTCATATCATTCTTGGCAATTCTTATCCAGATTATTTAAGATGCTCTTAGAATAACCACGCTTTTGTGGAAATGTGAACAATCATTTATATTTTGTAATGTCCTCATTTCAGTACAGAGTAATGAAGCCTACCCTAGCATCATGAGATTCAAGGCGGGAGCCATCCACATCCATGAATATCAAGCCAGTTTGCAGGTCACAATTATACAAGTCCAAACTCATTTTTATGGGCTCAATTTAGAGTGACCCAAGGAATGAACACATGTTTTCAAAAACTCTCAGTGATATAGGGAGAATGTTCAAATAGCACAGTCATGACTGGATTTCAAACCCAGGCCTATGAAATGTAAGGCACTAGCATTAACCACTAAACTGCCATAATACCAGAAATGTAAATATATTTGTGTGGAGTTCTCAAAACCATTGTATTTGTTCTAAGTATCCAAACTGATCTGTCCAACAAGTTAGAATATATCAAGTGAAATTTTGGAAAAACTAAAAACAAGTAATTTTACAAATAAACTCATAAATACAAACTAGTTTGTAAAGTTCTTCAGTTATGTAAACATGGCTGCACTGAATTTAGTTTTCTTCTGTTAAATTAGGTACATATAGTAGAAATAATTTGTTATTGTCAGTGACTCATGTGTTAACTTAATGGGTGGGCCCAAGGTGGCTGAGAACAAATGTGATTGGGTGTATGTTTGTGTGGGCCTTGTGATGGACAGGTGCCTCCTCCAGGGTGATTCCTGCCTTGCATCTGATGCTGCCAGGATAGGCACCAGCCCCCGCAACTCTGACCTGGATTAAGCAAGTTAATTACAGGTATTCTGTTATGTTACATTTATTTTTTACTGTTATGTGATTTTCCTGAAATGTTGCAAATATTTCCTCTCTCTAAGGTGCCGCCTAAAGAAATGAAATTCTCAAAACAGCAGTGTCTGGTTAAAATTGTTATGTTGACTTAAAAATAACATCATTTTTCTGAATGTTACATGGAAGCAGGTTCTTTCTGTTTAAATATGGAGTCTAGAATTTTACTCTGCATGTTTCCAGGGTATGGAGAAAAGCTCTTATGTACATTACTAACATTAAATTGCATGGTGTGGCAATCCTGAAACAGACTGAACACTCATTTACTTGCTCCAACTTGCTTAATTAATTCATTAATTCTATAAATAATCTGTCTATAAATTAATTAATTATCTTGTTTGAAGATAATGAAGATGAGATGATTTATAAACATATAGAATTTCAGGCAAATTGTTATAGTGCAAATTCATGAAACAGAAATGGCTAAATATTTATTTGTCTTTGTTTCCACTCTGTTTATGTTAAACATAGCATCACAGACTCCCAACAAAATGGCTGCTATACAGGAAAGTATTCATTTCTGACTATCAGCTCTATAACAAGATTAGCACTGTTTCTCAATAGTTTGATATTGGCAGCAAGTTTACAACAATTTGGGTTTTGTAGCTCTCTTGGTGGTATCTTGCCTCAGACATGTGACCCAAATCCAGATATTGGTTGGAAAGTAGGAATAAGACCCTGAAAACCAGGAAATTTGAGGAAATTAACATTGCTTTTCTTTCCAATTCTTTGTCTTTAATCCTTCATCAATTTCCTAATCCTATCTTCACCTTTGTATAATTTACCATTGTTCCTTTTTCAGTAGTGATTCTTTTCTATTATCCTATACCCTCTCATGCCTTCACTGCCCACTAATAAAGCCCCATAAATCTTAGTCTCCTTTCTTCTAACAGTTCCTACTCCCTCCACTTTTGCATTCCTTCCTCTCTTTGGTTCTCAGACAGTATCTGTGTTGGTCAAGCTAGATTACATACTTTTGTTAGGAAATGGCAGAATTCAAAGATTTACACCAAGATGATCTCTCTAATTATCATGTATTGTTTCATAAACTTTTCAAGTGTACATCCTTTGAAAAAGCATTCTTCTTCAAGTAACATTGAGTTTTATGCCAATGATCCTTCCAACGTCTCCTTTGCATTATCATTTATCCCCATCTTGTGAACTCTTGTGTGTCTTTGTGACCTGCTCCTAGAAGTGACTAACATTCACAGTCTCTATGACTAGCAGCCTCTACCCCTTAAAATGACTTGCTTGATTATGCTTTAATCTGTGGCTAAGGGCACATTTTGAAGATTATGTGATTAATCAGGAATATTTGCCTTTTAGTGCATTGTCTCTTCACTCTTGACATTTTCCCAGCTGTTTCTCCAACAGTAAATCCATTATCTATCTATCTGTTCAATAGCTGGTCTCCCTCAAGCTGGCTAATATCACACCTCATTGTTGACAATTTCATTGATGTCAGACTTTTTATCCAGACATGGGTACAATTAGGCCTTTCACCAATGGTCTTTTTTTAAACCACCAAGACAGGTTGTACATGTAGCAGTTTCCTAGTTTTTAGTGCTTATCTACAGGGTGGGCCATTTATATGGATACACCTTAATAAAATGGGAATGGTTGGTGATAATAACTTCCTGTTTGTGGCACATCAGTATATGTGAGGGGGAAAACTTTTCAAAATGGGTGGTGACCATGGTGGCCATTTTGAAGTCGGCCATTTTGGATCAAACTTTTGTTTTTTCAATAGGAAGAGGGTCATATGGCACATCAAACTTATTGGGAATTTCACAAGAAAAACAATGGTGTGCTTGGTTTTAACGTAACTTTATTCTTTCATGAGTTATTTACAAGTTTCTGACCACTTATAAAATGTGTTCAATGTGCTGCCCATTGTGTTGGATTGTCAATGCAACCCTCTTCTCCCACTCTTCACACACTGATAGCAACACCGCAGGAGAAATGCTAGCACAGGCTTTCAGTATCCATAGTTTCAGGTGCTGCACATCTCGTATCTTCACAGCATAGACAATTGCCTTCAGATGACCCCAAAGATAAAAGTCTAAGAGGGTCAGATCGGGAGACCTTGGGGGCCATTCAACTGGCCCAAGACGACCAATCCACTTTCCAGGAAACTGTTCATCTAGGAATGCTCGGACCTGACACCCATAATGTGGTGGTGCACCATCTTGCTGGAAAAACTCAGGGAACGTGCCAGCTTCAGTGCATAAAGAGGGAAACACATCATCATGTAGCAATTTCGCATATCCAGTGGCCTTGAGGTTTCCATTGATGAAGAATGGCCCCACTATCTTTGTACCCCATATACCACACCATACCATAAATTTTTTTGTTCCAACAGTCTTGGAGGGATCTATCCAATGTGGGTTAGTGTCAGACCAATAGCGGTGGTTTTGTTTGTTAACTTCACCATTCACATAAAAGTTTGCCTCATCACTGAACAAAATCTTCTGCGTAAACTGAGGGTCCTGTTCCAATTTTTGTTTTGCCCATTCTGCAAATTCAGTGCGCCGATCTGGGTCATCCTCGTTGAGATGCTGCAGTAGCTGGAGTTTGTAAGGGTGCCATTTGTGAGTAGCTAATATCCGCCAAAGGGATGTTCGACTAATGCCACTCTCCAGTGACATGCAGCGAGTGCTACGCTGTGGGCTCTTGCTGAATGAAGCTAGGACAGCCACTGATGTTTCTTCATTAGTGACAGTTTTCATGCGTCCACATTTTGGCAAATCCAACACTGAACCAGTTTCACAAAACTTAGCAAGCAGTTTGCTAACTGTAGCATGAGAGATGGGTGGTCTCGTAGGGTGTCTTGCATTGAAATCTGCTGCAATGACCCAGTTACTGCGGTCACCAGACATCAACACAATTTCTATCCGCTCCTCACATGTTAACCTCTGCGACATGTCAATGGCTGTAAACAAAGAGAAACTTGTAAATAACTCATGAAAGAATAAAGTTACGTTAAAACCAAGTGCACCATTGTTTTTCTTGTGAAATTCCCAATAAGTTTGATGTGTCACATGACCCTCTTCCTATTGAAAAACCAAAAGTTTGATCCAAAATGGCCGACTTCAAAATGGCCACCATGGTCACCACCCATCTTGAAAAGTTTTCCCCCTCACATATACTAATGTGCCACAAACAGGAAGTTAATATCACCAACCATTCCCATTTTATTAAGGTGTATCCATATAAATGGCCCACCTTGTATAGCAATAGCATGGCTATGCTAGAGAAAACAATGCAGAGTTGAAGAAGAACATATACAGAAATGTGTTCTGGAGATCAAGTTAGATTTAGGAAATTGTCAATAACTGAGCATGATGTTTCTCTAGGTATCCTAGCTTCCACCTATATCCCAAGGATGTGAATGTCTACATTGGTCTACTATTATAGAGATTGTGCAAATGAGGGCAATGGTGTCTCCTTAAGAATGTCTTATGCCTTGCACTCAGTTCAGCCATCATTTAATTAAATAGGTTGATTAGAAAAATGCATAGAGGGATGAATGGAAGGATACTTACTTAAATTTGTAAATAAAGCTAAACTGTGCTGCTTGGAGGAATTTAAAATCTTTAAATGCTACATTTTTACTTTAAAATTTCAGTTTAATTAAAGAAATGCTAAATTTAATAAAATAAAAATCCTAAAAGTACATGTGTTTTAGGAGAACTGATTTTGCAATAGAACAATATTGTATGTATTAAGGATATTACTTTCCAAGTTCAAGAACAAATTTATTGTCATGTGTACATAGAACAATTACGCTCACCTAAAAAAGCATACAGAGTAGTACAAGACATATATACAAGCAAGAACAGGTACAGTATTTGATATTATGTTACCTTACAACGTGGATACAAACTGTCCCTGAAGCTACTGGTGTGAGTACCGTCTGCTATAGGACTGGGAAAAGCAATTGTGTAAGATGGTTGAGGTATTTAAATGTTGTGAATGTCCTGAAAAGAAGGCAGATTGGTGTTGGTAATATTTTGCACCACCTTCACCACCATTTATTGTGCTTTATGATGTTGAGATGAGCAGGTGCCATACGAGGCTGTAAAACAGCCAGTGAGGATGGACTCCCAATGCATCTGTAGAAGGTATTAAGATAGAGAAATCTGAGCTGTCTTTAGACATCTAAGGAAGTAAACACATTTGTAATGGGCAGCATGGTGGTGCAGTGGTAGCGCTGCTGCCTCGCAGTAAGGAGACCTGGGTTTGCTTCCCCTGGAGTTTGCATGTTCTCCCTGTGTCTGCGTGGGTTTCCTCCGGGTGCTCCAGTTTCCTCCCACAGTCCAAAGACATGCAGGTTAGGTGGATTTGAAATCCTAAATTGTCCCTAGTGTGTGTGCTTGGTGTGTGTGTGTGCCCTGCAGTGGGCTGGCACCCTGACTGGGGTTTGTTTCCTGCCTTGCGCCCTATATTGGCTGGGATTGGCTCCAGCAGACCCCCGTGACTCTGTAGTTGGAATATAGCGGGTTGGATAATGGATGGATGGATGGATGTTGCAGGCCAATATTTTCTGTGTTACCTGAAATGGAAGAATAATACAGCATCTTGCTGAAATATGTATATTCTCCTACTCTTTCTCTGATATTGTTGTGCTTAAAAAGAATAGAGAATTATCATGTGTGTACAGCAAAATCTGTAGGGGCAGTTTTGTTCAAAATCAATAGACTTTTAGCATTTCACAATGACAATAACTGTGGCAAGTTTCATTCGGACTGATTGATTCCTTTTTGAATTATCCTGTTCACAGACATATTTCCTGAAACAGAGAAAGACACACACACACACTCTTTGAAACTGATTAAATCATGTTCAGGGATGCCTAAAACCTGTAATCTTATTAAAAACTCAAAAGTTAAAATTGAGACGGTACAGGATCACCTTTCGTCTTGTTTAACAATGGATTTCTTTGAGTATTCCTTCATGTATTTATTTCAGACACACCAATAGCAACATAAAATATAGCTTGAATTGAAAACTGTGATTTTTACCCATCAAAGTTGAGAGAGTAGGCTCCCAGTTGCAATGTTCCCCATGCCAGGGAGCCACAGTGTTTTCAAAACCATGAATAAAACAAAAGGTGTAAATGATATCTCAGGTCACACTGGGAGACTTCCAAGTTAAATCCATCAGGCCATAATAACCGTTCTTCTATCTCATGTCCTGGGCATGATGTTAAACTGCATCCAGCCCTGCAAGCGGTCCTCTAACTTGCATGGAAATCATGGGGGTTGGTGGCAGGACTGGCACTCCAGCCACTGTAAAAAAAAAACTTCACACAGCTCCGAGACGACAGAAAGGACTCCTTTTCGCTCTCCGCGGGAGTAGCTCTGCTGAAGCCGCTCATAGGAAAGCTGCTCATATCATGAAGGGGATGGGGGAAAGCACTCGGGAGCCTGATCTCCAGAAGATTTTAAACCATCGGAGAGCCAATGTGGTTAGGGCTGTTGGGGATCAGTACTGGTGTGCTGCTGAGGTGTCGCCTGCTGCACGGCAGCACTTGGTCCCAATTTAAGGTGGCTCATACAGGTAGGCGCATGGAACGTCTTGTCTCTCCGGCATGATAATCATCTTCTTCTCCTGTTGGAGGAGCTGCGTAAACTCCGCATTTCAGTGGCAGCACTCTCTGAGGTGCGCAGACCTGGGACTGGCCAGATTGCTGTGGGCTGATACACGTTTTATTGGTCGCTCTGACGGCTGTCATACTCTGGGAGTAGCTGTTGCTGTATTTAATCAGCTTCTTCCGTTGGTGTCCAATGTCACTCCTTTCAACAAGAGTATTATGAGATTCCGATTACAGCACTCCCTGAGTGCCTTGTCTGTTGTCTCGATGTATGCTTCAACCGCAGTGAGTGATGTCTCGGTGAGGGAATCATTTTATTCGCAACTGGCTGATGGGTGCCTGCGAGGTGACACTTCTCTGGTCATGGGTGACTTCAATGCAACCACTGACACTGACAGGGCTGGCTATGAGGATTGTCTCAGTCTCCATGGGTCTGGTGACCGTGGTGAAAGTGGCTCTATGTTCCTTGACTTCAAAAAAGGTCAGAGGCTGCGAATCGCTGGATCCTGGTTCCAGCACAATGAGCCAAATCGTTGGACTTGGTACTCTAATGCTGATGGTACAGTGAAGGAGATCGATCACATCCTCATGGGCAGACTCTGAAGACTCTTGCAAAACTGCATGGTCTACAGAAGTGCCCAGTTTGCGAATTCTGACTACAGACTAGTTGTTGCAACTCTGAACATCCAACATAGGTTCAGTAGGTTACCACCTACTAGGAAAATGAGGCTGGACTTCGCCAGACTCCAAAATCAGGCTGTTTCTGACAAGTTTGTGTGAGGAACTTGCGGATTTGGGTGTAATTGCCGATCCTAATGTGATGTGGGAGACAAGACCGTGAAGGTTGCTAAGGGTTGTGTTGGTGTTACCGGTGTTCCCAGAAGGAAGAGCTTCATCTTGCAGGGCACCCTGGATATCATCAAGAGGAGTAACAGCACATGGCTTGATGGCAACTCTGGTTTGTACCGTGAACTGAGAGGGATGGCGGCAAGGGCTCTGAGGGCAGATCAGGAGACGTTTGTTAGAGGAATCGGTGAACAAGTGACACACCATCTGTGGTCTAGCGACTTACGTCCTGCTTACAGAAGAAATGTAGCATTATGCACTTCCAAATCTACTCCTTGTAGAGTTGCAGTCAGGGCAGCTGATGGAACGGTCCAAATTGTGCAGTTCTGATCCACTGGGCTGGCTACTTTGAGCAGATGTTCAAAGCTGATCCTCCGGCTAGGACGTTGGATATCTTTGAGTCCAAGGTTCTTGAGGCTGATCCTCCACTTAGCTGTGAACCACGCAATCTCACTGAGATTGCACAGGTGGTGAACAAGCTGAGGTAGGGGAAGGATGCAGGGATCTGTAGTATCCTGGGTGAACTTCTCCAGGCTGGTGGTAAGGCAATCTTTGCTTCTATTTGGGAGACTACCGTTCATCCCAACTGACTGAAAAATGGGATTTGTCGTCCCTATCTGGAAAAGGAAGGGTGATCGCCTGGATTGCAGCAACTACAGGTGGATAACACTGCTCTTGGTGCTAGGTAAGGTCCTTGCTAGGGTCATCCTCAATAGGATCCGTGATCACTTGCTCACCTACCAGCGACCACAGCAGTCTGGTTTTACTCCTAAGAAATCTACCATCGACCGGATCCTGGCACTGAGGGTTCTCATGGAGCACAAACATGAATATCAGCAGAATTTCTTTGCAGCCTTTGTCAATTTGCTGAAGCGTTCAACTCAGTTGATCGAGCTGCCCTGTGCGATTATCCTGAGGGTTCGTGGGATACCCTCAAGGTTGCTGGATATGATATCTGGCCTATACACTTGAATTGTGAGTTCTTTATAGAGTGGAGGCAGAACCTCTGGTTTTTTATCCAGTTGATTCTGGGGTTCATCAGGGGTGTGTTCTTGCTCCTATTCTGTTCAATGCTTGCATGGACTGGGTGTTTGGCAAGGTCGTGGGGTCCAGCGACTGTGTGGCATTTGTTGGTGAAGAAAGATTCACTGATCTTGACTTTGCTGATGATGTTGTGATCTTCACGGAGTCAATGAAGGCTCTGATCGGGGCTGTCCAGAGACTGAGCGAGGAGTCTGAGCTTGCGAGTGTCCTGGAAAAAACCAAGATCCAGGCCTTTAATGACCTCTTGGGCTCAGCTATTGGCAGTGCGTCTGTCTGCAGAAAGAGTGTTCACCTTGTTGAGAGGTTTACTTACCTCTGCAGTGGCATTCATGTCTCTGGTGACTCTTCCTATGAAGTCAGTAGCCGGATTGGGAAGGGTTGCGTGGCGCTCCTGATATCTATGCAAAGTGACAAAGGTCCAAGTCTTTCCAATCCAGGTGCTTCCTGTCTTGCTATATGGTTGCAAGACATGGATGCTATCCAGTGACCTGAAACGAAGACTGGACTCTTTTGGTACTGTGTCTCTTTGGAGAATCCTTGGATATTGCTGGTTTGATTTTGTGTCGAATGAGCAGTTACTCATGGGGTCCCGAATGAGGCACGTTACCTGCATTGTGAGGTAGCATCAATTACGGCACTACAGCAATGAGGCGCGATTCCCTAAGGGTGATCCAGCTGGTAGAAACCTCATTGCTGAGGACCCGAGTGGCTGGACCAGGCCAAGGGGACATCCATGTAACACCTGGCTGTGGCAGATAGAGGGCTATTTCCGGAGGGTGTGACTGGACCGCGTGTCTGCCTGGGGGGCTGACAACCAGGATGTCGAGCTGTTTTGTTGTGTGGTGGGTGTGGTAACGCGCTGTACCTGTGCATGTTCCCCAACCTGAAACCTAACTCTGTACCCCAGGGACAACTCTGTCTAAGCCTTCAGCTATTTCCCTCTAGTGACAGCCTTTTACTTGGTAGAGGATAGGGCAGCCCAGTCAGAAAATAAGTCCAATGCCCTAAGGGATCCTAGGGGTGGCAAGGTACCACAGGGGTTAGCATTTAGTTGTCAAGGATTCAGCACACTGGGTTCAAAATCTGCAACCGGCTGCTGTTTGTGTAAAGTTGTATGTTGTAGACCTCAGCCTTACAATTCTGGTTTTGATTATGCAGATTGGAGAATTTGTGAATTTAGGATATCAAGAACTGAGAATTTCACAGTAGAGTAATCCCTCCTCGATTGCGGGGATTGCGTTCCAGAACCCCCTGCGATAAATGAAAATCCGCAAAGTAGAAACCATATGTTTGTATGGTTATTTTTATATATTTTAAGCCCGCACAATTAACATTATTATAGCCCTCTAGACATGAAATATCACCCTTTAGTCAAAAGTTTAAACTGTGCTCCATGACAAGACAGAGATGACAGTTATTTCTCACAATTAAAAGAATGGAAATATATCTTCTCTTCAAAGGAATGCGTGTCAGGAGCAGAGAATGTCAGAGAGAGAGAGAGTGCGAGAGAAAAGCAAACAATCAAAAAATCAATAAGTGCTTTTGGGCTTTTAAGTATGCCGAAGCACCGTGATAAAGCAGAATTTTTTTAGAGGAGCGTCCGTATCCTCTAGGCAAACAGCCTCTGTGCAAACAGTCCCTCTGCTCACACCTCCTCCGTCAGGCGCAGAAAATGTCAGAGAGAGTGAGAGAGACAGAGAAAAACAAACAATCAAGCACTGCGCGGGAAGCATATCGTATATCATTGAGGAGTTTTAGTTAATGCGTAATACATGCTCTGATTGGGTAGCTTCTAAGCCATCCGCCAATAGCATCCCTTGTATGAAATCAACTGGGCAAACAAACTGAGGAAGCATGTACCATAAATTAAAAGACCCATTGTCCGCAGAAATCTGTGAACCAGCGAAAAATCCGTGATATATATTTAGATATGCTTACATTTAAAATCCGCGATGGAGTGAAGCCGCGAAAGTCGAAGCGCGATATAGTGAGGGATCACTGTATACCTACTGATTATAAGCATTTGATAAGCATTTGATATATAATATACTGTCACACATGTGTGAGTAGGAGGCAGCTAAAGGGCTTAAGTATTGGCAATACCATATCAGACCAGGGGACGGTAGGATGTACTGACTAACTTTCTCAGTTCCTTGCAGGTTCCAGGTTCCGTTGCATTTGATGTCATCACTCCCAGGCCTTTTGATGATGTCGCTTCCGGTTCTGACCCCGATGATGTCACTAACGGCTCCGGGCCTTGTGATGACGTCACTTCCTCTCTGGGCTTTTAAAGCTGCCATCGTACCTTCACCTCATCAGTTCTATTTTGGACCCAGTCGTGTGAATATCTCTGTTCAAACTTTTACAGTCGGGATATAATAATTGGGTGGCTGCCCCGAACTTTTATAATGTCTGAAGTCTTGTCCTTGTCACAATACATACACACAGATACACACATACAATATATATATATATACACACACACATATACACTGTATATTCTTTTCTTCAGTTTTAGAAGTAACTCATAAACTGGAAATAACCAAGTCTTTTTAATTACATTATTTATTCTAAGTATCCTGAATTATTATATGGTTTGTGTATCCAAGATATCTTGTTTAATTCCTTTGAACATTATTACTATGTGAATGATCATGGGGTGCAAGCCTGTTCATGATTTTTGATTAGTCACATCGACAAGAAGAAATATTTTTACAAAGTTGGCAGGGAGAGGGAAGCAGGAGTGCCCTCCTCCAACTGGCCATTATCTTACACATACAAAAGAAGTGATTAAAAGTGAAACATTCTGTTAATTAGCAACAAAAAAACAAAGAGAGCACGGCTAGTAACAAAAAAAAAACAAAGAAAAGAATGATGACATAGTGGCTGTTGTAAATAAGAAAGAAAAAGCAGTATTTATTGCTAACATATTAAATCAACATTTCTGAATGTATACCTGTCATTCATAATACATTGCTTTCATAATACCCTAGTGGAAAAAACAGCAGATAAAGAGTTTTTTCTTTAAATGCCATTTATTCAGCTATAGTTAAAAAAGATTTCATACCACTAATAAAGAGAAGTGAATAAATAGTAGAAATTCCAGTCTGGTCACTGTGCCATCAAGAAGCATGCATACTGTATTTTAAAAAGAAAATTGAGGAAGACAAACATTTTAAAAGCCAGTTTAATGAAAGGGTTCTTTTTTATGGTACACTGCAGGTATTACAATAACAAATATATTCATAAAGAACAACTATTTTAATTTAACCAGATTCCCATAAAGAGTAAAGTTAAAGGAGGCACTGTTAATTGAAATCTAATGAATTCTTCATGCTATTTGTTGTTAATGTTGTGAGAGGAGTGTTTAGCAGCAGAGTTCAAGGTCACCCTTAGTACCCTCCCTAATTTGTCCCCCAGCTAGCGCAAATCTTGTGCTCTGAAATACACAAGCTGCCCAATCTGCCGAGTTTAAAGTAGACATTTTTTTAGCTGGGCACTTATCTTTGCTGGCTTCTGGCAACTAATGTCATTGAACTATAGGTAGCTGACATGTCAAATACTTATGACTGTTAAGGGCTGGGCAGATGAGAAAGAATGCAAAACTCCCTGGAGTTTTTACCATTCACAAAGTCACATGGTTATTTTATTTAAGCAAGGATATGACGAAACCATCAGCCTAAATGTAACTATACATTAGTTGAGACGTGAGTGTGTTCTAATATCTAAGATGACACTTTTCGTTTTCTTCCCCCAGTTCTTTAATACTTAAATAATGAGAGGATTTTATCCAGAGAAGGCATTCCATATTTCTCCTAACCAGGCTGTAAAATCATAAAATTAAAAAAGAGGGAGAAAGTGAAAGCTAAAAAAGGTTGTGCTATATATCACAAACCACATGCTAACACAGTATGTATTTTTCATTGTCAATGCGCCCCCAACTGGTCACAAATGCTACAATGTGGAACGGATGAGAGGAGTTATAAGACAGGACCACATGACATTACAAAGTAGGTAAAACTAGAGGGACAGAAATAATTTCTTCTAAAAATAAAACCTATTTTTGCATGTCTTAAAAATTATTTCTGTAAACCAGCAAAATAATATTTTATAGAGCCCAAAATAATATATTCATTATTACAAATCATACACTTGAAAAGTTAATGAGTCAACACATTCTGCCTGAGGCTTAAGGAACTTCCTCCTTTAAAGTCACTGTAAACAGGCTAAATAAAAGAGAAGCCAAGTGCAGAGTTATCAGTCTAACCTCGGCATTTGACTGGAAACTTCCTTGTTTTGTTGCAGCCATGGCCACAAAGCTTCCACTGAGAAGTGAGTTTGAAACATGGAACTCAAGAAATGTGGCATGTTTTCTCAGTCAGGTAAGTCATTATAACTTATCTGAATGTAATGTGAATGCACTTACAAAGCAGCTGTGTTGATTTATTTAAAAAAAATTGTGTTTCTGTTCAATGCTATTTTTAGATAACTTCCTAAAGGAACTTTACATATTATTCTAAATTTGGGTATAATTTTCTCATGGAAATGTTATGCATAGCATATTAACTATTTCTAATAAACTATTGTGTGTTTGTGTTACATTTCAAATGTGTGTATTCCAACTGGTCACAGAACATGAGGAGAATAGGATAGGGGATTTAAAAATTCAGTAGTAGAACTTCAGTTTCCTCCCACATCCCACAGATGGGCATGTCTGGTTAACTGCCATCCCTAAATCAGCCTGATTTGGGTAAGTGTAAGTGTGTGTGATTGCTGTCCCATCTAAGGCTGGTTGTTTAAGAAAGACTCTTTAAGATCTGCAATGGAAAAAGAAGATTTACTCTTTATTTACAATAAGTTAGTAATTTAGCTTTTTTTATTTAAATAGAGGTGGCATAGCTACTGCCCGACAGGTGCAGGGATCTGGGTTCAAGTTCAGATCTAGGCATTGTCTATGTGGAGTGTGAGTGGTCTTCCTGTGTTCCTTTTAGCTTTACCCATGTTTCCCCACATCTCAAATATGTGTATGTTGGTTAGTTGGTGTCTCTTAGCCTAGTATCAGTGAGTGTGGTTGCAGGATGGAGTATGTCCTCTAATTGGCTGCATTATTCAGGCAGTATCACTTAATACAATCTGTATAACAGAAACAGTATTCAGACAAACACTAATAACAATAGGATGCCATTCAAAACATTGATACCAAAATACAGAAATGTAAAGAGCATCTGGAGCAAAAAGGACAAGTTACCTAAAGATGTGGCTAATGTGAAGTGACTCAACAACAGCTTAGCTGCTTCACTCTGGTATTAGGGAGAAATATACAGGCTTTAAATAGCAAGAAATAGTGCCATTCTCTAACCGTCAAAGTATCAAAAGTACACAAAACATTTAGAGCTCCTCTGATTTGACCGGCACTTATATTATTTATCAAGGAAATTCTCATTCACTCAGATATTCAGTGTGTGTACAACCTCCAAACACTGATGCTGTGACCTAACGTTCTAAATAGAGACCTGAAGTAAATGAAGTGTATTCATATTAGAAGATTTTAGGAAATGAGCTTTGTCTGTATGTCTGGTACCAACTCCAGACAAAATTCAAAGCTTCTGGACCTTTTTGATGAGAATATCCACACATACATAATCAAGGGCAATGGTCCTTAAAACTGAAATCATAATATTTATACATCCATCCATTTTTTGTACCACCTTATCTAGCTCAGGGACACTTACCCAGGCAGGAGCCAGCCCTGGATGGGATGCCAGGAGATCGTGGCATGATCCTCTTAATTTTAATTTACCAGCCTCACCAGACTTAAGAAACTCCACTTATCATAAAAGTCAGTGAAAGCTCAGCCATTGTGATTAAAACCTTTCATAGTGGGATGGTAGCAATGCTGAAATAGTGAGACTGGAACAGACTATGAGTGCTGGTGGAAAGCACATCCATTGTAAATAAAAGATTATCCATCCATCCATTATCCAACTCGCTATATCCTAACTACAGGGTGACGGGGGCCTGCTGGAGCCCATGCCAGCCAACACAGCGCACCCTGCCCTGGGTTTGTTTCCTGCCTTGCGCCCTGTGTTGGCTGGGATTGGCTCCAGCAGACCCCTGTGACCCTGTAGTTAGGATATAGTGGGATATATTGGGTTGGATAATGGATAGATAGGTCTCATTGTAATCTTCAAGGCTCTTTAAATCTTTCAGGGCTGATATCGACTTTTGTCAAAAGGAGGAGTTGATAATGGTAATCGACTGTAAATGGTGACAAAACCAACTGCTATGTTTTAGTTGGTCTCTCGTTGCTTGAAGGAAAGTTAGATTCATTTGACTGAGATTCCTGTGTTCACATGGATAACAAACCGCAAACAATAGCCAAAATGGGACTGACATCTGGCGAGAGATCAAAGCAAATGCGTAAAGCAAAATACTCCATGAAAAACGTTTTGCCTATTATTATCTCTGAACTGGACTATGACTTGTCGGATTCCGATTTTTATACAATTGATCGAAAACGAATGTGAGGTTCCCGCTTCAGTTGAATGGTCCCCAGCTAATTGTGGTACTGACAATGTTCACCAGGTAGGACTGCCACTTAACAATGATAAGAGGTAGAAACCAGTTGCAATGGACTCTGACCATGACTGCTGCTGCTGCTGCTGCTGCCCCAGCCACGCGAAGACAGCCTGGCAGCAAGCCTGCTGCACATTCTTGGCAAACAGGCAGCCAATGCATGCAGCAACAGACATTTATGTTGATTTCTGTGTGAAACCATTGCTTTTCAGAAACTGTCTTTGGGAAAAAATATTCAGCCCTCAAAGCCATTCAGTAGTTATGATTGTTGCAGCAAGAGTACCACCAAGTAGAACTGGAGAGCATAAAGCCTCATTAAAACACCTTTGCATAAGAAAGATGCCTAGAAAGTGGAAGACCACATTACATCTAAGAAGTGAAAAACATGGAGGCCTCAAAGCAGTAGACAAAGAGAGCAAGAGAGAAAGTGTGGCACCCTGCGAAGAAACATGCAATGCTTTCCAATTTTGCTAGGTGGTAGGCGCCTGACTGATTCTTCGCCCTTTGAGAGAAATCCTGCAGGGTGTGTCAGTTACCATTTTAGTCTGTAGATAGAGAAGCTGAGATAAGGTTTATCTCTCAAAGACGTCAGAATCCTCCACTTAGGTGCTGCACAACAGTCTCTGAGTTAGAGAAGTAGGGTCTTGCTGCTTCTTTAAGAGGAGAGATGAAGGGAGGCCTTGGAGCCTTAACGTTTCATTGGCTACCTATGGCACAGGGAGTATAGGGAAAATAAGGGCTACAGGAGGGCATTGTAGCATAGTGTCTGTATACAAATCATTTCTAGGGTTTGGATAGCGTTGATCATGGGAGGTTGTTTAAATTTGCCTTATAAGATGGCTCATTACGTTTTAGGTTCTGAAGAGAGTTTGGGGAGAAGGCTCACGAGCAAGTGGAAGAGAGTAGGTTCATAAGACAGTGAGAAATAGAGAGCACAAGAGTAGTATCTACTCTATATATATAAAATCCTAAGCCTAAAAGTGCAACGATTTTCTGCAACGAGTTTATGTGACAATTTTATGTCACGTTTTTTGTCACGCTTTAAATTGTGCTTATTTTAAAACCTAGAGATATATTTTTGGTATCATTCATTTCATAATTTATCAATCTTTATTCTGATGATGTTAGATTTTAAAATTCTTATTCCGTTTTTTTAAATTATAAACTAAAATATCAAGAAAGACGTGGTTTTTAATATTAAGAAAGTCATGGTTTTTATATTTTTGATCGAGTAAATTTTCCTTCACAGGAACAAACTATTAAAAAAAAAATCTATTCATAACACCAATGTTTGTATTTAGGTGGTTTAGTTAGCTGAAGGTCAAGTTACATTAGAACATTAGAACATTAGAACACTCTAGACGAGAACAGGCCATTCAGCCCAACAAAGATCGCCAGTCCTATCCACTTATTTCCTCCAAGAAAACATTGAGTTTTGAAAGTCCCTAACATCTTACTGTCTACCACACTACTTGGTAGATTATTCCAAGTGTCTATCGTTCTTTGTGTAAAGAAAAACTTCCTAATGTTTGTGCGAAATTTACCCTTAACAAGTTTCCAACTGTGTCCCCGTGTTCTTGATGAACTCATTTTAAAATACAAGTCTCGATCCACTGTACTAATTCCCTTCATAATTTTAAACACTTCAATCATGTCACCTCTTAATCTTCTTTTGCTTAAACTGTAAAGGCTCAGCTCTTTTAATCTTTCCTCATAATTCAACCCCTGTAGCCCTGGAATCAGCCTAGTTGCTCTTCTCTGGACCTTTTCTAGTGCTGCTATGTCCTTTTGTAGCCTGGAGACCAAAACTGCACACAGTACTCAAGATGAGGCCTTACCAGTGCATTATAAAGGTTGAGCATAACCTCCTTGGACTTGTACTCCACACATTATGCTATATAACCTAACATTCTGTTAGCCTTCTTAATGGCTTCTGAACACTGTTGGAAGTTGATAGCTTAGAGATGACTCCTAAATCCTTCTCATAAGGTGTACTCTCGATTTTCCAACCGCTCATTGTGTATTCAAACCTAATATTTTTACTTCCTATGTGTAATACTTTACATTTACTGACATTAAATTTCATCTGCCACAAATCTGCCCAAGCCTGTATGCTATCCAAGTCCTTCTGTAATGATATAACGGATTCCAAATTATCTGCTAATCCACCTATCTTGGTATCATCTGCAAACTTAACCAGCTTGTTACTTATATTCCTATCTAAATCATTTATATATATTAAAAATAGCAGCGGCCCTAGAACTGACCCCTGTGGAACACCACTCTTAACATCGGCCAGTTCTGATGAGGTTCCTCGCACCATCACCCTCTGCTTCCTGTGTCTGAGCCAATTCTGCACCCATCTAAAAACATCACCCTGAACTCCCACTTCTTTTAACTTGATGCCCAACCTCTCATGTGGCACCTTATCAAATGCTTTCTGAAAGTCCAGATAAATAATATCATAAGCTCCACTTTGATCGTATCCTTTTGTTGCCTCCTCATAGAATTCCAACATGTTAGTAAAACACGACCTCCCTCTTCTGAACCCATGCTGACTGTTCAGAATAACTCCTGTCCTTGCCATGTGTTGCTCAATCTTATCCTTAATAATTCCTTCCATTAATTTTCCTGTGATGCTTGTTAAGCTTACTGGCCTATAGTTGCTTGGATCTGCCCTGTCACCCTTTTTATATAATGGGATGATATTTGCCATTTTCCAGTCCTTTGGAATCTCCAGTGCACAGTGACTTCCTAAAAATATGTGTCAAGGGTTTATATATGTACTCACTAGCCTCCTTAAGAACACGAGGATAAATATTATCTGGGCCTGGTGATTTGTTTGATTTCATCTTATTTAATCTGAGCAGCACTTCTCCCTCTACAATTTCCAAATCCCTCAGTACCTCCTTAGTAGTTGCGTTTACCTCTGGGAGGTTATCCACTTGCTCACTTGTAAACATCTGCTATTTCATTGTCTGTATCTTTTAATTCCCCTTTACTATTCCTGATGAACTTGACCTCCTCCTTAACTGTTCTTTACTACTAAAATACTGAAAGAATCTCTTGGGGTCTTCTTTCACCTTATCTGCTATATTCCTCTCCAACTGTCTTTTAGCCTCCTGATATCCTTCTTAAGGGTTGCCCTCATGTTCTCATACGCTCTACGATTCTCTTTGCAGTCATTAGTCTTATATGCCTTATACAGCAGTTTTTTCCTTTGCAACTTCTTTTTTAAATCTTTATTAATCCATCGTGGAGTTTTTTTTAGTTTCCTATTAATTCCAAATTTAGGTATGTATCTGTCCTGCATTACATGTAAAACATTTTAAACCTGTTCCACTGCTCCTCGACTGTCTCCACATTTAAAAGCTTATCCCAGTCTATCCTACTTAGACTTTGTCGCATCTGCTCAAAATTAGCCCTACCAAAGTTCAACTTAACAATTTTAGTCTTTGCATCTGTACTCTTACAAAATACTGAGAATTGTATTACATTATGGTCACTTGACCCTAGTGGTTCAATCACCTCTACACCCTCAATTCTATCCTGATTATTACAGAATACTAAATCCAGACAGGCTTCACCCCTTGTTGGTGCTTTAACATGCTGTGTTAAAAAACAGTCACTGATTACTTCTAAAAACTCCTGCTCTTGTGCTCCTCTATCTGCAAGGTTGTCCCAGTTAATATTTGGACAATTAAAGTCCCTCATGACTATAATATCCCCCTGTAAACTTGCCTTTTTGATATTACTAAAAAGATGCGTGTTGAAATTACTGTCTGAATTGGGTGGTCTATAACACACTCCTAAAATAAGACCTCTTTCCCTAATATTTTGCAGGCGAAGCCACATGTCCTCACTAAGATGGGGCTCATCATCCAACTGAAGATGACTTACATTTAAACCCTGTTTGGCATAAACAGCAACCCCACCTCCTTTTCTGTTCTGTCTATCCTTCCTAAAAAATGTGTATCCCTCTATGTTACACTCATCCCCATCTTTGTTATTTAGCCAGGTTTCCGTTATTGCTATAATATAATTATGCTCTGCTACATACAACTCCAACTCACTTACCTCATTTACAATGACCCATTGCATACCACTTTAGTTTTCATGTGATTTTTCCTGTTATTTAAATGAGTCATTTTTTTTAAAAAAGTTTTTTTTATCTATAAGAATGTCAGTTAAAATGGATCGTTTATTTAGTCTCTTATAAATACTCATTGAGCACAGTGGACCTCAGTTTAACAGGAATACTCCAATCAGTAAGATATTAAATATTTAATTCTCATTTCATGATTTTTAGTCTGTTAAATAATAATTAATTTTTGTTTTACATATTTATAGATTTTCATAATTTTGACTACAATAAATAATCATTTTTCTTTTGTACACTAAAATTCTGGCTGCAACTGGGGGTTGGGCAATGAAGGCGCCAGGGGCCTTGGCCCCCTAGTATAACATAAATTATTACATCCATTCATTCTAGCTCAAGGGCTTTTAGTGTTGAAAGGTACAGTATGATGAGCTCAGTTGACAAAGGTGGATAAGAAAAAATATACTCATGTACAGCATATAGTGAGTAGAGGCAAAATAAACCTTTGGAGACGCACACTTATTTGGAAAGGTAAAAATCTGTCTGAACTAGGCCAACATGACAACCAGCCACCCCAGAAACTGAATAAACATCTACCATAATTTGATTTCAAATTACATGATTAGTTTGCTGGGCTCCAGCAAAGCATTGTTATCTTCTATTTCATGGTAAGTGAGCAATGGCATAGTCTCTGTGTCCATCAGTTTTAAAGCATCAGTTATAATATAGGATTGATGAGCAGAAGCCATCGAGTCAGTTTGTGCAGGCAAGCAGCAGAACAATATTATTTAATAGTGTCAGATTTAATCAAACACACTTAATCGCTAACCATTATATAACCCACTGTTTCTATTAAAGGGTCTTGGGGAGCCAGCATTTATCAAGCATCAGGCTCCATAAAAAAAACTTCTTAATAAAATCTGAGAATGAGTTAGAAAGACATGCAGACAGCAAGAAGTGGATTGAAGTGAGTCCAAATTAGCTACAATCATACAGAGCACCCCTAATGTTTCCAGCTTATTTCACCAAACATTTAACAAAAAAAAAAACAAAACTTGGTTTTGAATTAACTCATATCAATGATTCATTTTACCCCAAACCTACTTTTAAAAAATATAAGCAGTACAGAAGCAAAAACCCTTATAGAGCAAAGCATAAAGCACAATATACTGAAAATATCTATTTATTTTATCAATACATGGCCAAGGGTAAACAGAGCACACCCAGGCTGCACCAAGTGCAAGAGCCAACTCCATACACTGCAACAGTCCATAGCAGGATAACAAACTTGATTAACCTAAAGAAGATGACTAGTTGATCCGATCCGCTCTGAGAGACTGCTTTGGAATTACGGGCTGGGATATCCTGCAGGGATCATATAGTGAGAACATTGAGGAGGTTGTTGACTGCACTACTGACTACATCAACTTCTGTATGGACATTGTAGTTCCAGTAAGAACAGTACGCTGCTATGCTAACAACAAGCCATGGATTACAGGTGACATCAAGGGCCTTTTGAACCAGAAGAAAAGGGCTTTTAAAGGCAGTGATCAGCATGAGCTCAAGAGTGTGCAGAAGTAAGTCCAAGTCCAGGTCAGGGCGGCGAAGTAGCAGTACAGGAGAAAGCTGGAGCAGAAGTTGCAGAATAACAGCATGAAGTAAATGTGGGATGGGATGAAGAACATCACTGGCTGCAGCTCGAAGCGGGGTGCCACCATCAAGAGAGACGTGGAGAGAGCAAACCAAATGAACAACTTCTTTAACAGGTTTGAGCACCCTAACCCACTCTCATCCCTGAGTACTACACCCTCCACCCATACTTCTGCTGATACCAGCATAGGAGAGACATCCCCAAACTCTACTCTACAGCGCATCTTCAACCTGAGCGTGAAACACGGGACAGTCCTGAGGCTTTGGAAAACATCTTGCATCACCCCAGTCCCAAAAGTATCACATCCTAGTGAGCTGAATGACTTCCAGGCTGTCGCTCTGATGTCACGTGATGAAGACCATGGAGCAGCTGCTGCTTCACCACCTGAGGCCACAGGTCCGCCACGCCCTTGACCCTCTGCAATACGCATACCAGGAGAAGGTGGGAGCAGAGGATGCCATCATCTATATGCTACACCGATCCCTCTCCCACTTGGACAGAGGCAGTGGTGCTGTAAGAATTGTTTCTTGACTTCTCTTGCGCCTTCAACACCATCCAACCTCTGCTCCTTAGGGACAAGCTGACAGAGATTGGAGTAGATTCATACCTGGTGGCATGGATCGTGGACTATCTTACAGACAGACCTCAGTATGTGCATCTTGGGAACTGCAGGTCTGACATTGTGGTCAGCAACACAGGAGTGCCTCAGGGGACTGTACTTTCTCCGGTCCTGTTTAGCTTATATACATCGGACTTCCAATACAACTCTGAGTCCTGCCATGTGCAAAAGTTCGCTGACAACACTGCTATTGTGGGCTGCGTCAGGATTTGGGAGGAGAAGGAGTATAGGAACGTAATCAAGGACTTTGTTAAATGGTGCGACTCAGACCACTTGAACCTGAACATCAGCAAAACCAAGGAGCTGGTGGTGGATTTTAGGAGACCCAGGCCCCTCCTGGACTCCATGATTATTAGAGGAGACTCTGTGCAGAGGGTGCAGACCTATAAATACTTGGGAGTACAGCTGGATGATAAATTGGACTGGACTGCCAATACTGATGCTCTGTGCAAGAAAGGACAGAGCCAACTATACTTCCTTAGAAGACTGGTGTCCTTCAACATCTGCAATAAGATTCTGCAGATGTTCTATCAGACGGTTGTGGCGAGTGCCCTCTTCTACGCGGTGGTGTGCTGGGGAGGCAGCATAAAGAAGAAGGACGCCTCACGCCTAGACAAACTGGTGAGGAAGGCAGACTCTATTGTAGGCACGGAGCTGGACAGTTTGACATTCGTGGCACAGCGACGAGCGCTGAGCAGGCTCCTGTCAATCATGGAAAATCCACTGCATCCACTGAACAGTATCATCTCCAGACAGAGGAGCAGCTTCAGTGACAGACTGCTGTCACTGTCCTGCTCCACCGACAGACTGAGGAGATCGTTCCTGCCCCACACTATGCGACTCTTCAATTCCACCTGGGGGGGGTAAACATTAACATTATACAGTTATTGTCTGTTTTACCTTTTGTCTGCATTTTTATCACTCTTTAATTTAATATTGTTTTTTATCAGTATGCTGCTGCTGGAGTATGTGAATTTCCCCTTGGGATTAATAAAGTATCTATCTATCTAATTTGTTTTAATGAATAGCAAATAACTAACTCAATACACTGACCCTTAGTTGCTTGCCTATAAACATGACCTACCCTTCGTTAATAAGGAAATACGCAACATTAAAATACATAAGCAAGCAGGCACACTGAATGGAAAAAATGGATTTTTATTGATGTCATTAAGTGCTGGTCTCTTTACTGGCCAATAATACCACCCAGCATTTTGAATTAGGAGACAGTTGGAAAAGGCATTACGACTACATCCCATTGACACCACAGCTTTATACCTGGAGGTGGAGAATTATTTTCAAAAAACAGTTACCTGGGCCATCTATTGCTTGAAATGTGTGTATAATATGGAAGCATGTGAGCTTGATTTAAAGATTGTTGTTGATTGATAAACATTTGTAATAAGCAGGATGGATGAGTATTCTTTTTCAATATAAGATACTTAAAATTGATCTATTCAGTACTGTCATTCTCTACTTTAATTCAAGTATAATTGATACAGGTCTTAATTTAAGAATGATAGTTTGATTGGAATTCTGTCATTTCTGCCCACATTCCAGTGATGTGCTGATGAGACTGAAATTGGAGTGGTGTGTGAGTTCAATGTGCCCTGCATTGAAATGGTATCCCATTCTAGGCTAATTTCTGTGTTGTGCTGCCAAAACCAGAACCCTTGTACATTTTTTTATTAAAATAAGCAGGTTCAGAAAATGAATTAATTAATTTATATCAGTTATTACGAAACAAGAATTCTTACACATGTAATAAATGTGTCTATTTCTGAAAGCATAACAATAACCCAGTTGATCACTCTGCAGAAAAATTAGGGACATTTCTTCAGTTTTGGGACACATGCTGAAATCACATAAAAAATGAAAAGAAATCATAATTGATTTTAAGAAAAATAATAACTATGCAAGTAGAAGGGAACCCTTATCTTTTTGGCAGCCATCAAAACAATGAATTATGCCAATGTATAAAAAAATCATCTTTATTTACAAAATCACACATGGGAGGGATGAGCCTAAGAATGAATATAATACTAAGTAAACAAAAAGATAAATGAATCATGTTGACATTTAGCCTACCTCTGCAGGTGCTATAATTCATGCACCCTGTGATGCCTTGAACACCTCTTCAGTATTGCCAAAAGCAGTTACTTCCACACATACTCTTTCTCTATCTCCCTTTGTCTCATATATTCTCTTGATACTGATCTTTCCTCCTCCAGCCAGTTGAATCTTTAACTCTAGTTAACCCATTAACTGTTGACTCAGAATTTATTTGGGAAAAGGTGGCTTTAAGCCTACGTCCTGGGGTCTTTTGCAGCCAGGTGCTTGAATAACCACTTTAGCAATGTTTAACATCCTTGAACCTCAACATGTTAAGTTGCCTTTAAAGACCAGGTCTCCCATTTTACATATATGTTGCCCTCACTTTTAAAGGGACAGCAAAGCCCAGTAAGTGCCAACCCGGAACAGAATACCCTCTAGCTGCCAGTAGGTCTTGTTCTTGTGCTATCTGTTCTTGTAGCTTACAATGGGGCTAAAGGTTACATGGATCCATAGGTGAATAGAAAAACTTTACTCTAATAGAAAAATAGAAGAACTTAGCTCCAGGGGTGTGGATTCACCTTGGAAAACTATTGCCAAGCACCTATTTTTGACATGCTTGAATGTTGATGTGTAGATGTGAATTGATGTCTAGTTTCATAGACAACTATACAATAATAACTGAAAAAGGCATACTTATGATTGCTTTTATTCTTTCACTGAACAGAAACTTCTTTCTTCATGTCACAAAGATTGCCTACTGCTGCTAGAATGATGATGCATGTGTGTGCTTCAGTGGGACAGAATATTAAGCAGTCAAACAGTATGTAAGCAAGTGACAAGACCTGAACAGACAGGAATCCAATCATCCATCCATCCATCCATCTTCCTAACCTGCTTATCCAAGGCAGGGTCGTGAGGAAGCTGAAGCCTATGACAGCAAGATCTGAATACATGGTAGACACAAAGCCTGGACAGCACGCAGTCCACTACAGGGCAAACACACACACACACTCACTTGGGCCACTTCAGCAGCACCAACTCACTGTAATATTATTTAAGCGACCATCTATCTGTTGTTACAAATAATGCCAGAACATAACTGATGCAGAAACAGAATTGCAAAACAATTAGGATTATAAGCAAAATATATCTTGGCACTAGGCCTTGCTAAGTTGTCATAACTCCACCAATGAAAGAGGCTGTGAGAAGACAAGTGAAAAGAAAGTGTATTCTTACAGCAAGAAAAAAAGTTCCAAGAATCTATACTAATAAAAGGCAAAGCCCTCACTGACTCACTCACTCACTCATCACTAATTCTCCAACTTCCCGTGTAGGTAGAAGGCTGAAATTTGGCAGGCTCATTCCTTACAGCTTACTTACAAAAGTTGGGCAGGTTTCATTTCGAAATTCTACGCGTAATGGTCATAACTGGAACCTATTTTTCTCCATATACAGTACTGTAATGGACTATAGCTCGATGGCTGTGGGGGGCGGAGCTGTGCGTCACATCATCACGCCTCCCACGTAATCACCTGAACTGACTGTGAACACAGTACGTAGAAAAGAAGGAAGAGCTCCCAAAGAGCGCTGAAGAAAAACGCATACAAGCTTATTCATAAGTGCAGCTACTGCGGAAACAAAGAACGGTGTAAACCGTAAGTTTAAATTAAGTTTATGGACACGCTCCCACTGCCATTTGTCATGCCTTCATCGAATACTTTATTCGCGAGATACAAGTTTAATGAGAAGACACAAGGTATAAATGAGACTTTGGATCACTTTGTAACAGAGTTAAAATTGCTGTAGCGAGAAACTTTTAAGTGCAGGGTCTTAGCTAACATTAAACAAAGCCGTGGACATCGCAACATCACACAAGAGAGCAGCTCACGTGAACTGACTGAACGCAGTACAAGTGATCACTTCCATGCATCAAACCTGTTCAAAAAACGCATTACACAATTGACAAGGTAGGAAAAGAATATGCTCCGAGCTAAGCTCCACAGCTAACGCGGTCTTACGGAAGCAACTTTGTCACGCTGCCACCAAATACTCACAGAAAAATCCACAAGTTAATACACACGCTGTCTCTAGAGTTTCTCCACACTCAATGTATTCCTCGCATCCCCGTTATACCCTCTGATCTCCCATTTCAATTCAGATGCCTCCAATTTCCAGTAAGGCTATGCTGCACGATAACAAGTAATAAGTCTCAGGGACAGGCCCTACAAAAGGTTGCCATTGATTTCAGGCAAGATTGCTTTTCTCCTGGACAACTATACGTTGCATTCTCAAGAGTGAGCTCGCACAGCTTCGTCATATTACAACCAGAGTGCTGAACTGACAACGTGATATATAAAGAGAACTATAACAATCGTAATAAACGAACAATAAAACAGCAGAGAACCCGTGGATTAAATAAAAAAGAAGCATCCTTGGAAAAGCAAGGAAAAAGGATGGCCTTATATGTCATTCGTTTATAAAACAGCGGAGAAGCTGTGTAAAGGCTGCTTCACAAAAAACCAGTGGAGCGCCTTATATGAGCAGGCATTCAGCTAAAGAAGGGAATCAATAAATATCTATAATCGTAATAAACAAACAAAAAATAGCGTAGAAGCCGCGGATTAAATAAAGGAAATGCGTACCTGAACAGTAAAGTAAGTCTCGAATAGCTACATAATAACTATAACAATCGTAATAAACGAACAATAAAACAGTACAGAACCGCGAAGCAAGGAGAAACGACGGCCTTATATGGCGTTCGTTTATAAAGCAGCGGAGAAGCTGTGTGAAGGCAGCTACACAAAAAATGTGTTCCTCGCATCACCGTTATACCCTCTGATCTCCCATTTTAATTCAAATGCCTCAAATTTCTAGTAAGGCTCTGCTTCGCGATGACAATTAATAAGTCTCAGGGACACACCCTACAAAAGGTTGCCATTGATTTGAGGCAACATTGCTTTTCTCCTGGACAACTATACGTTGCATTCTCAAAAGTAATCTCAGTGCACAGCTTGGTCATATTACAAGCGGAGTGCTGAACTGACAATGTGGTATACAAAGAGATCCTTAAAAGATAGTTATTGGTATATTTTCCCTCAGTTTAAAATGGTTTTCTTTTCTTCTTAATAAAAATTTAAAAGCAGTTCTTCGCATGGTTTAGGGATTTTGCTATATACAGTATATATATACTCAGCAAAAAAAGAAACGTCCTCTGACTTTCAACTGTTTTTACTTTCAGTAAACTTAATGTGTAAATATTTGTATGAACACAAAAAGAGTCAACACCTGTAATGGAAGGATTTTTCTCTGTAAAAAGCAAAGGTGAAATAAAGAGAGGGAGGGGGAATCAAGAGAGCAGATGGGCGTTAGTCGCTTCAGCGCAGAATCAGCTATAGAAACTAATGTTTTGGGAAAAACAGCCGGGAATGTTCTAAAGATACAGCCAAGGCTATGTAAGGAGTTGTTTTTCACTTCGAGAGGCTTTTTTCACATGTAAGCATATTACTGTGTCTTCTGGTATCAGGCACTAGTGTCAAGGCCGAGTAGAAGAAAAAAATAGCACCGTGTCCCGTGGAAGGGGGGGGTAGGCTGAAACTGATCACTTCTGCATACACTGCTTCCACGTAGGCCGCTTTTGGGCAAGGACACCTAATTAGTATATAAGGGAAGGTTCCGCCCTCAGTTTCTTTGGACACTCAACCGTGGGGAAAGGCGCAACTGCCCGGTATCTGATAAAAGGCACACGGGGTTGATCCTCTGACGAGACTGACATGTGGGTTCCTTCAGTCTACTGGTCTAGGATGATGGCTCTGGGTCTTTTGATGTATGTTACTGTATGTATGTATGTTATTGTAAGTATAAGTTTGTCTCTTTAAGCATATATATTTATTTCTATAACCCATTCATATGTATTTATATGTTATAATTGAATAAGTAAATTTTATTGAAGTATCAGACCTCTTCTCTCTGATTTTTGCCCACTTATTCTAAAGAACCCCTTGAACCATTTTCCCAAATCAAAACAACACCATAAGACATAAACTAAAAATGTTTCACAATGTGTCCCTGAATGAAGGGAGGCTCAAAATCAAAAGTACCAGTCAGTATCTGATGTGGCCACTAGCTGCTTGAAGTACTGCAGTGCATCTCCTTCTCATGGACTGGACCAGATTTGTCAGTTCTTGCTGTGAGATGTTACCCCACTCTTCCACCAAGGCACCTGCAAGTTCCTGGACATTTCTGGGGGGAATGGCCCTAGCCCTCACCCTGCGATCCAACAGGTCCCAGACGTGCTCAATGGGATTGAGATCCGGGCTCTTCCACTGAGAGGATGATCAGCTGTCCTTCCTGTCTCCCTGTAGCGCTGTCTTAGACGTCTCACAGTGCGGACATGGCAATTTATTGCCCTAGCCACATCAGCAGTCCTCATGCCTCCCTGCAGCATGCCTAATGCACGTTCACGCAGATGAGCAGGGACCCTGGGCATCTTTCTTTGGGTGTTTTTCACAGTCGGTAGACAAGTCTCTTTAGTGTCCTGCGTTTTTAGAACTGTGACCTTAAATGCCTACTTTCTGTAAGCTGTTAAGGTCTTAACAACCATTCCACAGGTGCATGTTAATTAATTGATTATGGTTAATTGAACATGCATGGAAAACATTGTTTAAACCCTTTACAATGAAGATCTGTAAAGTTATTTGGATTTTTAAAACATTATTGTTGAAATACACAGTCCTTAAAAGGGACATTTCTTTTTGCTGAGTATATATATATATATATATATATATATATATATATATATATATATATGTGTGTGTGTGTGTGTGTGTATGTGTATATATATATATATATATATGTAGATCTGTATATATATGTATATATATGTGTCTGTGTGTGTATATATATATATATTTATCTGTATGTATGTACAAACAGGATTCCAAAAAAGTTGGAACACTAAACAAATTGTGAATAAAAACTGAATGCAATGATGTGGAGATGGCAAATGTCAATATTTTATTTGTAATAGAATGTAGATGACAGATCAAACGTTTAATCCGAGTAAATGTATCATTTTAAAGGAAAAATATGTTGATTCAAAATTTCACGGTGTCAACAAATCCCAAAAAAGTTGGGACAAGTAGCAATAAGGCTGGAAAAAGTAAATTTGAGCATAACGAAGAGCTGGAAGACCAATAAACACTAATTAGGTCAATTGGCAACATGATTGGGTATAAAAGAGCTTCTCAGAGTGGCAGTGTCTCTCAGAAGCCAAGATGGGTAGAGGATCACCAATTCCCACAATGTTGCGCAGAAAGATAGTGGAGCAATATCAGAAAGGTGTTACCCAGCGAAAAATTGCAAAGACTTTGCATCTATCATCATCAACTGTGCATAACATCATCCAAGATTCAGAGAATCTGGAACAATCTCTGTGCGTAAGGGTCAAGGCCGTAAAACCATACTGGATGCCTGTGATCTCCGGGCCCTTAAACGACACTGCACCACAAAGAGGAATGCTACTGTAAAGGAAATCACAGAATGGGCTCAGGAATACTTCCAGAAACCATTGTCAGTGAACACAATCCACCGTGCCATCCGCCGTTGCCAGCTGAAACTCTACAGTGCAAAGAAGAAGCCATTTCTAAGCAAGATCCACAAGCTCAGGCGTTGTCACTGGGCCAGGGATCATTTAAAATGGAGTGTGGCAAAATGGAAGACTGTTCTGTGGTCAGACGAGTCACGATTCGAAGTTCTTTTTGGAAATCTGGGACGCCATGTCATCCGGACCAAAGAGGACAAGGGCAACCCAAGTTGTTATCAATGCTCAGTTCAGAAGCCTGCATCTCTGATGGTATGGGGTTGCATGAGTGCGTGTGGCATGGGCAGCTTGCATGTCTGGAAAGGCACCATCAATGCAGAAAAATATATTCAGGTTCTAGAACAACATATGCTCCCATCCAGACGTCATCTCTTTCAGGGAAGACCCTGCATTTTCAACAAGATAATGCCAGACCACATTCTGCATCAATCACAACATCATGGCTGCGTAGGAGAAGGATCCGGTACTGAAATGGCCAGTCTGCAGTCCAGATCTTTCACCTATAGAGAACATTTGGCGCATCATAAAGAGGAAGGTGCGACAAAGAAGGCCCAAGACGATTGAACAGTTAGAGGCCTGTATTAGACAAGAATGGGAGAGCATTCCTATTTCTAAACTTGAGAAACTGGTCTCCTCGGTCCCCAGACGTCTGTTGAGTGTTGTAAGAAGAAGGGGAGATGCCACGCAGTGGTGAAAATGGCCTTGTCCCAACTTTTTTGGGATTTGTTGACACCATGAAATTCTGAGTCAACATATTTTCCCCTTAAAATGATACATTTTCTCAGTTTAAACTTTTGTTCCGTGATTTATGTTCTATTCTGAATAAAATATTAGAAGTTAGCACCTCCACATCATTGCATTCAGTTTTTATTCACGATTTGTATAGTGTCCCAACTTTTTTGGAATCCGGTTTGTATGTGTATACGTATATATGTATATGTGTGTGTGTATGTATGTGGATATATATATGTTGATATGTGTATATGTAGATATATTTATATGTATATACGCGGGTATTTTGCTAGTCTTAAATAAAATAAGCTCAACAGTCCTATTACTTTAATTCTTCCAAAATCGTGGCATGTTTCGTTTTGAAGGTCCCTAGAGTCCCACTTTTAACCACACCACTTGCTAACTTATTCCATGTGTCTATTGTTCTCTGTGTGAAGAAAAACTTCCTAATGTTTGTATGAAATTTACCATTAAGAAGTATCCATTTGTGCACCCATATTATATTTGAATTCATTTTAAAGTAATAATCTCGATCCACTGTACTGTACATTCCTTGCATAATTTTAAATGCTTCAGTCATGTCACCTCTTAATATCCTTTTGTTTAAACTTAAAAGCTTAAGTTCTTTTTATCATTCTTCATAGCTACTCTCCTGTTGCCCTGAAAACAGCATAGTCACTCGTCTGGACATTTTCTAGCGCTTCTATGTCTTTTTTGTAGCCCAGTGACCAAACTATAAACAATACTCAAGATGTGGCCTTACATGTGTGTTATAAAGCTTGAGCATATCCTCCTTTGACTTGTACTCTACACATCGTGCTATATAAGCTAACATTTTGTTAACCTTCTTAATGGCTTCTGAAGACTTTCTGGAAGTTGATAGTTACAAGTCCAGTACGACTCCTAAACCTTTCTCATAAGGTGTATTTTTATTTTTCAGACCTCCAATTATTTATTCAAATCTAACATTTTTACTTCCTATGTCTCATACTTTACATTTACTTACATTAAGCTTCATGTGCCCCAAATCTGCCCAAGCCTATATGCTGTCCAATGATTCAACAGATTCTAGATGATAGATCAATCCACCTAGCTTGGTATCATATTCAAATCTAACCAGCTTGTTATTTATATTCTAAATCATTTGTATATATTAAATACAGCAGCAACCCTACTGCTGGCACCTGAGAGACACTATTCCTAACATCACCAAATACTGACATGGTTTCTTGAACCATAATTCTCTGCTCCCCCTGTGTTTTAGCCAATTCTGTACCCATCTACACACTTCACCCTGAGCTCCCATGACTTTTAGTTTCATTTCCAGCCTCTCATGTGGTACCTTGTCAAGTGCTCTCTTAAAGTCAAAATAAGTATTATCATATTTACCCCCTCTATGTCGTTTCCTTTTGTAGCTTCCTCATAGAATTCTAGCATGTTAGTAAACCGTGACCTACCTCATCTGAACCCATCCCGACTGTTCAGTAAATTTCCTGTTCTTGTCATGTGTTGCACAGTCTTTTCCTTAGTAATTCCTTCTATTAATTTACCTGAGATGCACATTAATCTTACTGGCCTAAAGTTACTTGAATTTGCCCAATCATCTTTTTTATATAACGGGATAATATTTGCCAGTCCTTCAGAATTTCCCCAGTGTGCAGTGAGCTTCCTAAAAGTATGAGCCATGGGTTTATATAGGTATTCACTAATCTCCTTAAGCACTTGAGGAGAAATATTATTTGGTACTAGAGACTTGTTTGATATCAGCCTATTTAATCTACGCAGTATCTCTCCCTCTACAATTTCCAAATCCCTCAGTAGCTCCCTAGTAGTCCCTGTTACTGCTAGAAGTTTATCAATTATCTCATATGTGAAGACCTCAGAAAAATGCAAGTTTAAAGCATTTCCTATTTCACTGTCTATATATTTTAATTCCTCTGAATTATGTCCAATACATTCCACTTCCTTCTTTACTGTTCATTTACTACTAAAACACTGAAAGAATCTCTTTGGGTCATGTTTCAGCTTATCTGCAATATTCCTCTCTAACTACCTTTTAACTTCCCTAATATCCTTCTTAATGGTTGTTCTCATTAATTCATAAGCCTTACAATTCACAGTAGTGTTATACACCTTATACAACAGTTTTATTCCTTTAGAGCTTCTTTCTCAACTCTTTATTAACCCAGTTTGAAAGAAAAATGTAGAGTCTCAAAGCTAAAACATTAAAATAAAATAAATAAAACAAAGTAAACACATTTTCTCTGTAGTACAATGACACATGACAATCTTAATTGACCTGCTACAATTTCCATAGAGCCAGAACTAGCCAAAAAATTAAATAATGAATGCAGTTAAGAGAATTCTCTGCATCTTAACACCAGCAAAACCAAGGAACTGGTTAATGACTTTCACCATACCCATCCATCCATTATCCAACCCGCTATATCCTAACTACAGGGTCACGGGGGTCTGCTAGAGCCAATCCCTGCCAACACAGGGCGCAAGGCAGGAACAAACCCTGGGCAGGGCGCCAGCCCACCGCAACTTTCACCATACCTAAAAGCCTTAATGACCTGTTGCGATTCAAGTGGGTGTAGAGGTGGTCCACATTGACGACAGGCTGTACTGGACTTGGAACACAGAGGAACAATATAAGAAAGGGCAGAGCAGGCTCTTTTTCCTTAGGAGACTGCATACCTGTGGAAAGTGACATTGTGATGGCTAGTGCAGTTTTTTGGGTTGTGATGTGCTGGACTGGAAACATCACTTCAAGAGAGGCTCACTGAATCAACAAGCTAATTGAATAGGTAAGCTCAATTATAGGACACACTCTGGACCCCTTGGAGGTACTAGTGAAGGAGAGATCTAAAACAAAACTGAGTGCCATTATGATCAATGTTGCGCGTTCTCTCTCTGATACACTAATACTAATTATGTTCAGCCAATGAATTATTCAGCAGATGTGCATCACAAAACGCTACTGGGGCTCCTTTATACCAACACCAATATGTCTGCATAATACCTTACTGTGACCGTGACAGCAATGTCAGAACATTTCTTTCCTTTAAATTTTCTTGCTTTATAGTCATTCTGTTGTGTGTTTAAACCAAAGTGTGTGTGTGTGCATGTTTATTTATAAATTCCCCCTGGGGATGGATGGATAGATAGATAGATAGATAGATAGATAGATAGATAGATAGATAGATAGATAGATAGATAGATAGATAGATTACCCTTTGGAGATAAAAGTAACATTTTAAAGAAGCTCTCTCTCTCTCTCTCTCTCTCTCTCTCTCTCTCTCTATATATATATATATATATATATATATATATATATATAAACAAATAAAACACATATAGAAAGCATTTGCTGTCAATAACATGGTTGAAGATGGCAGTAAGATGGACAGACCTGCTCAGATTGTACCATAGCATTATATTTGTTAATTGTCCTGATGAGTCTTTTTTAATCCAGGCACAGGAGAAGTTTGCAAAGAGGGACACGAGTGTCTCTACCTGTACCTTTTTTATTTTTTTTTTTTTAAAAACTTTACTTCTTTCGTCTGATTTATATAAATCTTGTACTCAGTCTGTCTTACCTCATGTTCTGCTGGCTTTGCCTGGAAATGTTAGCAACAAAAATAGGATACATTAAATCATAAGATGGAGTAGTAAAATGAGAAGGTCCCAACAGTCAAATCTAACAGACCTTTTTAATAAGCAAACATTGCAGAAATCAGAGTGTATTCTTTCAGGCAGAACTTGTCCACTACATTCATAATTTCAATTGTTTCCATCATGTCACATATTCCATTTTCTGAAGACAAAAAACAACTTACAGAATTATCTTGTTTGCCCAACAGTTATCATTCTTGACAATTACTTTGGTTGAGTGTTAATGTTGGTTGGTTTTTTTATATGTAGTATGTATTATCTGATATTATATCATGATCATTATGGTCACTATTATGTTTCATTAATTTGTACTGTTTGATAGGTTCTGGTTTGCTGTGCCTTTAATGTGATGTCTTGCTTTCTTGGTTAAAAATCTGCAGATGAACCAAAGTTCACTCTTTGGACAATAAACTTGAATAAAAAAAACATGACATCCTAAAATTCCAGTTACTTAGCATACTGTCACATTATATTTAACTAGGCGTCTGGAAAATACAAATATTATTTATTTATCAAGTATTATAATTCACAAAATAATTTAACCAGCTATTCTACCCATAATCATAAACATTTACTGAATATACTGAACTGGGGCATTGTTTTTTTAGATTGAATGATTTGAACAAAGTTCTTTATTTCTTTTTCTGTCTTTGCAATGGATACTGAAGATAAATTATTCACAAACTAGACTAATGTATTACTTAATTCTATTCCATCTATGTTTTCTCTTTCTTTTGCATACAGAATTTATAATATATTAAAAAAAAAGAATTCTGGAAATGCTTTATAAATTTGAGCACCATGCAAACCAAGCAATCATTTTGTTGATTTCCTCTGGTAACAATTGCAGAAGTTGTTCAGTTATAATAGTTAAAGAAAATAATAGCTTAGTGTACAGTTTTATTACAGTTGTAAATTGCCATGGGGCCCCTTAGTTAAGGCAGAGTATCAGCCAAATTGGCTTGTTTAATGAACTGAATAAACCCAGAGAGAACTGCCTGAATTTGTTTTCTTTAGGATTATTAAATGATAATTTGGGATTTTACCTTTTAAACAACTAAGCAATTTATAGTGTATAGAAAAGATATACTGGCTCAGACTTTAAAAATGTTTGCCTTATTTTTACCATTTACCACATAGTATAATAAATTTATTTCTAACAAATACAGAATGGAATGAAAGACTGCGCACTGACAGTGGAAAGGATGAAGATTAATGGCCAAAGGTTTTTGGTAAGAAAAACTTTTTGTAGCATTGTACTACTGAGAGATTGTACTTGATCTCAGACAATGTTTTTTCACACAGTACTCTCAGTTCGTGGTATTAGATCTTTGCTCTTAAAGAACTCATGCCAGATCACTGGATTAAAGTAGATATTTAAGTGCCAGTTCTTACAATTCATAGAAAAAAATCACACTACTCAAATGTTTAATAGAATATATTTTCTTATTATTATTATTAAACCAGAAAAACAACTGGCTAAAATACTTAGTTACTTCCAAAGAATTTTCGCAGTGTAATTAATTAGTTTTGATGACAACACCACAGTGACCAAAATCATGCAATAGTTTTCCATCCATTATCCAACCCGCTTTATCCTAACTACAGGGTCACTGGAGTCTGCTAGAGCCAATCCCAGCCAACACAGGGCACAAGGCAGGAAACAAACCCCGGGTAGGGCGCCAGCCCACTGCAGGGCACACAAACACATACACCCACACACCAAGCACACACTAGGGACAATTTAGAATCGCTAATGCTCCTAACCTGAATGTCTTTGGACTGTGGGAGAAACCCAGAGTACCCGGAAGAAACCCATGCAAACATGGGGAGAACATGCAAACTCCACGCAGGGAGGACCCGGGAAACGAACCCGGGTCCCCTAACTGCGAGACAGCAGCGCTACCCACTGCACCACCGTGCCGCCCCATGCAATAGTTATTCTGTCTATAATTTATATTTAAAACCAGTCACATAATGAAATGCAAATTGAAGGTTTACAGCAGTTTAGACTAAAGGGTTTTGAATGGATGCAGATCAATACAGATGCATTCTGGAGGATGTTTTTCATTCCACATATTTTGTTAAAGATTTTTTCATAGCATATGAGTACCATGAAGAGTCAGTTACAACTGTTTTCTTGAATGAAATATTTGGAATGTTGTCACTCTTCTTGTATAATCTGATGTATCACCATATTTTAGGTACAACAGTTATCATTTATCACTACTATTGGTTTACGCTTTCCCATCAAAGCTGAATATGATCAGATACAGTATCAACATCTATTGATTTTTAAAGTTTATCCTGTTTCATTATGTCAATGTATGTGTGTATGTATGTATGTATGTATGTTCCAGCATCACTTCCAAATGGCTAGAGCGATTTTCATGACACTTGGTACACATGTTTCTCATTGGTAAACTTAAAATATTGTAGGATGAAATCAATCCTCACCCACCCCTTCTGGGTAGGGTGGGGGGTGATCTTGCGATGATGTATGAATGTTATCATCCAGTTGACACTCGGAATCACCACCAGAGGGCGAACGAGAAGTGACTGCCAGCATTCTTTATTTTGAGCACCACCGTGCCCCTATGGAAGAGTGTGCCCCTGTTGCTTCTGAAATTAAATACAGTTGGCTGGTTCCGAGCGTCAACTGGATGATAACATACATACAAGACCGCAACACAAACACATTAGTGAATTTTCATTGTTTGTTAATTTATTGTTATTTTTAAAGTTGTTTTTTTTTTTTATGATATTTTTCTCAAACGATTAAAAAAAAACTTGATTTTCCGCCTGAGCAAAGCTGGGTATTTCAGCTAGTTAAAAGATAAGCTGCGAGAACAGAAACAGATTTGAAGTATATTGTATGATCATTATATAAAGAAATAGGAAAGAAAATAAATAAATTCTTTAAGTCACAGGAAATTGGAAAAAAAGGTACATTGGTATTTGAACAGAAAGAATGCTAACCATCACACCACCATCTCAAACTACATGGTGCAAACAGAGATAGTGCTTTATAGATACTGAGATAAAATGGATGTGCTCTCTAAAGCTATACATCCATGTTCACTTCAACCCCCATTTTCTGAACCGGCTAACAGGAACCAACTCTAAAATGGGTCATAGGTTTATCACAGAGCATACTGTTTCATGCAGGACTAATGTAAAGTGGTAGAACGTGGTAGGAAACAAAGGCAGAAAATTGCACAGAAGCACAAAGAGAACAAACAAACTGCACATAGGCAGGCTAGGATTCAAAAGTGGATCTTTAAACCTCTGAGGAAGTAGCTTTAAACACAGCCTTAGCATGCATTTATCTCTCTGTAAATAAAATAAAACTGTTTTGCTAATTTTTGATTACTTTTTTCTCCAATAAATAGCCTTTAAATATAACTAGGGGTCTCCATCCCCTGCTTGTTTCGTTCGCCAACCCCCAGGTGCTATAACGTGGTTCAGGTGCTCGAAGGGCATCAGGGTGCCCCTCCATTAGAGAAAGCGATTGTATTTAAAGAAGTGGTATATAGATAGTATGCAGTGCACAGGAGGATGTTGGTTTGGTCCTTAGTTATTATAAATAGAAAATCGGTTTTGGAGTATTTAACTACAGCTGTCTATTTTAAATACCAATGAATAATAAAATGTAGTAAAAAGTACAAAAATAGAAGTAAAAAAGTAAAACATAATAAAAAGTAAATAAAAAATTGAATTACATTAACACCTCATCAGAAATAATATTATTAATTACTTTATTCTCCAGCACTTCTGCTTTGCAGTTAGCAGACCCAGGTTCACTTCCTGGGTCCTCCCTGCTTGAAGTTTGCACGTTCTCCCCGTGTCTGCGTGGGTTTCCTCCGGGTACTCCTGTTTCCTCCCACAGTCCAAAGACATGCAGGTTAGGTGCATTGGTGATTCTAAATTGTCCCTAGTGTGTGCTTGGTGTGTGGGTGTGTGTGTGCGCGTGCCCTGCAGTGGGCTGGCACCGTGCCCGGGGTTTGTTTCCTGCCTTGCGCCCTGTGTTGGCTGGGATTGGCTCCAGCAGACCCCCGTGACCCTGTAGTTAGGATATAGTGGGTTGGATAATGGATGGACTTTATTCTCTAACTTAAATTTTATAAACATTAATTGTTTTGCATTTCTGGTCACATATTGTTTGGGATATTTTTCTCCTTCTCATTTATTGGACGATTCCCTTTGTTCTTATATTTATTACATGCAGCTCTTTTTTGCTCATTTTCTTTTTTTCGACGTTCATTATCAACTCTTGTCACTGTGTTTCTCTTGCGATCTAAAATTCTACATTCTTAAAAATAGATAATTTGCTTTTCTGCCTTTCCATTATAATCAACTGCATTGAAGGGCAAGTTAGCAGCACTGAGAGCATCATGGGGTGGTACAGAGAGAGGATGGGCACAGTAGGAGTAACAATTGGACGAGCGGTGTGGAAGGGATGAATAATATGGACATGACAGAAAACTTTTTTAATAGTGGGAAATGTAAAAATAACTGTTCCAAAATGTAGAAAATTAGGTTATGATATGTTCTTTCCAATTAGTTGCACTTACTATACCTGCTCCACAAGTCTGCAATTACCACACTTTCACTTATCTCCGTGAAAGAAACAGTAAAATATTGAATGCAGTGTGTTCTTGCCTTTGTACTCACATTCAGCTTCTATTCTTTGACATTCTTAAATTTTTGCTCGAGTCCCTGTAGGTTATCTTAAGAACACAGAAAGTCTGGTTGAGCATATGCCAACTCTGCAAACTTATCTTTCTTGTATTATGTTAAAGGGAGGTGCTGCTTAATTTAACCCGATAACTGCATCTGCAGAGTATAAAGCTTAGAAACACAAGGTATTCTACTACTAGCTGTGCTTCTGAATAAAGTTTATTAAATCCTTCATCTGTATAGAGCACATGATAAACACAATTACATCTGGAACTTACCCATCATATACTAATACCATACGTATAAGATGTAATAATAAATACATTTTTAACTTCATGTGCAAACTGTCAAATATATGGGTTTGTAGTAAAACATATTTACTTGCTAAGTTAATCTGCCTTTTCAAAATTTGCCCAGTATGAGTGGATATGTGTCTGGGCTCTGTGATGGACTGAGGCTTGGCCAAAGTTGGTACTTGTCTTATGCCTGATATTGCTGGGGACAACACTGAACCTTATATTTGAAAAAGATATTAGGAAAATAGATTACTGTACAGACTAAGAACATCATTCAATATTATCATTTAATAATTGCAATATTTTGAAATAAGATTGCTGCAAAGAAAGAATCCTTAAGGGAATAATGAACACCAGATATCTGCATTGGTGAAAGGACTTGGAAAGAACTAAGTTCATCTATTCATTTTTTGAATCGACTTCTTCAGAATCAGGGTATCATTGATATGGAATCTATTGTGGCAGCATTAGGGTACACAGCACAATCAATGATGCTGCTCCAGTGATTTGCAGGGCATTCACACATATGCATACAGTGATAAAGTAGTAGCCAGGCATCCTAACCTACAGATCTTTGGAAAGTATCAGAAGAGCTAGAAAAAATGTGCACATACATGAGGAGAATGCTCCATCTCAACAGAGACAGTGACAAGGCCAAGACATAAATTCAGTTGTCAAAAGATATGGATAAAATGGCCAATTGAAATGAGAGTTTAAACAAAGTGTACAAGACATATTGATGGCAAAATATAAAATCATACATAATAACATAATCTTCACATTTCTATGGGTCTCTTTTGTGTTTCTAAAGAAAATATTGATCCTTGGAGTTGTAATAAACAAGTGATATTTGGGGATGACATAAGAATGAGCCAGAAAACAGTGTACATTAATAACTATATATGTACAGTACAGGGGTTTCAGTTTAGAATACTAGCATGAATATAAAAATTAACAAATATGTTTATCTTACAGGCAAGTTATGTTTCAGCAAACCCATAATTACAAACAATTTAAAGTATTGTCACATATACTAATACAAAGTAATTTAAATCTGTGGCTGATACATGCATAAAACTACAAAAGATATAAACTAAATGCAAATGTATACAGTATTATTTTAAAAATTCTTATACAATATGTATCATATCACAGGAAATGTACTATTATTATAAGAAATAACAACTTCTGGATTGTCTTTATATTATGAAGACTGATACTGTATGATCAATGAGCAGCAGAATATAGCTCTGTCGACCTGCAGGGACATTAGCTTGATTCACAACTTTACATATATCTGTGTGTAGTTTTTCTACACAGACTTTCTTCAGGTTCTATGTTTTCTTTTCACACCCCAAAGATATCTTTAGTATAATTGTCTCTAATTTGATCCAGCGTGAGGACATATGTGATGCTGGCCTACACTGAACAAGCATCTCATCCAAAGATGATTCTTGTCTTTCGTTTCCTCTAATTGAAATATGCATTTTCAGAAAACGGATGGATGGATTATTTACACATTTATGAAACTGCAATATTCAGATCATGTGGCTCTTACTTTTATGTTCGTACATTTTAGCTCATAAGAGTGCACACTCAAGTAATGTAGCAATAGTAATAGAAAATATTTTGATTCTTTGGAGAAAAGCCGGCAAGCAAAGAAAAAAAAATGTCTACATGTTTGGTAAGAAATTTCTGCAGAGTCTAAAATGTTACTTTCTAAATGCAAAATGAACTTCAACTGGATGAATAAATAATGATAATTCTTCTGGAAGAAACTCACAATGATGGTTCAGGTCCCCCTCTATAATCTAACTGTAAATATATGGACCATTAAGTTTTATTTCTATCTACTCTATATACAGTATATATAAAATCCTAAGCCTAAAAGTGCAATGATTTTATGTGGCGTTTGTATGTCACATTTTTTGTCACGTTTTAAATCAGGCTTATTTTAAAACCTACATATACAGTATATGTTTGTTATCATTCTTTTCAGAATTTATTGAACTTTTTCAGATTCTAATTCCTTTTTTTTAATTATAAACTAAAAAATATTAGAACTCATGTCCCACGAGACAAGAATTTGTGCCAACTGATTTAACCATGCTCGAGGGTTGGAAATCAAAGACAGAGTAGATGACACAAAGACAGCTGCTGTACAGGCTTCTAAAAATTCGAACCACCACACGCAATGCAGATCACGTGGTACGGCAGCAGCAGCAATCCAGCAGCTGATCGAGCAAAGAGGAGGTAAAAAAACAAACTATATTTGTTTCCCATTGTATCACCGTTTAAGAGGGGATTTCAGAGGAATGACCGTGTCTCCTTGGGGTGCGTTCAGCCCCCCTCTTCACAACACGAGCGGCAGAGACGCAAAGTGGCTGGCGTGTAGCTCAGGCAAGGGGGGTTGGCGAGCAAAGTGAGTAGGGGGTAAGTCCCCTAGTTTCTATTTAATTTTTAAAAGAAATATTTTACTCTTCTATTATAAGATGTCAAACACAGCTGATTTTACCTTAGTACACAGCACCATTAAAAAGGAATTGAGCCATGCCAACTTTAAAAATTAAATAAAAAGATTAAAATACTCAAGTTGTGTTTTGATGTCATCATCACAAAAGATTCACTAAGCATACAAACAAATTGACTGCTGGTCACCAAATGTGCATTTCAATATCATTAGGGAAGCCACTGCTTAGAACAATCTGTTGATTAATGAGTTAGGTTTATACAAAAAGGCAAATTGCTTTGCAAATCATTCAATTATTCATTTTCCAAAGCAGTTTAATTGGGCTGCACATGGTCTTGATTGATTGATACTCTATTTCAGTCAGATAATTTCTACTGCTGCAAAAGCTCACCAAAAATTGGTTACTCTTCTTCTATCAAAGAACCTTGTCTTTTGCCTTCAATTGACCAAGTTTATTATTTGTCTTATTGCGCATCGAATATCTTGGTACATATACAGCAAAATCATACCAAGTCTGCTTGATGTTAATTAAAGTGAGGATTAAACAGGGTTTCATAATATTAATGTTTGTTTATTATAGCTGTCACCTTTGAATTCATTTACATTTCATGAGGTTATCTGAATTTTATTTTTCTGAGTGAATTGCTTGAGAAGGCGAAACAAGACATTAATTCAAATAATTTAAACTCCTTATATAAATTAGGCATTTATGATGATCAAATATTGAAATTTGACAACATTATTAAATGAATTTTAAATTACACACTACCTCAAGACTTGGACTCCCTTCAGACAATTTCAGTTAGTCTGCTTCTCAGACAGTTTGTAACCCACACAGTGTATTTTTTCTGTTACCTGTGCTGTTGTTTTGTTTCACTGTTCTGATATATGGGAAAGTTTTGGCACCCCTTTATGATATCCCATTAATGGGATTGCTCTGGGGCACATGTTATGAGTTGCCACGGACACCACTTTTGGTGCTACTGGAAGCCTTTTAAAAGGATTATAAAGCAACAAGAAGAAAAATGAAAGATGGATACAAAGACTTGCTTCAGAAACATATTTGTTCAAATAGAAAGATACTGACAGATGCATTAAGCAACAAGTTCCCCAGCCGACAAAATACAGGCAGATACATCGTTTGGAGAGGTTTATAGTGGGAAAGTTGACAATCTCAGGCAGCATATTCAGTGTGCAGCTGGCGTAGCAGGAGAAGGACCCTTTCTAGACTGTGGTGAATGGGAGCAGCCCAGCATAAAAACCAGTAAGACAGTATTAGCTTTTAATGTAAGGGATAATGCTGGGTAAAGATGCTTTCATCAAGTTTGCTGACCCTTTTAAACATCATGTTTACATGAGTTAATTTCTAAACTGGACTTGTTTTGACTGAACTGACTGTTTCTGTAGGTTTACTGTAAAACTTCATCAAGTAACATACTGCGAGTAGTGTTAAATGTTTTGTGGACTGTGTAGGGATTATTCTAGGGGGCTCTGCCCACTGCTCGCTTCGCTGACCCACCCCCGGGTTTGATTAACCGGATATACAAATATACAATTTAAGAGATTGTTATTTTCATGGGAATTGTTACATATGCATTACTTTCACTTTTACTTTAAAACTTTAGTAAAAACAATATTTGGAATTAATTTTTCTTCAAGATCACATTTACTTTTGATTCCGTGTTTGGACTTGCATCGTGACAATGCAACATATAATTGCCTGTGAGTGAATATTGTTTCTTTCTCTCTAATAAATAAAATGACTTTTTCAAATATTTGTCCATACTCTTTCTTCTTTGCTTAGTCGTTGACGTGTCATCTAGAACGTATAAAATTATTGTCCTTGTGCTGAGAATGCAGGAAGTGTGTCTGACAAAAGCATTCACAAGACTGAGGTTAGATGACCGTGGTTTTGTTTGAAAATAGTTGTAAGTAGGGCGTGACTTGAAAGAATCTAATATTAAAAGTCTCTGTCTCACGGGACTTCATACCGTGCCAGCATTTTTAGAATCTTTTAATTCTTGCTATCAACACGAATTAGACAATCTACAACTCTCTGACTTAAAGTTTAAATCCTAACAATAAATTTGATCTCTTTTCACTGTTCTGTTATTTCACCAAGGAATAATTTCCATTTGTTTGTGCTATTGCGATCTTTACTATCCTTTTTTGAGACTTTCGAATTTTCATACTTCCATTATCTCTAACCTGGTCTGCATGTGTACCGCGCAAACATTTTTGAATTCTTTACGACATTCTACTTTGTCATCTACTCTTTGTCCTTTATTTCCGGCCCTGGGTGTAGACTCGTCTCGTGGGACGTATAAGTGTCTCTCTAAGAAAATCACGTCTCATCTCTCAAGATTTTTTTTTATAATAGAGAGATGTATTTTGTGTTATGTACCTTCTTAATTTTACTACAACAGTTGAAACTGTAATTAGCTTTCTTGTTTCATTTTTTGTACATTATCAAGGGGTTTCTTGTAGGGGTAGAAAGGACAAGGTACAGTGAGTATATTGGCCTTTTTTCGATCCTTTTACCTCAACCATGGTTGGTACAGAAGTGCAACAGGCTTCATTGGTGACATTTGTTACAAGTTTAAGAAATATAAGTTGAGTTTCTTTCTTGGGCACTGTTAGCATCTGCAATGGTCTGAAAAGTGAACGCATACCTAAAGACAACACTGCTTACCTAAGGAAAATTCAGCAAGCCACAGTGTAGACAGGACTACTGTACATATATACTTAGTCATGAGAGCTTTGTAAAGGATGGTCATACTTAAGTTCACAGTATTTAATTCACAAAAGTAAGAGGCATTACACCAACAAAGGATGAGGCTGACTTAAGTGTACATAATAGTAGAAATGAATGATGGTTCATGTATATGCACCATGTGTATATGAGAGGTGCTAATTGCATGGCAGAAAATTGGCTTCTAAAAATGTATATTGCAATAGACAGAAGTATGTACAGCATCATACCCAGCAATGTGGGAAGGTGCTATAGGCAACATAGAGGAATTAAGTGTTTTTCACAGTAAAAAAACAACTACATTCTATAATTGAAAATCTAATTCCACAATTTTTCCTCCCAAAAAATTTTAAGTTGGAGCAAATTTCAACATTTGTTGGATATGCAAATTCACTACATTTCCCAGAAGTGTCACCTTCTCCAGCACCTCAAAATAACTTCAGAATTACAGCAAATTTCATTTGAGTAGAGAGTGTGCATCCCATAAATTGCATGGCAGGAGATTTCATTCCAGACATTAAGGAATATGAGAGTCACCATACAGTAGGCATACAGCAGGAGGCATACAGTGACTAAGCTCATCAATTCCACAATTTTGATTTTTGGAGTGGTATCCAGGAAAAAGGAGTTGCAACAAACCACCATTTCCAGAAATGTTAAAATTATAAGGGACCCAGTCATTAGAGTGATTGCTTTACTTGTTGCATCAATAGTAGTGAGTCTCATTTATAATGTTGCCTATCTGGTGTAATGAGGTGCTTATTGATATAATGAGAGATTATTTCCACCTTGGAGTAAATGGCAGAAGTCAGAGTAAAAATGAACTGATACGATGTTCTTCAGAACTGCCTGTTTCAAACTGTATTCCATGTAAGACTGAGAACACGAATTGAAGCATGTGGCTCAGATCTTGATGCAGGTTAGATTCAAAGAGATTTCTGAGGTATTGGGATATCTTTTAGAAAAGATGTGGCCATACAGTACCATGCAACAGACTACATTTGGACCACGAGAGCACTGGGAGATTGATAGGGCAAACTACCATAATCATCATAACTCACTCTCACACAAAGATATGATTCATGTTACATTTATAAACTAATATGGTCATTGTTGTATCATTTACAAAGAACAGTGATTCAATTTGGCAAATGTACAGGTCTGATGTATTCATTGAAATGATGCACTAAACAATAATGATATTACTGAAAATGCAAAACACAGAGAAATCCAAAGACAGTGATTATTGAATCATCTAAACAGCAAGAACAATGTGAACAATCTGGCTAAATTCAAGTAATTGGATCATCAGGAATTTAAATGTATATAGGTGGCTTGTAAGATGTGCAAGCAGGAAACATTTAGGTCTGGCCACATACATGAAAAGGTATATAAACAAACACATTTTAGATAGACAGATAGAAAGCAAACACGTTTTAGATAGATAGATAGCAAACACATTTTAGAGAGACAGAAAACAAACAAATGTTAGATAGATAGTCTTCTTTGAAGAACCTACTTTCTAGACCTCTCTGGATATTTCTGAGTAGGAGATTCTTAACTGTAAAGTGATCATTTATGTTTCATATTCAAAATACTAACCTCCTAATTTTGTGATCCCTCATTTAGTTCTGCTCTGTATTACATACATTTTTGTTCTTGTCTTATTGGCTTTGGCTATGTATATGCTAAGAATGGAGTGTGGTTTCATCTCATATTCTGAAGATATACTGATTCAGCTGTCCTAATGGTTACATGAATGACAGTTACGTATATCTGTGCGCTCCTTAAACAGGCCAGCATCCTGTTCCAGCAGAGTTTCATTACTATGCCTGCTGCTGTTAAGATAAGCTGTGGACCCAAAATATCTCTGTAGAACAATATATATATATATATATATATATATATATATATATATATATATATATATATATATATATATATATATATATATAGTGTAAGTTCAGCCCTGACACAGACAGACACAGTGACACACAAGTCCAAAAAGCACACACGCTTTTATTTTTTCTCCTTTTTTGCCTTTACAGCACTGCACACAGCGAAACAAATCCCCCACAAATGCTCAGTCCCCTCTTTCTCTTTTCTTTTGTTTCTTCTCTCTCCTTTGCCTAATTTTCTGCCACCTCCACTCCTCTCCTCGCAAGCTTTGTCTGAGTAGCATGAAGCACAAGAGAGGAACCAACCTTGAATACACTTCCAGTCTAAAGATACTTATGCACACTGAGCCAATTTAGGGTTGGGGGAAAAAAGTGGAGTACCAGGTATAAACTCATAATGACACAGGGAGAATTAACAACCTCGGTACAAAAAACACTATTTGATATTAACTGACTGACGACACTGGAGCTGTGAAGTAGGAGTGCTAACTACTACGGCATCTTACCCCACTTCATATATAGTGCTTCTGTAGAAAATTACTATGCAAAAAAGGTTACTTTAATTGAATGATAAGGCCTCCAGTGCACTTGAGATGTATTGTGGTTTTTGGGTTTTGTCTACAACAGTTCTATAAATGAAACATTTATTTCATTACTATATCCATTCATACATATATTGGATCCATATATTGGATATGGATATCTGGGCGGCAAGAATATGAACCTAAATGGCTGTGACTACCTAGTTGCACATTCTGAATCTACTTAATCCATTACACGGTACAAAAAAAAAATGACTGAAAACTCAAATGCAAACCAGGGACCATCCCAGGGCATACACACAACATTCACTCAATAACTGGCCAGTTTAAAGGGACATTCTTGTTGTGTGTACGCATCACAGTTAAATTCCTATTTGCATGTCCTAATCAGAAGCAACAAGATTTAGAGTCTTAGCTGAACCACCATGCCTCTTGGTAATATATAGTTCCAAAACTAAATCACTATTTACTGGAAACCACATTATTGGATATGTATGGGTCTTGAGATTTTACTTTTGTATGTTTCTAAAATTTTAATTTCAGTTATCCCTGTGCCTCATATATCTTAATTGTCTCTGTATAGGTTTTTAATGTTCTCTTTGTAATAGCATATTTTATTCTTCCAAGTATTGTACTGGGGTTTTCAAACCAACACCAAAAGACATGCAGCTCAAATTACCTGCTGACTTCACATTGGACCGGCGTGGGTGTGTGAATGAGAGCGCACTTTAGGGACAGACAGTGCATGCATGACAGGTTCCTTCATTGTGCTTAGCAATAACAGGGTAGGCTCCACTGAACCTTTTTTGAGCAAATAGGTTGGAAATGGATTAATAGATACTGCAGTTCTAAAATAGTAATCCTGTATATAGACTATATGAAAAACATTAACTTTTACCTTTACCTGAAGCAGTATTTTTATTCTACAAATGTAATGCAGTTATGCAAGTATGAGAACATGCAGTATTACAGCTGTCTTTTGGAAAATAAATAAATACATTTATTTATTTATTTATTAGTAAGCATGCTGTGTAACAACATGAGGGATATTCCTTCATAGCCTCATCAATCCCGTTACTGAACAAAAGCATTCATGAAACTCACAAGGAGCAAAAAGCAGTTATCTCTGTTTCATGAAATGTGAGTGCAAAATTTCATACTTACAAACTAGAAAATGATAATTTAATGACTAAAGTTAAAAGACATTTATCACCAAGAAATAGATTTCCATGTGGTGCATAAAATTTCATTTGTTGCTTTTTAAAAAAATAATTTGGAAAACAGTAGATAAATCCATCAATCATTTTTTCCATTAACAAACCTCATGCATCAGGGTTCTATCCAGGCAACAATTTCTGCAACCTCAGGAAACACACCCCTGCATACAGTAGCAGAGCCCACTCATACACACATTAATAACAGAGTTAACAGAATCCACATAGCATAACCAGAGTATCTGTTTACTAGGTTTAGGGTCCCAGGAAGTGGGTGCCTGTTTTGGAAGCTAATGAGGACAAGGAAGAAACCAACTTCTGGTGTGCTCCTCCCATACTGTACTATATTTTTATTTCAGTCTGGTTCACCACCAAACAAAAGGACTTTTATTGTATAACTTATATGAGGGTAAATCAAAAAGTAGTGTCAATCTGATTATTATGTGGTACCTGCAGCATGTGTGTATGATATTGATGGTCGACCAGTTTCGCTGGTTATACTTATCCTTTTACTACTTTAAACCTTTCATAAACTTTTCATTGAGCCATGCTGTTTTCACTTACTGAGCCAACATCTTTTAGTAACTTTCAGTATGTTTCATTCCCTCTACCCTAATAAATCTCACTACGGTACATTGTTCATCAGTGGTGTGATTCCACAGTGGTATACTGTGAATGTTCAGACTATCCATAAGCCATCTCAAATGTGCTGTATTGAGTCAGCTCCTATCCATTGGAGTTACCATGAAATTTTCAGATTGCCTTTACATTTTGATTTATCCTCGTATCAATGAAAGGCACTGGTAGAAAATCCAAGTTAAAGAAAGGTAGATGACAGATTGTTCATCCAAGAGCCTTCACCATTTTCTGTTATTTTGAAAACAACCTATGCTCTAAACATCATATCTGATTTATTTCACTTTAACACATATTTTAACCAATAACATTCCTTCTGTTTTTAGCTCTACTTTTACTATTAGTTGAGAAACTCATCTTTATATATAATACACTACCATGGCTGTTCGTTTGTCTATCCAGGATTTTAAATCACCTGTAGCTCGAAATCGTTTGACCTAATGACCTGAAATTTGATAAACATATACTATGTGACGTCTACTATCTGCTTTTGAGGTGATGATTGACCTCCATGGTTATTCCTCTTTTTATTTTATTTTATTGTAGAATCAACTCTCAGCAGGGGCCAGCAGGGCGGTCTTTGGGCGCCATTTTTATCTCTAACACCTTTGCTGTCACTTCCTCTATCTCTTCATATCTTAAATCATTCTTGAGGCAGATTGAAGACTTAACTGCCAGCTTAAGTGAAAAATTAAAGAAAACATACTAAGTAATTGCAACACAAACACTGGCTTAATCAATTTTAATGCGAAAAGGTACAGACGAAAGAAAAGAAGAAGTGGAGAACAGAAGAGCTGCTCAGGAAGCAGCAAATGTATTAACCTCTGAGCCAACGAATGCTAAACATACAGAGAAAGAGGATAAAAACTATGAATGCTCAAGTCAAGTGTATTCACTGCATGTTATCTTGCAGTGCGATCTTACTGGTTACGTTAATAATTCACTTAACTTAATATCCTAGATGACTGAATAATAAGGATCAATTTATAGTGAATAACAAATTTATAATGAATATGAATGTTGTTAATTTACATCATAAAAATCACTAATGAAAAGACCATAATTTTCATTTACATGAGTCAGAACTTAAGGGTGGGACAATGTACTGTGCAATATTTCATAATACATTTTATCTCTGCATTGTTAATTTTGGATCAAGAAAATTCTGTGAATACATGAAAGGATTTACATCAATATTGTAATCTCCGCTTCTCTAGATTGCAGAGCGTAGAATTATTTAACAGGTACACTTCCAAGCTCCTCCAGGTATTTGTCAGTGCTATACAGGTATATATTTTTTTTCTTATGATTATTTTCTAAAAATGATTAGCGCAATTTCTTTTAATTACACCTGGGAATAAAATCTTCTTAGTTAGAAACATAATGCAATGATTAGTACTGACAACATATGTATGAAAATATGTAACATTTACTATAGAAACAGAAGAGTTTTTTTCCCCAAAAGGAGCTGTCAAAAATTGCATGCAGTCTATAACTACTTTTTAAGGAAAATAAATTTGAAATTTCTACCAAAGACATTAAATTGTGTGATTCTTAACAAAAAAGTCTCAACAGAAAATTCAGAATGAGATGGCTGAATGGTTTGGTGGTAAAGGTCGGCAAGGATTTGAATTCATTCATTAAATTTTTCTGTCCTCTAGTTGGAAAAAATATATTCAATACTAGCCTTTCATATAACACTTGTTTATAAAAAACACCAAGTCAGGGTATTTTAAATATGTAAACACACCAGTTCAGATATTTGTTTCCAATTGCTGTACAGGCAGGTTAAGTAATTTTCTCTGAGTTGCCTACAGAATAGAAGCAGCAGTGGTTTAAACTAAAGCTCCTTGTCTCTACAGGATGGTGCCTGACAGAATAAATGTAAGTAACTGTAGCCAATCCTTGTCCTGCAATTTGGACTGGGCAATGAACTTTTCTGAAATTTATAATGATAACATTTCACTTTTAATTTTTAGTAATTTAATCTATTAGCTGTGATTGAAATACACCCATGTCCTGAAACTACATTCTTTGTTTATAGCGTTCATGCAGGAAGCATAAGATGCAATGCACATTCATAGATGGAATTACAATCCTTCACTGACCACTCACCTTGATACTCATTACAAGCCTATAAAGAGACAATTAACTTACCATGAATAATATTATTGAACATCAAATGCTATAGATATATTTGACAACTAGACAATACAAGTTCCTCCAATAATATTCTAGAGTTTGTATTAGGCTTGGCAAATTTAGTAGCTGTTGCTGCTCTCTCAAGTGACTGCTTATTTTGTTACAAAATCTTTGATACATGCAATTAAGCTGATGTTAATAGCTTTTACAGATTTTGGACAAAACATCACAGTTCAGCAATTTTTATGCAAATAAAAAACAGCATGTAGAGTCAATTATCTATTAGTGAAAGCTCCAGCTCAGCACTAAATAAGAGACTGTAACAGAGCACATAAAAAACACACACATAAAGGAAATGATTGAGCTGCCTGTAAAGCAGACTTGGTGACTACAGAAGGAAACTGGAAATTTGAATAAATATTTTTATTATTAGCCCAGGGACTGATACCGAGTTATCATATGCAGAACATCTGTAATAATGATAAGCAGATGCATGAATGGATGAATAATATAATAAAACCACAAGCCCTGCTTTTTGACATCAAACCAAATAATATTATTTAAACAAAGCAAAACCAGAAATGACATAATGAGTATAATATAATTGTTTTCAGTAAATGTTTACACCAAGTTAATGTAATGGGCAGTACTAAATCACAGTTCCAGGGACCTGGGTTACATTCTGGGCTCCTCCACTCTATGTATGGCCTTCTCACATAATCTTGATGTTCACATTGCTTTTCTTTAGGTACTCTGATGTGGCCCCTCATTCCATGGATTTTCATGTTAGGTTATTTGGCCCAGGAGTATGTGAATGAGCATGCTAATTGTTGGGTTCTGTCTAGAAGCTGCTATAACTGATATCATCTCTGTATGAACATGTAAAAAACAAGCTCAAAATATAAATGGGCAAAAATGAAAAAGGAAAATGAAAATTATGTAAAGCATAATTGCTATTTACAGAATAAACATATGTTAGGTTAGTTAGGAACTCTGGAAAGACTCTAAATGTATAAGTGAACCCTGCAATAGTCCCAGTTGGACAAGCCATGATTCTACAATAAGATTAAGTGAGTTTAATAATTGATAAGCAGACAGAAGTTCTGTATATTTCAGCAAAATAGAATACATTGCTAAGAATTCTCCCCAAAATAAGTGAATTTTGCAAGCTTTACAATGTTTACTCTTTTTCTACATTAAGTAGGAAATTCAGTCCCCAAAGATAGCTTTCTTTTTAGATGGATAAAACATATAGTCTATCTATTCTGAAGCACTAATTGCTATACTGTAATTGCACATTATTCCCTAATATAAAGAAATGATATTTACTGAAATGTGCATGCAAAAAATATAGAATTACACAACATATGAAAATAATATTAACATATTATATGTAACCTTTAAAATATGCTTAAAGTCTAAAGCAAAATCTAGTTAGTGCTTTGCTGTGTTTCATATCTAGCAGGTGAAGTCCATTCCATTACAACTATTCACACCTCTGAGCACTCTCTTTCTTGCTAGAGTGCTCAGAGATGTGAACAGTTGTAAAGAAAGGGGCATCAATCTGTTGGAGTTAAAAAGGTTACTGCCTGCATAAAGGCATGTAGACAAAAGACAGAATATAACAGTCAATTATGTTTGATTCCTTTCTGTAAAATACGCTGAACTCAGTCAAGACGCCATTTGAGGAAAATCCTAATGAATCTAAACAAACACATTGCATATGCAGTTTACATAAAAACTGACATGGAAATAATAATTCTTTCCATGGTAGTTGAAAGAAAATATTACACTGATACGAATAAATTCAGATCAGATAAATAGTCTATGTTAAGAGAAGCCTGATAACTGGGAACTGAATGCTATCTTCATTCTTTATTGCTCAAATGCAATTTATCACCCAGTCTTTTAATTCAAGACAACAAGCTGTTTAACACTGCTGCATAACAGCTGAGAAAGGCTACATTCAAATCCCAAATCAACGTTTGTGTGGAATATTTACCTGTTCTTTGATTGTCTCAAAGGTTTTCTTGCACATCTGAGTAGTGAAATGACTTGTAATTCTAACTCAGTTTTATTGTGTGCCATGTACAGTTCATACATGCCTTGCACATGTCCTATGGTTAGCCTTCAATTTCCTACAACACATTATATGAATGAGCTTTTTTTTTTTTGAAAAGTCACTTAATGAATTTTTACAAATAAGCACCTTTTATCCAGTGCTGACAGAATAGAGCATGCTTCCCACTATCGTGATGCTGGATTTGAGATTATTATTTTAGGTTATAAATTAGTACACCAAATACAATTACATAGTATTGCTCCTATTGACAGTCATCTTCAAAGCTCCCTTTTATATCAAGCATGTTAAAGCAAGAGTGGAACAGCATATGAAAAAAATAGGTATAGTAAAAGTTAAAATGGCTACATGTCTGGATTGCTATATCGATTGCTAGTTTTGGATGGCATGAATAGAGGATGCAATATCCTGAAATATTCTTAAACTGTTCTATAATGTAATCTTCTATAATTATAATTAATATAATGTTTAAATTAGTGGCAGCACGGTGGCGCAGTGGTCCTCCCTGTGTGGAGTTTGCATGTTCTCCCCGTGTCTGCGTGGGTTTCCTCCGGGTACTCCGGTTTCCTCCCACAGTCCAAAGACATGCAGGTTAGGTGCATTGGCGATTCTAAATTGTCCTTAGTGTGTGCTTGGGGTGTGGGTGTGTGTGTGTGCGCGCCCTGCGGTGGGCTGGCGTCCTGCCTGGGGTTTGTTCCCTGCCTTGCGCCCTGTGTTAGCTGGGATTAGCTCCAACAGACCCCTGTGACCCTGTAGTTAGGATATAGTGGGTTGGATAATGGATGGATGGTTTAAATTAGTAAATGGGATATGTTCACTATGGCTTATTATATTTAACATTATAAAAGATTTTCATCCCATTATATTTTGTTGTTTTCTTATTAATCCAATAAAACTTTGATAGAGTTCACCTAGAAATGAGTAACTCCCACCTCAGTATGTAAAATTTATTAAACTATATTACTAATTAATTGGGTCTGTTTATTGATATACTGTATCTGTATATTAAAATTCATAGCAGGCTATCAGTTGCAAACTACAAATCATTTTCAGCAAAAATGATTACAAGCAATAATTTTCTTGCAATTGCTGAAGCACCTATCCTTGAGGCTTCATTTGTGCAGATTGAAAGTATTTCAGTTAATTAAATCTTTCTTTATAATAACCTTTCTTCCATGGAATGTGTTCTGCATTTTTCTTAATATGACAATAGTCTTTGGCTAGAATTCAGCCTCCCACACAGTGTTCACTTTTAGATCTAACATATATAGTAATGGCACCAATTTACCACTTCTGGGTTATCCCTGTGAAAAACCTCTTTATCACTCTTAAATTATTGAGGCATATGTTTTCAGATCTCTTGACAATTTGAAGGCTAGCTTTCTTACATGGCATATGTTTAAACAGAAGACAGTTAAAGTATGGGTCAGGAAAGTTTATTGCTCTCTGTTGTGAAGGTTATTGTTCTCTGTTCTCAAACTGCATTTTAATAATCAGTCATGCTGGATGCCCCTAATTAGTTACTGAAAAAGTCTAATAAGAAAAGAATAAATTACTGAACCTGTTGAATAAAATCACAGACAAATTCTAACTTATAAATACATTAATACATTCCTGATTCAAGAGGCGGTGTAGGCTTGGAGGGGACGTTGTGAAGAAGAACTTGGTCAGGAGTTCTATATGACAGAACTCAGAGCATGCGATGTCCTATGGGAATCACACTAGTAACAATAATCAGTGCAGTTGTGCTTGTGTAATTAGCCACTGTCAGCAGACTTCAAAAAATGTTAAAAGTTAAAAAATGTGTTATTTATTCACTCAGCTAAATTTAGACTTTGGTTAATCTTTGGTGTCAAAAATTTGGATAAAAGGAGAAATCAGAAAAAGGGCCAAAACTCTCTCTTGGCACGATTTATAAAACTCAATTAAATTAGGAAAAACAAACTCCAGTGACACAACCTATAGTGCTATCACTTTACATCTCATAATCCTAGGGTCCAGTCAAAGTTCAGTCACTGTCTATGGGGCATCTGCAGATTCTTCTATTCTCTGTGAGGGTTTTCCCCAGGAAATCTTGCTTCCTCTCATGTTTGGTTAATAAGTGCCTGAGCATGAGAAAGGTGCTATATAAATAAAATGCATTATTATTATTATTATTACTGAATGAGAGTGTGTGCTCTAAAATAGATTGCTCTTCCACCTTGGGTTGTCCCCCATCTTGTACCCAATGTGTCCAGCCCAACACAGCCCTGTAGCAGAATAATCAGATTTAGAAAATGAACAAATGGGGAAAAAAAACAGGTTCAGAGTTCCTGCATCTGTTCATGCCCGACATTTTAAATCTATTGTAATTCAAATACTGCACAGCAAAAAAATAAAAAGGGAATAATTTCACTTCCTGCCACTAAGTACACTTTCATGAGAATTTGCATGTCTAAATTAAATAAAAAGCTTCCTCTTTTATGATGAAATCAGTGTGCTTCTGAATATGCTTTATATTTATATTTACACAGATGGATAGTAGTTTTAGGTAATTTAATGTTATGTTAAAAACAAAATGGAAAGTACTTATTTCAATAAAAAAAAATACACTTAATAATGCTTTTACAGCAAAGCCATCATCAGTATGTCATTATACTGGACACAATTCTTAATCAATTATTCTATACCTAATCAACATCACATATCACTTTAGAGAGTAAACAATACAGTATCAAGAACCAGAAACTAATAACTGTATTTTTATTAATAATTAAAAATATATATATATTTTATAATAATTACAGAATAATTACAGAAACTAATAAAATTTTTAAAATAAACTCATCTAATTAAAAGGGAGACACAGCAGGTACAAATTCCACAAGGGGTTTGGAAATTATACCTGACAAAAATTTTAACAAATGTGTAATTCAAAAAGTAGATACATAATTAAAAAATAATATAGAGAACATGCAAACTTCATATAGACACCAATCTGGAGCAGGATTCAAAACAAGAACACTAAACTGATAAGGCTACTGCACAACTGCTATACAAACCAAAACAAATTAAAATACAAAACTACACCACTCAAAAAAATGAAGGGAACACTTAAATCACACATCAGATGTCAATGAACAAAGTTTTCAAATGCAAATTCTTTACTGAGTAATACTGTGTAATTCATTGAGAACAACAAATGATGTAACCACGATCAATGGAAACCAAAATTACCAACCAGTTGAGGGCTCGATTCAACATCACACCAAAAAATCAAAGTCAAAAATTGAAATCACAGGCTGATCCTACTTGTGTGAATTTCATCAAAGCAACTTAGTAGTGTATGGCCCCAAAGTGCATATATGCATTCCTGACAATGTCTGGGCATGCTCCTGATGAGACAGTGGATTGTATCCTGGGGGATCTCTTCAGACCTGGAATAGGGCATCAGTGAGCTCCTGGACAGTGTGTTGTGCCACTTGGTGGCATCAGATGAACTGATACATAACATCCCAGAGGTTCTCTATTGGATTCAGGTCTGGGAAACATGCAGGTCAGTCAATGGTATCAATGCCTTTGTCATCCAGGTACTGCCTACACACTCTGGCTACATAGTCGGGCATAGTCTTGCACTAGGAGGATCCCAGGGAGCACTGCACTACTGTAAGGTCTGACAATGACTCTGAGGATTTCATCTTGGTGCCTAAAAGCAGTCAGAGTACTGCTGCCTAGCTGCCTAGTGGAAGTCTGTGCAACCCACCAAGGATATGCCTCTTCAGACCATCACTGACCCACTGCCAAACTGGTCATGCTGGATGATGTTGCAGGCTGTATAACATTCACCATGGTATCTCACATCTGTCACATGTACTTATTGTGAACCTGCTCTCATCTGTAAACAGAACACAGCTTCAGTGGTGGAGCTGTTAATTGTGGTATTCTCTGGTGATTGATAAGTTGTAAGGTGATGGACTGTGAGCATAGGAACGACTAGAGGACATTGGGCCCTCATGCCGCCCTCATGGAGTCTGTTTCTGACAGTTTGGTCATAAACATGCATACCAGTAGCCAGTTGGAGGTCATTTTGTAAGGCTCTGGAGTGGTCCTCCTGTTCCTCCTCGCACAAAAGGAGCAGATATCAGTTGTGTTGCTGGGTTGATGCCCTTCTATGGCCCTGTTCAGCTCTCTTCTTGCAACAGTCCATCTACTGGTATCTCCTCCATGATTTTGAGACTGTGCTAGGAAACACAGCAAACCTTCCTGTGACATCACATATGGATATGCCATCCTAGAGAAGTTTGACTACCTGTGCAACCTGAAAGACACCAGCAAAATGAAAAACTAGAGGAGAATCAGTCAGGAAAGATAAGGAGAGAACAATTGTCTGTGGCCACCACCTGTAAAAACATTTATTTTTTTGGGTTGTCTTGCTGTTGCATCTCCAGTGCACCTGTTGTCACTTTCATTTGCACCAAAGCAGGTGAAGCTGATTTCCATTTGCTTGGACAGACTGATAAACCCTTAGGTTAATTGACTTGTTGCGAGACTGTGATTATTAAGTGTTCCCTTAATTTTTTCAGTAGTGTACAAGAACATACATTGCAATAATGAAAGACAATGCAAAATAGGGGATAAAAAATAGAAGCAGAACTTTTAGAGCTAGCAGGGTGAGTAAGTAAAGTATTCAGTGCAACAGTAACAGCATTATTTCAATAAAAGGAAGAAATGTTAAAAAGTTTGAGAAAATATGTGGGTATTCAGTCTAAAATTGAATGCCAGAAGATAAGGAATCTCCGAATAAGAAAAATAGCAAGAGAATTGTGTATACTATAAAAAGGAGAAAGAATTAGACATGAAAAAATATGCTATACAAAAGCAGAAACACTGCATTTCTATAAAAACACCTTCATCAGTTAACAGCATATCAGGAGTATATTTAGTTTCTAATGATCTATCATCTATCTATCTATTTTTGTATCATTGCCTATTACACTTTGTAAAACATCTTTAAATTGAGCTCTCTGTAGAATGTTCTATAAAAAATAATGATTAATACATTTAAAATGAATAAAAATATGTATTATATATCTAGGCCATTACATTACCCTTCCATATTTAAATTACATTCTTCAGTACAGAGTAACACATTATTAATCAAATGATAAATATATATAAGAGGGGACATGACAGCACAATTTTTAGTGGCATTGCTGCACATTCCTGGATTTGAATGCTAGTTTGGCCGCGGTCTGTTTGGCGTTTTTATATTTTCTCCTTTTGCATATGTATTTTTCTCCATCGTTGTAAAGACATGCAAGTTAGGTGAATTGGTGACTCTTAATTTTGCACATATAAATGAGTGTAAAGGTGAACATTAAGTGACAGGGTGGCTCTCTTTCCAGAGTTGGTTCTTGATTATACCCAATGTTGCCAAAATATACTACAAGCCTAAAAATACAAGATTAAGTGTGTTATGCATGAATATGAAATGCAGTGGCTACAAAAAGTATTCACCCCTTGGAAGTTATACATTTTATCGTTACACAATATTGAATCATAGTGGGTTTAATTTGGCTTTTTTGTGACAGGTCAACAGAAAGACTCTTTTAATATCAAAGTGAAAACAGATCTCTGCATAGTGTCTATGCATCTGTTCAGTATGTGATGGCACAGTTGGAAGTCCCTCCTGGCTTATGGTGAAGCAAACTATGGCAGCATTAAAGTAAACCATAGTCTGGAAATGTACATAAAGCATATAGCCAAATATACAGTAGCTATGACACAAGTAGTAAGTTAGATAATGCGACAAGCATCTCCATTGCCAGAAGTGACAATCCTTCACCCATAAGTCACACAAAACATCACCGGCAGTAACAGTGCAAGTGTAGGTTTGTCACATTAATCCTGGTGACCAGGTGTTAGGGAGGGCAATTCCACTGCAAATTCTGAATTATAAGATTAAACAGCCACATAGCATGATGAGACATTAATGTAGTTTAATCAATCAGTTAAATGAAAGAAAATGTTTTATTAGACAACCATATAAAGACTCACCAGGCCTTTGAGAAAAAATGTGTTTAATCATGTAAGCAGAATAAAGGACCTACTTTGTAGCTATTAGGGGTTTTGACATGTTCTTACTTTTAGATAAGCCTGGCCCTTTACGGGCAGGCCCCAGGGAGCAAACTGGCTAAGCTGTGACTCTGTCCATTACCCCTTGTAATTGTGCAGGACAAATGTACAAAGAAAAAGGAAAGTTTATAGTTTATTTAAATAAATACAGCATAGGGATCAGAAGTTTGATGCCAGCAACTGTAACAAACACACATCAAAAACTAAGAAGCTGAGAACGCATTCAAATGTCTGACTAGGGCTTTCACAACAGCTTGTCTACATCCTCCGTTAAAAATCAGACATCAGCACTAACTGCAGCTTGAAGAGAAGTAATTACCAAAAGCCAAGATTTTTAAGCCATTCTTTTTCCCCTGGCACATCTAACTATCCATTCATTTTCTAGACCTACGTTTCTTCTTCAAGGTTAAAAGAGAACAACAGCCCATTGTGGCAGCAAGGCAATCAAAGCACTCAGCTATTTTGGAGGATATCCCTTGATGAAAGGAAAATTCAGAAGATATTCTCACAGCCTAACTGCATGTGTTTAGACTATGAGAAAAAACAATGGTTCACGCAAAACATAAAGAACTAGCAAACAAGTAAATGGTTCACAGAGAAGAAACCCCAGAGTTGAATGAAAGGCAGGTCCAAACCTGAAGAAGGCAGTGGAACATAGTCTGTTAATATATTGCTCTCTATCTATTTTGGAACAAAAAAAGCAAAACAAAGACATGTTTTTTTTGTACAGCATTACAACATTAATAAAAAATATTTTATAAAGCCCTTTGTCATATGCTACATCATAATACTGTATATACACCTCTCTATTATAAAAAAAAATTTTTGGAAGGCTTGAGAGGAGACGATACATGATCTGTTCAGAAGACAATTTGATGTCCCGCGAGAGACACTTTAATGTCACGCGAGACAAGGCAGTGAGACAAAAGGACAGCTGCTGTACAGGCTTTTAAATGATTGACGCGCAGCTCAGCAGCAGCAGAAAGACAGCAGCTGATCAGACCCATCTTCTTAACTTGCGTTCAGCCTCCTTCCTTCACAACGCAAGCGACAGAGACGCGGTAGGAGGGGGTGGGTGAGCAAAGCAAGCAGAGTGCAGCCCCCTAGTTTGTCAAAAATAAAAAAATGCTATATATATATATAAATTATCTCTCTATTATATAAAAAATCTTTGGGAGGGAGACTAGGGAGATGAGACGTGATCTTCTTGGAAGACAATCTAAAGTCCCAAGAGAGACACTTTAACTTGCTCCCAGCTCTTAAAACAACGACAAGCAAAACACGCAGCTCGCCAGCTACTGTACAGGCTTTTAAATGATCAATGGGCAGCACCACAGCAGCAGCAAGACAGCAGAAGATCCAAATGCATCTCCTTAGCGTGCGTTCCAGGGCCAGAAATAATGGACAAGTATTGTTTTTACAAAAGTTTTAAAGTAAAAGTGAAAATAATGCATATGTAACAATTCCCATGAAAATAACAATCTCTTTAAATTGTATATTCAGTAAACTAAACCCAGCGGTGGTCGAGCAAAGCGAGCAGGGGGCGGAGCCTAATAGTATATATTAGTAATAAATTCAATTATATATTGTGGCAAGAAGAGCCCACATGGCAGCTCTCTACACCACATGCATCCTTCTCTGCCTAGAAGTTGACTTGACCACCTGTAGCCTGCGTGTCCGTCTGGCTCTCAATCTCTATCAAACCTGGCCTGTTCCTTCTACCAGCAAAGCCCTCTAACACAAAAATGCTTTCCACTTAATCCAGACTCAAATGTGCTTCTCCCATGAAACATTTTCAAGCCGCATTTTCTTACTTGTGTGTCTGATAAGTATGCAACACATTGTACATGGTTTGTTGACTCCTAGTGGCCCCAGCCAGTGTGGGCATCTCTGCCCTGGAGGTTTCTGGTAGAATCATTTCTTGTATTTTACCATTTGAGTGGTGTTTTGGCATATTATGAACTCTTGCAAGATGAAGACTCCCACACAATGCATAATATACAGTACATTTGTGATGTTAAATAATTTGTAGTGGCATAGAAAAACCAAGGGACTAGAATACTTATGAGGGGGTATAAGGTAAGCAGGAAGGGTAAATATGATGGACATAGAAAACAGTCTTTATTAAAGAATCAAGTCTTAAGATAAAATGGGGCAAAGAGTAAGCTGCTCCTCCAAAGCTACGGATTCAGCCATCTTTCTAGTTACCTCTGAGAGTAAAAACATTCATCTTCTCAAAATGTACATTCTTATTCAGATCCATTCTGTTATTTAATATGGAGTTATAAATATATTAAAATATTTTATTTGACTTTTCCTTCTTGGCACAGAAGTGTCTGCCCAGTAGGTGCCTCTTGATGGACTCACAAAATGAATGCTCATTGGCAAGTGGAAAGCAAGTGCCAAGGGAAGCAGATCTGGGGCTATATTGGCAGCAATAAATCTCTACATTTCTGTTGCAGTTCTCTTTGACCAGTCCATTAAATGTTAAAGTACAGCATTGTCAGGAGGCAACACATTCATGGCTATCAGGAGGCAAAACTACTTGATGATGCCTTATCCCCAGTGTAATCACAACAAAGACTGTGAACTGAGAATTGTAGTCCCTAAATAAAGACAAGGAACAGTGGGTAAAGAAACTGAAGAGGTGATTGGAAGTAAATTCAGTAAATGGAGTAACTAGGTCATTCGCATTCATGGCTCAGAATTTGCAGAGATACAGTAGGTGGTGAAGGACTGCAGTTACTGTAGGTGTTCATTCTTTGGTGTCTCTTCTTCATTGTAACTATCTATCGGACATAAAAAATACATCTTTTAACCAGACTCCCATTCCAGAACTGGTTCCTGCCTTACAGAATGCAATGAACTACAAGAGTCTGGTGTCTAATCCAGGGCTGGTTTTTAACATGTTGGTATTGGCCTTGCCCTGCCACATGTCCTTCTGAGTATGGGGATTACATCCATCCATTTCATCAAGTTTTTTTTTTATCCTAGCCAGGGTGGCCACGACATGAGGCATGTCTCAGCGGTGAAATGTGCAAAGCAGGGATCACCTATGGGCAGGATACTAGACCACCTCTAATAATACTCATGAAAAAAAGTCCAAATTCACCAACACATGAGAAATGTGGGAATACAATGCCAATTAGTCTAAAAGCAATCAGCCTGAGTCTCATGAGGGAAAGTTATATCTCATCTGAACATTAAACTGCAGTCTAAGTGATGTGCTTTTACTTTCTTAAATAAAACATTGGAGATCAATTTCTAAATAATGTAATATTTTACTTAAGAATTCTAGACAGTGATTTAATTCCTCTGTACTTCTGTATGATGAAAGACACTGAATATCAATGAAGGGTTTGTACATTTGGGCACTTATACCTATCTCAGTAATGCTAACACATTCATTTATTGACTTTAGCTTTGCAGTGTTCCCTAGAGCAGACTAGGGTATTTATTTAACACAACATTCAAGCAAAAAGCACACAAACTGAACAGATTTATCTTTAATAAAACATGCCCTTAAATATACTGTACAAATACTAAAAACATATCAATCACTGAATTGTCCAAAACTTGGCATTGCATCCTAATCAGTATGATGCAATTCTTAATGCAATGGCAGTTGGGTGCAAGGTTCAGTTTCCAATGAATGCCATCACACAGTTAAACTAATTTGCCTGACAGAACATTTTTGGGTGAAAATGTGACATATCTTTAGAATGTAATATAATGATTGTTTTTAACTGAATGCATAGCTATTGTAATTAATTTACTACAGCTTCTTGAGTGGGGCATGGAAGCACAGTGAGTATCCTTATCACCTTTCAGGGTTTAGGCTTTGGTTCAATTCCTGTGCCTTCTGCATGGCATCTACATATTATAATCAGATATTTCGATATCCAGCCATTTTTAGCTTTGACCTTCACAATTCTCCAATCAACTTAACAATTTATGCTGATGAAAAAAGGAAGCCTGTGGAAGAAACCTATGCAAAATTAGCAGAACATTCATATTCCAACAGAGACCCCTTTGCCAGAAATGCAGCCAGGGGCGAACAATGTGAGAAGGCAGTATGTTTGGCTATTTGCTCTGCTGATGTACTGTCCTAATTGGTAAATTTGGTCTCAAATTAGTATTTTTGTAATCTCTAATAATACAATAATATATTGAATGAAAACATATTGTATAATCCAAATACTGTATGCAGATACACACTACTATCTTAGGTGCACCCTATCTAGTACTGAACAGAAATCCTTTTGCCTTCAAAATAGCTTGAATTCTTTAAGGCTTGGATTCAAATGGTGCTGTAAAATTTTCATATGAATTCTGTTCCAAGGTGATCAATCAGAATCACAATGTTCCTTAAGATTTTTGTCCACACAAAAATAGTATGAATCTGACATTCCACCTCTTTCCAAAATGGTTGAGATGTAGTAACTATGCAGGCCACTGGGATAAACTGCAGTCAAAGTCATGTTTGTAAAACCAGTCTGAAAAGACTGTTTTGCAACATGGTGTGTTAAGCATCTATTTGGGTAGAATGTGGTATTCAGATTAATGTTGGTTTGTATTAAGAAGCCTGTGAACATTCCCTATACCATTGCTCTATCACCACCAGCCTGCACTTTGACACAAGGCAGGATGGATCAATGGATTTCTGCTCTTTATGCCAAATTCTGACCCAATCATTTGTAAATCACTGCAAAAATTCAGAGTCAGTATAAAAAAATGAAGAAAAAAACACAAAGATGTTCCAAATTTATGAGAAGTGGTAAAATAGACAAAATATTACCATGTACATTTTTATTATTGGCATTTGCAACTTAATGTGGGATTACTTTGCTGAACAACTTAGAGATGCATTCTATATTATGTGTCCTAACATGAGACCATGGCCTTCTATTCCATACTTAGTGAGCTGTTTTCAGTGTATACAGTAAAAAATTATTGGGCTTGAAGGCACCTTATTGTTTCACCTACAAATACTTTTTACAAAGGATTGTTGTATTAAAGCTTATATTTATATATATCTGATGGCATATCTATACTAATAAAAGGCAAAGCCCTCACTGACTGACTGACTGACTCACTCATCACTAATTCTCCAACTTCCCATGTAGGTAGAAGACTGAAATTTGGCAGGCTCATTCCTTACAGCTTACTTACAAAAGTTAGGCAGGTTTCATTTTGAAATTCTACGCGTAACAGTCATAACTGGAACCTTCTTTTGTACATATATACAGCCATAGCCTGCAGCTCGGTCACCATGTGAGGCGGAGTTGCGTCCCGCATCATCATGCCTCCCACGTAATTGAGTGCCTGCCCATATAAGGCCATCCGTCAGCAGCAATCCAATAGACATGCTGCCGCTAAATATTCGCGGGTGAAGGACTGTGCTTATGCAAACAAAGATGAGATAGTGAGGGATGGACTAGTGTTTGGCACAAACTCCGCAAAATTGCGAGAGAAATTTTTAAGTGCCGGGTCTTAGCTAACATTAAATAAAGCAATGGACATCGCAAGATCGCACGAGATAGTACAAGCACAGCTGAGAACCTTTGATGCATGTACTCCGAGCGGCTCACGTGAACTGACTGTGAATGCAGTATGCAGAGGACAAGTAAGAGCTCCAAAGAGCGCTGAACAAAAAATGCATTACACAATTGAGAAGGCAGCAAAAGAATATGAAGCGAGTGACACATACAAGCATATTCATAAGTGCAGCTACTGTGGAAACAAAGCAAGGTGTAAACCATAAGTTTAAATTAAGTTTATAGACACGCTGCCGCTGGCGTTTGTCATGCCTACGATGAATACGATATTCGCGAGATACAAGTTTAATGAGAAGACGCAGGGTATAAACGAGACTTTTGATCACTTTGTAACGGAGTTAAAATTGCTGAAACAGAGTTAAAATTGCTGGTGAAGGACTTTGCTTATGCAAACGAATATGAGATGGTCAGGGATAGAATAGTGTTTGGCACAAACTCAGCAAAAGTGCAAGAGAAACTTTTAAGTGCCTGGTCTGAGCTAACATTAAATAATTGCAGGTGAAGGACTGTGCTTATGCAAATGAATAGGAAAGCAAGGTGTAAACTTAACTTTAAATTAAGTTCATAGACACTCTGCCGCTGGAGTTTGTCATGCCTAAGACGAATACGATATTCACAAGATACAAGTTTTGATCACTTTGTAACTAAGTTAAAATTGCTGGTGAAGGAATGTGCTTATGCAAACGAATAGGAAAGCAAGGTGTAAAGCTTAACTTTAAATTAAGTTCATAGACACACTGCCGCTGGCATTTGTCAAGCCGAGAGACTTTGTTTATGGAGGGATGAAGAGTTAAGGCGGGTGGGGGAGTCACGTCATCATCTCCCCTCCCATTCACGTCATTTCATGCACTTCATTTCGCTCCGAGCTGAGCTCCACTGAGCTCTGCAGCTGACGCGGTCTTGCCGTTCTTTTTCCTTAGTGTTTAGTTCTCTCTCCTTTACTGCTGTATATAAAGGAGAGTTGAGATCCAAGAGACTGTGTTTATGTGTTTGTGGAGGGATTGAGAGTTAAAGCGTGTGGGGGAGTCACGTCATCATCTCCCCTCCCATTCACCTGATTTCATTCACTTCATTTCGCTCCGAGCTGAGCTCAGCTCAGCTCCACAGCTAACGCGGTCTTGCGGAAACAACTTTGTGACGCTGCCGCCAAATACTCACAGAAAAATCTACAAGTTAATAGACACGCTGTTGCTAGAGTTTCTCCACACTCTGAATCCTCCAGGCACTCCTGAGCATAATCTAATTTTGAAGGTTGGGACACTAATAATGTTACTGAAAAACTGACAGCCACCGAAACTTTGTAACAGCACGAGACTTCAGGTCACGTGTCTGCAAAAGAACCTCATTGAGGCAACTATTTTTACTGGCAGTTGCTCAGGGGAGAGAGTTTTTATTCCTTGCATCCCTGTTATACCCTCTGATCTCCCATTTCAATTCAAATGCCCCCAATTTCCAGTAAGGCTCTGCTTCGCGATGACAATCAGTCTCAGGGACAGACCCTATAAAAGGTTGCCATTGATTTGAGGCAAGATTGCTTTTCACATGGCCAACTATATGTTGCATGCTCAAGAGTAAGCTCGCATAGCTTGGTCATATTACAACTGGAGTGCTGAACTGACAACGTGGCATACAAAGAGATCCTTAACAAATAATTATTGGTATATTTTCCCTCAGTTTAAAAAGGTTTACTTTTCTTCTTAATAAAAATTTAAAAGCAGTACTTCGCTGCTGCGAAGCACGGGTATTTTGCTAGTACTGTATATATCTTCTCAAGCTTGGGTCACAAAGTTGCACAGGAGACTGGAAAAGGGATCAGGTTTGCAAGGTATAAACTCTTTATTGTTGAAATGGCAGGTACAAACTCAAAACCTTATTCAGAAGCAGTTTGTCAACAATAAAAAAGGATGCAGGTTGCAGCTATCAAACGTGGCAGACCAGCTCCCCTCTCCAGGTCAAAAGAACACAAATTCCTCCTCATCAAGCAGTTTTAAGTGCTTGTAAGCAGCAAATGGAGCAAACGCAGTCTGAGGGAGAGAGGACAGGAGAGTGAGCCATAAGGTTGTACAGGGCTCGCTCGCCCTTTTAAATGTTCTAAACCTTGAGCAAGAAGCATATTTTGCAGTAAGCCTGCAAGCCTGCAGCTGATCTCACAAAGGGGACAGGTAAGAGTGTGTTTGTTTTTCATTGAAATACAGTTTAAGAGGGAGTTTCTGAAGGGCAGATATGTCTCTTTGCCATAGATTTACTATTTAACAGAGAGACAGCGTGCAGTTAAGAGCGCAAGAGCATGCACCTGCCTGTGTTATGCAGGAGGAAAAAATGGAGCTGGGGAACTACTGAATTGCATAAGAGCAATGGTCACCATCTTTATGGGCAGCTACGACACTGGTCACACCATACACACACGCGCATGAACACGTATATATGCACAGCATATATCATACAAGTACCTATACATCTGTGTGTAAGACAATATATTTACACATAGAGGATTTAGAAGTTTCTATAAATGTGTGGGTGACTGAAAGTTGCCTATTTTAATAATAATAGAGTTGGATTCTCCATACATCAGTACGCAAAAAGTACATTATCTTGATTAATTTGATTTCATTTTCATTTAGCAAGTATATTTACTAAATATGCTAGTACCAGGAAATCTCAGAGATAGCAGGGACCAAATAAAGTAAAAATTGATTATGTTTTACATGAAATGCTTGGTCAAGGAAGACATAACTTTATGTTCATTACCTGTGATATTTCAATATGTTATCCTTCAAGGTTAACATAATAAAAAAAAAATTCACAACAGAAAGTAACTCAAACACATGTATTTTTACAAGAGCATATACTTGCTAAGTAGTTTCTCGGTTTGTTGAGTTTCAGTTTCTCAAACTACTGTAGGTATTACACAATACTTGTTTTCTAGATTTATTGTAAATGATACAGAAAAAAAAATCAAAGCAGGGCCTACTTAACAGACATTATTATGAAACATGATTGAGATTATCACATTTTTCACACCATAAAATAATGCAATTATCGATTGCCAATATGTGGAATGGCCATCCAGTTGCAGCTATGATAGGTTCTGGCATATAGCAACAAATGGTTTAAGAAGAACTCTGAGGAAATGAAAATGAATTGTAAATTAGGAAAGAATGTTTGACATTAAGAATAGAATGACAGGACTGTACCATAGGCAAGATGTGAACATAGAAAAAGAAGAAATAATTCTTAGAAAGGAGATTTTTTTCTCTTTATCTTGTACATACATATACAAGGAATAGAATACAATTCACAAATTACATATGTCTAGCTGACCTCTTTGGAACTCCCTAGATAGTGTGAAAATGCCATAACAATTAAAGAAAGCAGCTTCTCCGCATGTTTCTTACATTTTTTACCTACACCTGCGTAAAAACTTTTAAACCAACTCAACTTGAGATTTAAAGCTCATTTACTTTTTGTCAGCTCTTGGTAACCTGAAGCACAGAACACTCCTGATAATTTTTAACCTTTATGTGGCAGAATATACAGCTGGGAAGGGTTCTTATTAAGCTTGCAAACAAATCAGCACAAACTCTGCTCTAATAAAAACCAGTTGGCTTTTGTTCACTAAGTATCTTGGAATTCAAATAGGAGTCAAAATCTAGGAGGAGGAAATATGGTCATTTTCAGTCATAAACCTTTCCTTTCACCAATCTAATGGTTTGGTCCACTATAATCCATAATATGGACTTAAATAAAGCTTAAATACAGTTTAAGAGGTGACCGTACCCTCTAACGTTACACTATTTCACATGTAAATCTTCAGATGTGTCTTTTGCTTTGACACATTTTAATGTCCCAAGTCATGTATATCACTGCCTAATCAAATGCAAGATACAGTTAACTACAGAAATGACTTGCTTCCTAAATAATAAAACTTAAGTATTTTTGATTTGTAGGAATAATCCATTATTTGCATTTCCATTAATTGCTAAATTGTTCTACTATTGTATCTTAGTCTTGATGCCTTTTGGCTTCAACTTGTTAGCAAAGTCAGGTGTATTTTTTTGGCTCTGCTCTTTTGAATAATTTAAATTTTCTGTGCATTTACTTCCGCCTGTCTTTCATAGTGTTCCTATTTTTCTGTCTGTTTGTTTACTTGTTTGGATCTATCCCATTATGCCAGAGCCATGTACAGCTAAGGTCTAGTGGTTACTCAACATCTGAGGTTCAAACAGCAATGTATGGTGTTATAGGCAGAATAACACACTCCTACAGGTTCCACAAACAAAGTGGAATGAGATGCATGTGATAGAACTTTGTTTACTCTGTTATAATACAGCAATGATCCTCTGTAATATTATTTCATCTTTTTATTTACAGTAAGTGTTTGGTTATTAATTATGACCAAGCACTGGTTCCCGTACAAGTGACAATATGAACTTAGGCTTTTAGTTATGTTTAATGTTATAACAATAAATTGCTACCCTTTTGTCCTATCCTATATATGCTACAGGCTAATAAAGCCTACTAATTGCCTAAACACACATCCCTCAAAATAACTTACAAAAAGAAAAAATAATTGAATGCAATTAAAAAAAGAAATTCAGCTTGATGATTGCTGCTAGTGCAAGTTCTTGAAAAAAAACAGCAGCTGACATGCAGGAAGGCAGCACATCATCAGAACAAGTATCTCTGGTTTAAAAGTGAAAATAAGATCAGGCTCTTAGGCCTGGTCCAGGTGACTTGATTGAAGAAGCTTAGATGCTGGACAACTTGATGAATTCCAGGAGACAGCACTCAGATACTGAATCATTTTGATAGCCACCTCGCAGGGTGAGGTGACTAATCTTTTTGTCATCTTATTAAAATATTATTTAAACATATAAATCTAATAAGTTATTTATTTGCAGTAGATTATATTAAAGTCCATGTGCTTGACCTTCAGCTCCATCTTGTCTTGCAGATTCAATCACTAGATGATTACATTTGCAAAGACTGTTGTCTCAAAGTTTAAAAATTATGATTTAAATACCGCATTAAATAATATGCTTTTCCCAGTACAAGTTAAAATATTTTACATGTGTGTAAAATATTAGTTAAGCAGGCAATGTATACAGTAATTATTCACATTATACACATTTTATTGTGTTGTTAATTTTAAATGGATACATTTACCATTTTTGCTCATCAATCTACAATCAATAACCTATAATGACAAAGTGAAAACATGCTTAAGGAAAGGCTTGCAAATTTATTAAAAATCCATCCACCCATTTTCAAATCTGTTGAATCTGAACACAGGGTCACGGGGGTCTGCTGGAGCCAATCCCAGCCAACACAGGGCGCAAGGTAGGAACCAATCCTGGGCAAGGCGCCAACCCACCGCAGGGCACTAAAAATCAAAAATGTAAATCTTTCATTCATATAAGTACTCAGACTCTTAATTCAATACTTTGTAGAATCCCCTTTGGCAACAATTACAGCTTTGAGTTTTCTTTGGTAAGTCTTGACAAGTTTTGTTCACCTGGATTTGGGCAGTTTATCCCATTTTTCCTGAAGATTCTCTCAAGCTCTGTCAGATTGGATGGGAAGCATCTGTAAACTGCAATCTTCAGGTCTCAGTCCCCAGATATTCTAAGGGGTTTAAGTTAGGGCTTTGTCTGTCCCACTCAAGAACACTCAGAGACTTGTCTCAAAGCCACTCAAGCATTGTCTTGGCTATATGCTTCGGATCATTGTTGTACTGAAAGGTGAAAAATTGGCCCAATTTGAGATTGTGTGCACTCTGGAGAAGGTTTTCTTCAAAGACCTCTTTAAATGTAGTTGCATTCATCATTTCCTTAGTTCTGTCACAGTATCAGTGTCCCTGCCTCTGAGAAGTACCTCTATAGTATGATGCAACCACCATCATGCTTCATCATAGTGATGATATTAGATTGATGCTGATCAGTGGTCTGTCTTCACCAGATATAATGCTTGGAATTCTACCCAAAGAGCTAAATTTTTATCTAATCAGACTAGAGAATCTTTTCCCTTTAAATGCCTCTTGGCAAAATCTAAGTAAGGGGTTTGCCACTTTACCATAAACACCCTATTCATGGAGTAGGGGCGAGATATTGGCTGTCCTTCTAATAGGTTTTCTCATCTCAACAGAGGATTCCTGAATCTCTGTTAGAGTTACCACTGCATTCTTTCTCACCCCGCTGACCAAGGCCAGTTCTTGCCCAGTTACTCATGTTAGCCAGATGGACAATTCTTGGAAGAATCGTGGTGGTTCTAACATTTTTCCATGCCATAATTATGAGGCCACGGTGCTCCTAGGAACACTCAAAGCTTTTAAAACAATCTTATACCTTTGTCCTGATCTATGCCTTACCACAATTTGATTGTGGAAGTCTACAGATAGTTCCTTGGACTTTATGGCTTGGTTTTTGTCCTGACATGCAGTGTGAATTGTATGGCCTTTCTAAACTATGCCCAGTTAATTCAATTTATCACAGGAAGACTCCAATCAGGTTCCAGACATACTTCAAGGATAGTAAAAGCAAACAGGGTGCACCTGACTACAATTTGGAGTGCCTCAGCTAAGGGACTGAATACTTATATAAATGAAAGATTTCAGTTTTGATTTTCAATACATTTGCAATCCTTTCTGAACACATGATTTCACTTTGTCATTTTGGGTTATTGAGTGCTAGATTGATGGCAAAAATAACAAATGTATGAAATTAAAATTACATTTATAACAAAACAAAGTATGCATAAAGTGAAGGTCTGAATATTTTTCAAATCCACTACATGTGTAAAAAAATTAGAATATGTCTTTTAAGGTGAGGATAGACAGACAACACATCAACAATTGTTGGGATCCCTGCTGAGAAAACCCCTTAAAACTGCAGTAGGCAAAAAGAAAAAAGTCAAAGATCAGGAAACAAGACGTTGTTAATGTTACGAAACTCTGAATGATCTCTTCTATCAGAAACAGTGCAAACCCTCAATGCAACATGCTTAAGAGCTTGCTGGTCTCTTAATAAAAAAAATCCTGCTGCATCCTATCTTGAATTAGGTGACAGGAAAAGAAGGTGTCAAAGGCAGAGTGGAGGTGATACTATTTGATCTCCTTCATTCTAGAGTGGAAGCTGGAGACAAATTATTGACTGTGCAACCACCCCTCTCTTCCCCCTGTGTACTCTTAAACCAGTCTCCTGACTGGCGTATTTGACAGTCTGCATAGTCATTTAAAGCATGGTTAAATATTAACTACTCACTACATTACAGTTGATGATAGTAGATTTAAGCTTTGAGATTTCAAATACGTTACTGCAGAATCACATCAAATACTTTCTGAAAGTCTAAAGAAACTATCACATCCCTTGATTTTGTCTTCTGCTGCTAATTGTTTAAAAAAAAAAACATAAGTCTGAATATTGCCTTTATACCAACGTATCGGTTTATTTCCAAATATAGAGTAGTTCCAATTTTTTTGACAAACTTGATATTTACTTGGGGTGTAATTGCTGACACCCAGCTTTGTTTTCTGTAACCAGATATTATGTGCATACTGGGAATCACCTACACAGCACTACTATTGGTAGTAAAACAATTATTGGCCTATTTTGCAAAACAAATAATGACCATGCATACACAGTTAATCTGTTTGATTCTGTGGAGCTTTCCATTCATCCTGTTCATATTAAGCAAATATCATTTAATTAAATTACATTGTACTGGATGTTACAGTTGATCTTTTCAACAGCCAATTTCAACAGATCTGTCCTTAAACTAAATATCAGAATCTACACTGTGAAGTACCTCTTTGTGAATTAATTATAATTCTTTTCCTGATGGGTGACTTAGTGGAATAGTGGCTGACAATTCTACCTCACCACACCAGGGGACTGACTGGAGTTTGTATGTTTCTCCCATGTCTGTGTACGTGTTTTACTGGGTACTGCAGTTTACCTCTCACATCTCAAAGATGCAGAAATTCAGTTAACAGGTGACTGCATTGGCTCGGCATGAGCTGGTGTCAGTCACAAGTCATAATCTCTCCATGATCTAGAACTGGCTAAGTAGGCCAGAATGATTTTGTTTTCTTTTGCAATGCCTTTATTCTTTCACTTAGGTAACTTTCATTCACATAAATAAGGAAATTCCTCAATTTGAACAACCTAATACTTATAGTATATCTGGCCATTCCTCGGATGCTGAGGATTAAAATTAGCTATTTGGTGATTTATTTCCATTTTATTCTCAGCCACCACCACTGCCAAATAAAAAAATGGAGAGAAACAAGTGTGGGTAAAGTATGATGAACATTTACTTTATCATGTATTATTTAACCACTGCTTCATGAAAATTCAGAAATAATTTTTCACTTCATCAAAATATTGACTCTCATGTACATTTTTATGTGGTGTTTGAATAAATGATTATTACACAACCAAAAACTTGTTAAAATTGTAGTTTAAATTGGGAACCACAGTTACATGCACCATTGCAAATGGTATCTGTTTATGGGCAAAAAGTGTCGATCATGATAACATACGAACTTAAAGTAAATGCATGTGCTTCCTTTTACCCAGATTTGTATTTCTTTTTCATAAAATTTAGCAATTCAGAAGGAAGGATACTACTTCAACAATAGTAAAATAATACGGCAAAACATTTGGTACCATTTACTGTTTATGGTGAAGGTACCTGTGTCAGGAATCTTATTTACTCCTGCACATTTAAGTTTTTACAGTTAATAGTCCAACAGTACCCAAACTAAATCAGCAAAACAAACAGTGCAGAAAAAATTCATACCCACTTCCAGTTTCCCTTTGAGTAACTGCCTGTTAAAAGTGACAATTATATAAACATATACTACTAATTTTAGTTCCTTTTTTGTTTCAAGTTGTATCTTACTTTCCTGATGGTAACACGGTGCAGTGATTAGTGCAGTTGTGTCATAGTTACAGTCATCTTCTCACTGTCTGGGGTGGTTTTCACCTTTCCCCCCCCCAGGACTCTGCAGGTTTTCTTCTGGTACTCAAATGTCACTCTACAGTACCAAAAACATTCCTATTTTGTTGTGACTCTAAACTAGGATAGTATGATAGAACACAAATGTGTCCATATCTGTGGTCTGTGGTGGACTGGAAGGTTCCATCTAGGGTAGGTTCTTTCTGGATAGCTTAAAAATATGGACTGATTTTTCATTCTACACTTCTTTAGAGTCTTTAGAAATTAATCTATACAAATTTTAGATTTACTATGCGTGGACGGAGGAGACATTGAAATAATGGTACTGCATTCACAACCATAGTGCACACTATCAGCCAGGATTTATCATTTTTATAGTATTTACAAATTCTGTCCACAATGTGGCACCATCATCACTTCTTCTTCCTCTTCATCTTCTCCAACTTCTATGTGGGGTTATGTGCTTGATCAACCTTCTCCCAGCAGCTCAGTCCTGCATCTCCTTCCCAGTCTATCTCCTTTCCTTCAGATATTCTTTTACTTTAACCGTCCACCTCTGCTTTAGCCTCCCCCATTTTCTCTTCTCCTCCTGCCCTCACTCCCATTACTCTTTTGCCCATATACAGTATTAATTGTTCTTCCACATTACAAGTCTGTAAAAAATAAACACACTTTTCTATACCTTCTTAGATATCTCTCCCAGTTTGCTGTACCTCTGATTGTCTCATTTCCTATTCTGTCCACAATTCCATCTCAACATTTTCATATCTGCTACATCTAACATCTTCTCCAGTGCTCCCTTTACTGACCATGTCTCAGATCACTATTGGTCTTACCACTGTCTTACAAATCTTACTTTTAACCTGGGCTTTAATGCTTGGATCACACAATACCTTCTTCCAATTGTTCCATCCACACAGCACTCTATGGGTTATCTCTGCATGTGGTTTTCAATCTCAGGCCACCACTGATCCTAGATATTTAAATGTATACACTCTTTTTTAATAGCTCGCCCTGCAGGTTAACATCTGAATCCTGATCATCATTAAACCTCATATATTTTGTTTTATTCCTATTTATCTTTATCCCACTGTCTTCCAAAGCCCTTATCCATTCTTCCAACTTCCTCTCTACTTCCTCTTTTCCAGTGCTACACAACACAATGCCATCAGCAAAAAGCATTCCACAGGGGAATTGGTTTTTATCCCATGACTCAAAACATCCATAATCAGAATGAAGAGATAAGGATTTAAAGAAGATCCCTGATGCAGACCCACTCTAACTGGCATCTTGTCTGTTACCCCAACACTGCTTTTAATCCTGAGTCCTCAATCCCTCACACATTTCCTGGAAAATCCTCACATACTTCTCTGGTATTCCTTTCTCTCACATGCACCTCCAGACTTCTTGACATAGTATTTTATCATAAGCTTTCTCCAAATCAATAAACACTATATGCAAACCTTTCTGTTTTTCTTGATGATTCTCTGTCAGCTGCCTCAATGCAAAGACTGCATCAGTTGTTCTTCTCCCTGGCATAAAACTAAACTGCCCCTTGCCTATGGTGGTCTGTTTCCTAAGTTTCCTCTATATAACCCTTTCCCAAATTTTCACTCTGTGTGACATCAGCTTTATCCCTTATAGTTTTCACAATCCTGAATATCACCCTACTTCTTGTAAATGGGTATAATCACACCACTCCACTACTCTGGTATCCTCTCCTGTTCATAGGTCTTCTGCATTAGATCCCACAATAGATCTACTTTCTCTTCTCCTAAACTCTTCCACACTTATGCTGGTATTTTACCCGGTCCTGTTGACTTTCTATTTTTAATTCTCTCCAGTGCCTGACTAAAATCCTTTCAAACTTTGTTCCTACTCTTTGCTATTCTAAAAATCATTCTTTCTCTCTCTTTGATCTCCAGTTTTTCATACACTTCCTCTAAAGCTTGTATCTTGGCTCTTGACACTTCCTTCTTTGCCTCCTTGTTTTTATGCCTATACATTTCTCTATTGTCCTCCCTCCCTGATTGGTACAATTTCTTCTTTGCCTCTTACTTAGCCTTTATCACATCCTGCACTTCTCTGTTCTAACACTGTTTCTTAGTCTCCAGGTGGGCCCCTTCCTGTTGTCCTACCCAAACATTTTTTCACCAACTCTTAATACAGCTTTGCTATTCTTCACCCAGCATTCCTCTACACTCACAAATGACTACACATCATTTAAAACTTTTGCCCTAAATCCGTTCTTAAGCCCTTCCTCTTTTAATCTCCACAACTTTATCCTTGGTACTGCTTGCTGAAAAATGGAAAATGGATTTTATTCTCCTGGTGATTTTGATCTCCCAGTCTATCACAAGCGCTTAATAATGCACTGTCTCACTTTCCCTATTTATGACCTTACAATTCTTTATCTCTTTCAAATGAGATCTTACACATATTAGATAGTCTGTTTGGCTTTCCATTCCTCTACTACTGTAAGTCACAAGCTGAATTTCTTTCTTTTCCAAAAATATGTTAACTATTACCAAATCAGATGCCATGGTAAAATCTACTATCCTCTCCCCTTCCCCATTTCTCTTCCCTACTCCTCACCAACCTTGTACCCTCTTTATCATCTCTCTACTCTTTCTTACATGCTCATTTAGATCATCGCCAACAATCACCTTTTCTTACTCTTGTCCTACTGTAAGCTCTTCATCCATTTGTTCCCAGAAAATGTCCTTCTACTCTTCCTCACAGCCTACTTGACGAACATATGCACAAATTATATTAACTACAGTCTCACCAAAGCCCAGCTTGACACTCCTCATCCTATCACTCCTCCTATTCACACTGACAAGACTATCTTTTAGTTCTTTGGTTATTACTATACCTAGACCATTTGCACCACTGTACAACAACTTAAAGCCTCCTCCCAATGCTCTTACCTTATTTCCCTTCCATCACATTTCCTGTACACACAACACTCCCACTTTTTTCTCTTCCATCAAATCTGCCAACTCTGTTCCTTTCCCAGGCATTGTCCCAACAGTCAGCATCCCCACTCTTACCTTTAAGTTATCCTTTACTTTCCCTAGCCATAGCATTTTTTGAAAATGATTGGACTGATTACATTATTAAGGTTTTGGTTAGTTTAACAGCAAGATGCCCTTCCTGCCACTAACCCTCTCTGTTTAACTGGGTATGGACCCCTCAGTGGCTGGATTGGCAACATGATTAATACATTCAATTATTTCAACATAATTCAGTCAAGAGTTATGATTGCTTGTAAAACTGTAAAACAAATAAGACACACACATTTTATTTATATTTAAATTTGTCCATTTACTAAATGGTTTTATGCAGAGGAATTTTGAAATTCTAGAGATAGTAAAGTTTAAATAAGTTAAAATGTGTGATTGCTAAGGACAGATCCAATGAAGAGAATATTACAGTACAAGAAATTATAACAAGTACAAGTTTGAAAATAAGTTAAAGACAGGAAACAGGTGTCCACTGTAGATGGTACGATTGGCTTCATAATGTCAAGCTTCAGAGGTTGAAAAGTCCCTAAAAAGGTGAGCTTTCAGCTCATTTTCACAACATTTCCCTGTATAGGGAATTTGTTTTGTCACTGCAGGGCCACGACTGAAAATTAGAGAAAAATCAGATTTACAGTCCTACAACAATGAGAGCAGTAGCTGATTATAAACATATGGCTGGTACATACTTAAATAACAATATGACTATAATAAATAGAACAATACATCTCATTCTCATAAATTCAGTGTTCAGATGATTAAAATCACCAGCCTGACCTTGATATGGCTATCTCCCTTCAATAAATGTTCATGACACATTGTACTGAATGAAGACTTTCTCATAGTCTAGTTTCTGAGATGGATATACAATGTTAAACAATAAGTCTCTAAATCCACTCTTCCCTGTAAAAACATATTGAAAGAGAAGTTACTTGAGCATGCGATAGTTTTCTAAACAGCATGATTCAAAACTGAATATGTACAGGTTAACTTTCTTTAGAAGTCTTACTGTTCTGCCCAGGAATGGAAACGCCTTACAAATACATGAACCATGAGAGAGACCCTCCAACGTCCAGGATGCTGTTTCAGCTTCAGAACAATGTACAAAGTACATAATTCCTGGCATATACTGCATTCAATTTTTAACAGTACTATATTTAAATGCCGTAAAAATTATAATACAATAAAATAAATCTTTAGAGACTGAGTACATATGAATGACTTCTGCAAGTTTCACAAAACAACCACAGTGTGAGCAAAGAATTTAGAAAGAACATATAAGAAATTTAGTATGTTTGGAGTAATTACTTCTTTTTTATAAGCGAGTATCTGAAAATTTTTTTTTAATTTTTAAGCTTGACAATAGTCTTGTGAGAGAGATAAAAAGAGATTGTTGTATATATATATATATATATATATATATATATATATATATATATATATATATATATATATATATATATATATATATATATATATATATATATTTGTATCCAGAATTTAAAATATATACATAGAAGATCATGAAACTGAATAAATAAATGATTATTATGAAAGTGCCAAATCAAAAAAACACTCTTAAACAATAGTAGTCTTTTTAAAACACATATATACAAGGGGAAGTATTATTACACCTAACCTCAAAGCTTGCAAATACACTACAGAATTAATAAATTCATTTGAGTGAAGCAATAAAAAAAGCCAATAACAGAAGTAGTACCACCAAATTTAAAACTATTCTGCTGCAGGCTGTATTAAGCAATATTTATTAAACTCATTACTTGTAAAAAGAAAAGAGTTATTTAGGTTGGAACACAATGCCAGTGAATGTAAAAATGGCTTAAAGGTTAAGACTTTTTTGAATTAATGAATATTGCAAGAACACTATGTAGGCAAACTGAGAAATCATTGTTGATACAATAAAACAAATTAATTTGGGATCCTGAAATGGATAGATCTTAAGTAACGCGTAAGTTGCCCTCTGCTACATTAGCTTGCCGGGGGTAAAATGGAGTACCAGTTTAATTCAATGGCCTCATTTGCACCCATGATTCAAAGGAGTTGTACTAACTTTCTGTCATAAATGACAAATGTGTTGCTAGCTGTAATGTCAAAGCACCAGAACATCTACATAGCAGTTTTGGCCTAACTATTTCCAGAATGTACCCAAAAGTGCAACTTACACATAGCAGCTTTTTATAAACACTATATTTGTTTTTCAAGGACTATTTTTATATTGTAATAAAATTCCCTTGTTCAATATAAAAATGCTCAACTGTTCAAATATTTAAAGATTAAAAATGGAAAAAAAATAATGCAAGGACTGTGCATTGTAACAAAGGCGCTATATAGGCGCCTGACCATACACAGATAGACACGGAGGTATGTATAAAAAGTACAAAGACTTTTATTTTTCTTCAGCTGTGGGACACGTCTTCCCCATGCCACACAGCCCAAACACAGTCCCAAAGCACAACAAACACAACCCACAATCCTTTTTCCTTGACAACCACTCGTCCTCAAGCTTAGTCCTCCTCCTCCCGACTCTGGCTCCTTGAGTGGTGGTGGCTGGCCCTTTTTATAACCCACCCGGAAGTGTTCCAGGTGCTTGACCACCTGGTCCTAATTGCACCTCCAGGTGGGGCTGAAGATTCGTCCAGCCAGGCTGGCGAGTCCATGCAGCTCCCCCTAGCAGCCATCCGAGCCCCCAACCAGGCTGTGGAGGACTCCATCTCCCATGGAGCCCTGCGGGAGGTTGGGGAATCACCGTCAGCCATGGAGGCTGCCACCAAGCGTCCCAGGGGAGGTACTGGACTGCCCATGGTGGCTCCCCCGGAACATAAGCAGCAGGGGCGTCCCTGCCGGGCATGGGACCCAGCTGTCTTTCACAGTATACATTTAAAATATTTTTTTTCAAATACCAATAAAGTACCATTAATTGAATATAGAACAAATGCAGTATGATAAATCAACTATTTAGACTGTGACCATGTTTGGTAGAATGCCTGCATGAAATTCCAGTCTGTTGAGGACTGGCACGTTTTTCATGGCACAGCAAAATTGTGCCTAATTATTTTTAGGACAGGTTTTGTCTTTATGAATATTTTATATTATGGCCATTCTTATGACTTATAAAAAAAACTTAAAATAATAGAAAATGGGAGCCACAGATTGTCAATTCTTTTTTTTTTTTGGTGTATGAACTTAACATATCTATCAGACAGTTTTGATGATAGTTCTTTGATTACAAATTTATTGGTATAGCTGAAGACTGGACATTTCCAGTTACAACTTCATTTTATACACTCACAGATTTATTGGCGAATAACAAAATTTGGGAAAGAAAGGCTCTGTCCAGCCTCATTTTACAGTAGCTCCCAGTGATGTGTGAATCAGACACTTAAACACTAGTCTGAATTATTGTGTGCTATTTAGATGAGGACTGTTAATAGATTTAAACTGCATACATTTTTGCAGACACAAGAATGGCACTTGCTATGTCATATTGAAAAAGGGCAGGGGCTAGAATGTTTGTCACATTCATTCAGTGATAACATAAAATTCATGTAATTTAGGACTGTACTTACTCTCTTGGTTAAAGAGATTTTTATCTTTTCTTTTATGTAACATGTTTCTGTAATGAACACCATCTCAAGTTACTTTTATAAGTGATGTTGCTCTTTAATTTGCCACATTCATCCTATTCTAAATGCTTTGTATTCCAGGGCACCTTTAATTTCCACACAACTCACAGATCTGCATCCAGATAGCCCTGTCACAATTCAAAAACACCAGGAAGCTCTGGATTCTATGAATAAGGGAAAGGACGCAGGGCTCAACAGCTCATATCAACATGTTGGAAGCAACTCTTCCCTCCTTTCTTGCAAATTCTTACTATAGTAGTATCTTCATACCATTTAAACCCAAGAGTCAATACAATGAAAATTATGCTACTATTGAAATAAGGTAAAAACCCAAACCCCACCCAAAAGTCAGTTTCAAACCATTACAGTCAAACTAAATGATACAATAAAACTAAACACTACCATGTTTGATAAAGTTTGAACTCTCGTAATTGGATATCCACAAACTGGATTCATCCATTCCCTATTAGTCTCCGATAATTTACACACACTCCTTCATGTCAACGACCTCTCACAGATTTGGTCTTTGCTCTCAACATTTATTTAGAAAGCTAAGAGACCTAATCTGGAACAAGGTATAAGGCAGGTGTCTCCTTTTCAGATTTTAAACTATATCACTTGGTCTAAGTGCTGAATCCACTCTGGAACTGCATAAACTCTTCTGTTTCTACAGTCTCAATTCCCACTAAGTTAATAAAATCTCACCCATAAATTAAATACAATTTCTTGAGCCAACCTTATTCTTAAAATATGTAAACTTCACCTAGCATCAATAATACTATACACATCTGTTCAAAAACCGAAAGACTGTTAGGCCCTACACATTCTCTTCACACAAAAAAGCACACAAACATACCCATATTTAATAGTCAGGCCCATGATACAATCTGCCTAGATTTTGCTTGGGATGAGCACCTTGGGTGATATGCTTAGTAGACCTCACAATAAATTATTCAGAAAATCATGTCTTAGTCTTTCTTACATTGGTTTTCACATCCATCCTGTTATTCCCCTGCAAGCTCTATATGTTCTCTCAGAAGGCCTGCTTCAGTCTGATACTCAGTATTATGTAAGTTCTTCTTTAAATGTTTCTAAATAATCCCAGGAGTTTCTCTTATTCTTACTTCTCTGGCTACCACCTTCAAAAATCTCAGACATTCCTCAAGGAATATTAATTAGATGACATAAAATCAGATTAGATAAACTTTATTAATCCCACAGGGAAATTCAAAATTAATCTTCAATTTACTTACTTTGTACAGTATATTTTATCTCACTCTGCACAAACTGAAATTAATATACATTTGTCCTGAACCTTCTAGTCAACTATGCTTCTTGGTGTTCTCAGCGTGAGAATGCAAAAGTATTGGTTGTTCCGCTTCTGGCTTTTTGGTTTTAAAGTTTTGCAGTTCAGCTGTTACTTCAAATTTTTATTCCCCTGGAATTCTACTGTATTGCTGTCTTTCTCTGCTTCAGTGTGAGCTTACCAGTTTGGCTACAGTTGCTGACAAATTGCTCCTTGCATCTTGATGGAAAACCCCTGAACTGATCACTTTGAAAAAAATAGTCATTTATTTGTACAATTCAACTCGCACAAATTATATGTATCACAAAACATGAATGATACAGAATATATTCTTCTTCCAGAGGTGCTTTATCATTAGAGAAGGATGGACAATATGTTTAGAGAAAAAATGATTTGTTTATTAATGTACAGTAATCCCTCGCGCTTCGACTTTCGCGGCTTCACTCTATCGCGGATTTTAAATGTAAGCACATCTAAATATATATCACAGATTTTTCACTGGTTTGCCGCTTTCTGCGGACAATGGGTCTTTTAATTTAGGTTACATGCTTCCTCAGTTTGATTGCCCAGTTGATTTCATACAAGAGACGCTATTGGCGGATGGCTTAGAAGCTACCCAATCAGAGCATGTATTACATATTAACTAAAACTCCTCAATGCTATAAGATATGCTTCCCGCGTGGTGCTTGTTTGCTTCTCTCTATCTTTCTCACCCTCTCTGCCTGACGGAGGGAGTGTGAGCAGAGGGGCTGTTTGCGCAGAGGACACGGACGCTCCTCTACAAAATGCTGCTTTATCGCGGTGCTTCTGTATACTTAAATGCACGTATTGATTTTTTGATTGTTTGCTTTTCTTAGCGAGCGCTCTCTGACATTCTCTGCTCCTGACGGTGCTCCTTTATGACGGCGCTCCTTTGAAGATAATATATGTTTGCTTTCTTTTAATTGTGAGAAAGAACTGTCATCTCTGTCTTGTAATGGAGCACAGTTTAAACGTTTGACTAAAGGGTGTTATTTCATGTCTAGAGGGCTCTAATAATGTTAACAGGGTGGGAGAGTTTATAAGGGCTTAAAATATATAAAAATAACCATACAAGCATATGGTTTCTACTTCGTGGATTTTCACCTATCGCGGTGTCTGGAACGCAACCCCTGCGATCGAGGAGGGATTACTGTATAGTAAATCAGAAGCCTGGGACTGAACTGACAGCTTTGAGGAAACAGACCTGTAATTTTTGAGCCTCAAAGATTGCTTTGTTAGTTAGAAATGTAACTTAATTACATACATAACTTTCTGAAATATATTTAATACAGAATCTTGGTTGGCTTGGAGCTTATACCAGCAGCACTCACAAGGTCCAGTCATGCACACAAGCACACAAGTCTAAATTGGAATCTCCAATTAATCCAATAAATATAATGAGATGGAATTTGAACCCAGGATACTGGATCTGAATATCTGCAGCACTATGAGCTGTGCTGCTATCTAAAAAAATAAAATAGAAAATGTAACAGAAAATGTAACAATGTATAAGCTGCTAAAACAGCATTCCAGAATGGATCACTCACCATATTGTGGTCGATAGGGGGCGCTCTTGCTCCCTTGAACCCCTATCCATGACTCCAGACACCAGATAAAAGTCCAAATGTTGACTTTATTAAATCGCCACAGTGCACAAAGCACCCTTTTCTCCACAATACTCATTAACTAATCACAAAATACAATAATAAACAATCCTCAACTCCCAGACGCGTTGCCACCCTTCCACCCAGCTCAGCTTGCCATCTGGGAGCTCCCACAGTCCTTTTATAACTCCTGACCCGGAAGTGTTCCTAATCCCCAGTCCATGTGACTCTCAATCACTTCCGGGTCAGGTACAAGTTCTTTTCTTCACCCCGGAAGCACATCATTTCTCTTGTCCACGTGTGCTTCCGGGGCGTAGGGAAAATATCCATTATTCCTCACTGCAGCATCCCCTAGTGGCCCCCATGGCATCCAGCAGGGCTGCGCATAAAAACTACATTGTCCATGATGCCCTGCTGGTCTTTTGGGGACCTCCATGCTGCAAGGAGGGCTCCACCTGGTGGCTTGGGGGTATTGGCCAGGATAAACAGCCGGCCATCCACCACAGTTTCCCCTCCCAGCGACAAATTATAATGATTCGGAGCGGCCTGCCCCGAGAGGGAAGTCTTCCTCCAAGAGGACGTTCCGGTTGAGCCTTAATTGATGCGAATATCTTGGTCCCTAGAGAACCTAGTGGGAAAATTAGTCCATATTGACAGCTTGTCCCACTCTCTCCAAGGACAGTTTCTCCAAATGTGACCCAACCTTCACCATCCGTAACATTGCCTCTGTCCTCTTGGTAATCTCCCCCTGCGGGACTGAAGACAATTAGGAAAGGTTAGGTCCGCCCCTTGTCTTGCTGGGAGTGAAACCCCTGCTGCCCCCTGCTGCCTTGTTTTCCTGTCAGGAGACCCCTGTTTTATTTTAGAAGTCTCCTGTTTCATCTGGGGCTTATCCACAGTCTGAGTCTCTCTACGAGATGAAGAGAGACTTTTCACTGTCTGCACCACTTTAGTGCACCCCAAGGAGGGCTCCACCAGGCGGATTGGGGGTATTGGCCGGGATAAACAGCCGGCCATCCACCACAATATACAATGTAAAGCACACTTCCGTCCAGCAGCTTAACAGGAAATCTATCCATAAACATCCATCAATCTACTATCAAACCTTCTTAACTCATGTTGTGGTTGCAGGGGATATGGCCTTTTCTAATAACACCAATGTAAATCAGAAACCAATCCTGAATAGGGCACCCAATCACACACATACTCAAGTTCAGTTATATAGGCCTTGTAGTTACCAATTTAACATGCACACTTTTGAGATGTGTGAGGAAAACCAGAACCCCAGGAGTAAATCCCATGCAAACACATGCAAGCACATGGAGAATGTGCAAACCTACATAGAATATAACCCAGTCTTCAGTACACTACCATCCATCACTTTCATTAAGCAGTACTAATAAAACATATACTTGATGTGCATAGATAAACCAATAAAAAAAGTAACTTTAAAATTTGACTCATAATTTTTAACAAAACTGAGGAATGCCAGCTAGAGGTAACTCAGTGTAAAACAGAATCATGGTTTTCTTAGTGTTGCAAATCAATCAGACAGTGCTTAACAATGTATGATAATCAGCTTTACACATCAGTATCCTTTATGCACACTGTCACCTTAGAAATTTGATCCATGATGGAATTTCAGTTCCCAAAGATCCTGCCTTTCTGTTGAAGCTTAATCTTACATAATTATTCTGTAATCTCATAATAAAAAATATTAAAAATGCAGTTAATGTTAGAAAAATAAATAAAACTCAGAAGTTCAAATATTGCAATCAAAATTAAATTATTGGGCTTGAAGACTGCTTGATAAGAAAAGGCTCTTTAACATTTTGATCCCAAATAGCTAGATAACACTGTTTTACACGATGAGAACACAAGTCACATCATATCACCTCAGGTATGCAATGAAAACTGAACGAATTGATATTGTATATGATTCAGTCTGGGTTACTTAACCTCTTATGGTGTTGACACCTGAATTTTAATTTTATTTTTGGAATGAAACATACAGCAGTTGTTTTATGACATCAACACATTTAATGCACCACCCACATTTAAAATTAGAATTATTCCTGTCTCTTTTGAATATGCACTTAAAGCCATAATTACAATGGCTTTATTTTTTGCATTCCATTATTTAAAAAAAAAGTTTATATTAGAAGACATTGACCAAATGGAGAACATTCTTTCTTCAGAAATCCTCCAAAATAATCACTCAGTCTAAAAGACAATACTAAGTTATTTCTGTATAAAATAATTTCCCACAGATAAAGCCATTATCTAATTAGTAAAAAGGTATACAAGATAAATTCAAAAAAGTACACAGAAAACTTCACTTTTTTACTTCCCACATGCTCAAAAACAGCAAGTACAGATTTACTGTACCAGTGGCTAACAGATAAAATACAACAGAAGTAAGATGGGGAGAGAATTTTAAAATATATATGTGATCCCAGGTAATTTGCACCTGCATCGATAAGTAAAGAAATTACAATAATTTTGAGGAACTTAATCGTTTAATCTTTTCTGACTTGCATGCCTCAAGTTCTTAATCCAAAAAAAAAAGGAATGACAACTAAACCTAACACTAAAATGAATAGTGAACTACAGCATTAAAAGGTAAAGTAACTTGTAAAAAATTACTTTGTGGAACATTTCAACATTATAATCAAATAATATATCTCTTAGTAGAACCTGTTGCAATGTTCTTAGGGCAATATGGTGTAGGTTATCATTTCTAGATGGTGTACAATTGCTGCAACTTTCACAGTTATAACCTCAATAAGGCATTGATCCACCCAGGGCTTCCTAACTTATAATATCATCTTTGTACTAACACCGCTGCTACAATAGTTGCATTTGTTGTAATCTACATATAACATATTTATGTGAACCACCACATGGTGAGGTTCCAATAAAGTGTAACAGAGAGCCCACATATCTGCAATGTGAAAACTGGAAGGTATCCCATACAGTGTTAAATACATACAAAAAAATAGTTCAGTCTCGCTCATTCCCAAAAAACAATAGTTTCTATCACAGGTTTATTTGCTTCTATTGGGTGTACTTTCCCTAATGGGAGAGAGACTGGCAAACATGGTGAACACTGCATTGCCTGAACAAATCACACTGTTACTAGTATATGACTTCAGAACCACAGATACATTTCAGGTGTAGTGTAGTCACAATTTGGCTCAACATCTCAAAGGGCTAAAAGTTTCCAAAGGATTACCAGTGTCCAGGTGACGGACACATATATTTCAGGTGTCCTTACTGTTTAACTCAATAAAATGTATATACTGCATATATACTGTAAGAAAAATAAAATATACAAATATGAAGAGCTGGGGCACCAGTAGGCAAACCCTGTTGTTTATAATATAAAACACTGGTCTATAAATGCACTGAAAGAAAAGTAAAACATCATTGTAGACATAAATCTCCGAAATAGACTGCTCAAGATGTCCAGGCTTTCGTTGATAAAGACTTGCAGCATGAAGAAGCGAGTCCAGGCAGGTGGACACCGGAAATGACATCAAGGATGTTAAAGCCATCAATCTTCCAGCTTGCAGAGGGAGGAAGAGAAGAGGTATTAGACAACAGCGCTTTCTTGTAAATTACCATTATCTAACCCTTTAAACTGCCTCCAATGTGCATGCGTGTGACTATATATAATCAAACATACAGTACATACACAGTATATAATCACACCTTTTTTTATATTCATTTTTAGAAATCTAGCTCCAGACAGATATGAAGACAGACACACGGAAATTTGTCTTTTTATTAAGGTTGACTAGCAAAATACCCTCACTTCGCAGCGGAGAAGTAGTTTGTTAAAGAAGTAATGAAAAAGAAAAGGAAACATTTTAATAATAACGTAACATGATTGACATTGTCATTATCATGAGTGTTTGCTGTCATATATATATATAATTCACTAAGGCAAGACAACCATGGAAAGCACCCGGAAGGGGCGTGGATTCACTAAGCCACCGACAAGTGAGACACCTATGGCGCACACAGGAAGGAGCCACGCCCACCAACTCCAAGACCATTGGATACGATGACAACTCGCAGGGCCACGGCCACCATCTCGGACGCGACGACACAGAAAAAATGGCGTCATTTATATTCGTCTGTCGTAGAGGCCACATGCAGTGCAGGTCAGGTTAATGTCATGTGCATGTTATGCACCTCCGAGCTACGTTGACTGTTCATAGAGGCATGTTTCTCGCGGAGATGAATCGCCATATGCAGTGTGTGAAACGGTTTGCGAGGGGTATCCCATGGGATCCTTAAAACAATCCTTTACAACTGAGGTTAAAGCACAATGAAGTAAGCAGTCTTTAAAAACTGACTTTTCAGTTACGACGCGTGCACCATAGCAAACTGTTTTACACGCTACATACAGCTATTCGCATCCGCGACATACATGCCTCTTCTTAGATGCTCCTGCAGGAACATGGAAGACGTTTTCCTGCCCACCAACACTCCTTTTTCACCGGCCGGCGTCTACCCTCACTCTCTAGGCATTCACACTGCCTGCCCATTTGCCCGGACGCAAAAACTCACCGACCACCCAGTTAGTCCCTTTCGTCTGTGATAAGAGTCCACATGCACGTCTGAGCCACGAGGCGTTTGTTATGCCGCGGGTTCACTATTGTGTTGTATTTTGCTTTCTCCAGAGTTCCATCTTTTCATTCACTTACTGTTGTATTCTCACACTAACCCGTTTTAGACATCCGTGTCTTTCCAGAACTGTTTAGCATTCAATAAATAATTATGCATGAGACTGACCGTGTGTCTACACAGCGCAGAGAGGTGTGGGTAAGCGAGGACGGTCCGACAGTTTTCAGTCACGGATGATTGTGTGTTGCTTTGTTCCGTGCATTGTTACAATGTTGCTTTTCTTGCTGATTTATTACATTACCGATTTTTCAAATGTTAATTTTCTCCCTGTGCTTAAAAATCATTAAAAAACCGGCCTGATTATGCGGCGTATGGTACGCCGCGGGTTGGCTAGTATATATATATATATACATATATATACACACACACACACATAAACATATATATACATATACACACATATATACTGTATATATACATATAAATCCACATATATATATGTGCACAAAACCACGCTTTTATCAAGGCTTCCGTTGGGTAGTCTTTTGAAATGAAATTTTCCTCCAATCAGTCCTAGGAACGCGCTTTCTTCCGACTGTTACATTTTTGTAGCTCTGACGTGTGTACCAGGAAATCATGCATTGACAGAAGTTCCCCTTTGCTTGGAATGCAAAGTGTGATTAAATGCGTTATTTTTTAACGCGATATAGAGCACATGCATCAAAGCGTCTCAGCTGTGCTTGTGCTAAGAAAAGGAAACATTTTAAAAATAACGTGACATGATTGTCAATGTAACCTTTTGTAAGTAGTGCCTGGAGGATTCAGAGTGTGAAGAAACTCTAGAGACAGCGTGTGGATTTTTCTGTGAGTATTTGGTGGCAGCATGACAAAGTTGCTTCCGCAAGACCGCGTTAGCTGCGGAGCTCAGCTCAGAGCGAAATGAGGCGAATTGGAGGGGAGATGATGACATCACTCCCCCACCCACCTTAACTGTCAATCCCCCCACAAACACAGTCTCTCGGAATCTGCATAAGCACAGCCCTTCACCAGCAATTTTAACTTAGTTACAAAGTGATCAAAACTCTCGTTTATATCCTGCGTCCTCTCATTAAACTTGTATCCCGCATGAGCCGTGGACATGACAAACGCCAGCGGCAGCCTGTCTATGAACTTAATTTAAAATTTAGGTTTACACCGTGCTTTGTTTCCGAAGTAGCTGCACTCATGAATATGCTTGTATGTGTCACTCGCTTGCTTCTTATTGTTTCGCTGCCTTCTCAATTGTATAATGCATGTTTTCTTCAGTGCTTTTTGGAGCTCTTCCTTGTTTTCTACGTACTGCATTGAGAGTCAGTTCACGTGATTACGTGGGAGGCGTGATGATGTCCGCCCCCCATGGCCATCGAGCTCAACTCCATTACAGTATATGGATAAAAATAGGTTCCAGTTATAACCATTACACGTAGAATTTCGAAATGAAACCTGCCGAACTTTTGTAAGTTAGCTGTAAGGAATGAGCCTGCCAAATTTCAGCCTTCCACCCACACGGGAAGTTGGAGAATTAGTAATGAGTGAGTGAGTCAGTCAGTCAGTGAGTGAGTGAGGGCTTTGCCTTTTATTAGTATAGATTACTATAATTTGAAACTCTTAGTTGGGGAATTTTCCCACCCTGTAAAATATGGTTAATACACAACCTTTAAAACAACACCTCTGCAAATAATTAACACAGTATTCAAACAGGACTTGCTCTCCACTTTAAATGTTGATTCGTCCATCCATTCATTGACTGAACTCATTTAATCCAGTTTCTGCACTACAAGGATTTGGAGCCTATCTTGGTTCATGGCAGGAACCAGTGATGAAGTGCCAGTCCACCACACTTACATACATTTAAATTATGTTTAAATAAAATTAAATTAAATGCTGGACAAATTTAGAGTCAACAGACTGAAAAGCTACAAAGATACAGGAAGAACATGCTCCAAACATACTTTGGTCAAGCCAGGATTGAAAGCCAGTGTAAGGCAGCTATCATACGGTCTAAAGCTATAATTACTCATACCACCACACCAAATGCACCAACTGCAGCCTTCTTATGCCACGATAATATACATCTAAATTTGAAACAGACATGGTGAATACAGTACACAAAATACTGTTACTTAGTTTATAATTAATGTAAGCTTTTACCCTGAAAACACCCTGAAATGAAATGTATGAGTGAGGAAAAGCAGAGAGAATTTTAAGAGCAGATAACAACCAGGAGCAGGCAAAATCTTACTCAAAGATCAGGCAGGGGCCAGGAAACCAAGAAAAAAGAAAGGACACAAGCAACAAAAGTAGAAATTTAAAACCAAAATTGAAGTGAAGGGGTAAGTTGCCAAATGGTCCAAACACTTGTTAAATATTACGAGTAACCATCCCTAGGAGTTTTCATAATTTTGAAGCAAATCTAAAGCTTAGATGCAGAGTACTGTCTGCGGTCATCTTGCATAAGCGGGTTGCAATTAAATCATATATCATGTCACTCTCTAATCACATGACCAGCAACAGGAGCTATTGCTGTAAACAAACATCAAAATGGCAGTGGTCACTATTCAAAATACACAATAAAACTAACAAAATGATTTCACAAAAAAGTTTTAATAAAAAGTAAGTAACAGCAAAATGGAATGGACAGCACTGACTCAGAAGGACACCAAAACAGTAGTCATGACTGTTTTCAAGACTGGAGATTTCATGTTTTCCTTGTGTTTCTGTGGATTATTTCCGGGTGCTTTGGTTTACTTGCACAGTCCAGAGATTCAGGCTATGTTGACTGCAGATGGCCCAAATTATCTATGTGTGAGAGAGAGTGTGTTTGGGCTGTGATGGACTGGTGCCATGTCCAGGGATTGTTGTTTCCCTGGGCCCGAAGTGTGCTAGAATAGGCTCTAGCTTCACTGTAACTCTGCCCAGGATTAGTGGATTTAGAAAATGGATGGATATTTAACTTGCTTTAAAATACAGCTTTCAACTCCAAAATCTATATATACATTACCAGCCAAAGAAGGCATTTGAACAATATAGTTTTCTTATAGTTTTTAGAAAGGTCTTCAGCAATTGTCCTTCTTTAGAGGAGTCAAGGGCATTTTTTCTAGACAGAAGCTGGATAGTTTTTCCTCAGTTTGTTAATTTCGAACATTTGACTTCAGTAGATTCTGTTATTATCAATTTGACTATCTGTACTGTACATAGCTACCAATACCGCACCTGTTACACTCAGGTTTGCAATCCAGATTTTTACAGCTGTCTGGAAAGATTTGTCTACTTGTGGCCTGAGGTAGCAAGTATTATTTATGTATTGGAATATAGTATATTGCCCAGTATGCTAGTATAATATACTAACATAAGTGTATTAGAACCAACCAGTCTCACAGATCACAGTGTTACATTGATCCCTAATTGTTTTTCAGTTACAATGACAAACCCATAATCCCTCTTAATGTATTTACAAGTTAGGCATTAATTAAAACAGGGAAGAGAAATGTCCAGTGTTAGGTTAACTAATGTATAATTTAATATAACTTCTACCCATTTACAGAACCTCTCTTTTTAAGTAAAGGATACAACATGTAATATAATAGGCCTATTGACAGGTACTTTATAAAAGCTAATTTAATTGTAGCAGGACTGATTTAACATTTGTGATTTTTCCTTGTAAAAAAAATCACTTTAAGATCACAAATAATATTTAAAACCACTAAAATTGTCAATATTGATTTGATAGTGGTCAACCTGCAAACCAATAGCAAAACACCACTCTAGCAATGCTAAAAAAATTATTTCCAGGTTGGTTTGGGTACATTGCCCCTGTGTCCTGGTCTCTGATTATTCCACCGATCCACAATGTGCATGTGATCTTTTACTTTCCTTTCCCACTTGCTTTCTCTTTTGTGAGTTCCTTCACGTTATTGCCCACTGTACCCATGGCTTTGCCCTTTTTTGTCTTTGGTTTTGAAATAATTTGTTATGACTTAGCATATTCTAAGAACAAAAAGAAATTCAGTAGTAAAAGGCCTAGACTCTGCATCCATTTAAATCAAAACAAATATATTTTGACTGTAGCCTACTATGGAACAACTCTAAAACCAAAGCATACTCAAGGAACAGTTATGAAATGCTCTTCCTAAATGGAGCTTAAATGGGTATTAAATTGCATAATTAAAAATACAAAGCACCAAAGTTACCACAATGTAACAAGCAATCATGAAAAGAGTCAAAAACACACTCTAATAAAACAATGAAATGTATTAATTCAAATGCATTCAATTTAAAGCAGCTTAATCTAAAATCTACTAAAGGAAAAAAGCTCATCAATGCAAGTAACAGTTAAAAATATTTTTGCTGTTTAGGCACCATTTGCAATGAAGTCTTTTTAATTTTAGCATTCATATTAAAAGGAAAAAATAAACCTAACTTTTGTGAAATTAATTAATGGCTTTCAAACAAACATAACTGTGACAACCTAACTTCTTTACTAATGTGTACTACTGACTCTTATTTGATGGTTGTAGAGATCAAAATGATTCTGTTACACCTACATATACATTCATACACACACACACGCATACTGTATATATATATACCTGTATATAATATACACACACTGTATATGTACACAGAATATCTTCTGCTTCCTGGAAACATGTTGTTTTCTTATTTATATGACCACATAAAATTCATGTGGACCCTATTAAGACCAATCTCATATACAGATAAAAAACAAATATTTGAATATAAATAATACACACAGATCGGAAATCTCATTTTCAAAGTCTATGTGCAAGAATGCTGAAAAAATGTTAAATTATCTACACACAAGAATGCTAAAAAAAATTAAAATGACATAATACTATTTGCAATTTTATTTTCATAGTCTATGTGGAATGCTAAAAAAATTAAAAATAAAATGAAATACTGTAACAGTATTTGCAATTTCATTTTAAGCTTGAACAGCAAAGAAGCTGCACAACTGAAAAGTAAAACGCAAATAAACACTGGCACCACCTGCTTCTCATTAAATTTTCATTTTCAAGTTCTAAATATGCAAATAGCACAGGTCAATGGGCGGGGCTTTAAACCTCGATTTTCCACAATTCTTTGTAGTTGTAGCCACTTTGACTGACAGAATACTTCTCACTTCGAATATGTTTAAGTCATGTGATTTTGATCTTTTCACCTCTGTACTGTGAGTTCCACAGCAAAGCTGTGTCACAAAATCTGAAGACCATGCATAACTGTAGTTCTAAAATAATTAATGTGCCTTAGTTATAATATTTAACATAACAAAAGTTAACCTTTATTACATCATAATTTACATTTATTTACACTGAAGTGGAAACGGGATGCTTTGTATTTTTGTTTTGACATATGCAGAGGAGAGATGTTGAGTATATTGGGAGAAGGGTATTAAGGATAGAGCTGCCAGGCAAGAGGAAAAGAGGACGGCCTAAGAAAAGGCTTATGGATGTGGTGAGAGAGGACATGCAGGTGGTGGGTGTAACAAAGCAAGATGCAGAAGACAGGACGATATGGAAGAAGATGATCTGCTGTGTCAACCCCTAACGGGAGAAGAAGTATTATATAATTTACCCCTCTACAGTTTTCACCACCTATAGTTGATCGACACTTCATTTAGACTCTTTCTTTTTATAACTTTTTAAAATGAGGTGATACGATAGTGATTATTTTATTCGCTATGAAGACCTTCCATCTGTAATTTTTGTTTAATTCATGCTTCTTTTTCCATCATTTATAAGAAATTGCAAATGGTGTTATTTCATTTTATTTTTCATTTTTACAGTATTCTTGTGTGTTGACTTTGAAAATGAAATAGCAAAAGAGAGGTTGCATCTTCATTTTTACAACTTTAATTTTCATTTCCTTTATTGTTGAAAATACAGTGCATCCGGAAAATCTTCACAGCACATCACTTTTTCCACATTTTGTTATGTTACAGCCTTATTCCAAAATGGATTAAATTCATTTTTTTCCTCAGAATTCTATGCACAACACCACATAATTACAACGTGAGTAAAGTTTACTTGAGATTTTTGCAAATTTATTAAAAATAAAAAAATTGAGAAAGCACATGTACATAAGTATTCACAGCCTTTGCCATGAAGCTCAAAATTGAGCTCAGGTGCATCCTGTTTCCCCTGATCATCCTTGAGATGTTTCTGCAGCTTAATTGGAGTCCACCTGTGGTAAATTCAGTTGACTGGACATGATTTAGAAAGGCACACAGAGCACAAACCAAGCATGAAGTCAAAGGAATTGTCTGTAGAACTTCGAGACAGGATTGTCTCAAGGCACAAATCTGTTGAAGGTTACAGAAAAATTTCTGCTGCTTTGAAGGTCCCAATGAGTACAGTGGCCTCCATCATCCGTAAGTGGAAGAAGTTCGAAACCACTAGGACTCTTCCTAGAGCTGGCCGGCCATCTAAACTGAGTGATCGGGGGAGAAGGGCCTTAGTCAGGGAGGTGACCAAGAACCCAATGATCACTCTGTCAGACCTCCAGAGGTCCTCTGTGGAGAGATGAGAACCTTCCAGAAGGACAACCATCTCTGCAGCAATCCACCAATCAGGCCTGCATGGTAGAGTGGCCAGACGGAAGCCGTTCCTTAGTAAAAGGCAAATGGCAGCCCGCCTGGAGTTTGCCAAAAGGCACCTGAAGGACTCTCAGGCCATAAGAAACAAAATTCTCTGGTCTAATGAGACAAAGATGGAACTCTTTGGTGTGAATGCCAGGTGTCACGTTTGGAGGAAACCAGGCACCACTCATCACCAGGCCAATACCATCCCTACAATGAAGCATGGTGGTGGCAGCATCATGCTGTGTGGATGTTTTTCAGCAGCAGGAACTGGGAGACTAGTCAGGATAAAGGGAAATATGACTGCAGCAATGTACAGAGACATCCTGGATGAAAACCTGCTCCAGAGCGCTCTTGACCTCAGACTGGGGCGACGGTCACACAGCCAAAGGAGTGGCTTCAGGACAACTCTGTGAATGTCCTTGAGTGGCACAGCCAGAGCCCAGACTTGAATCCGATTGAACATCTCTGGAGAGATCTTAAAATGGCTATGCACCAACGCTTCCCATCCAACCTGATGGAGCTTGAGAGGTGCTGCAAAGAGGAATGGGCGAAACTGGCCAAGGATAGGTGTGCCAAGCTTGTGGCATCATATTCAAAAAGACTTGAGGCTGTAATTGCTGTCAAAGGTGCATTGACAAAGTATTGAGCAAAGGCTGTGAATACTTATGTACATGTGATTTCTCAGTTTTTTTATTTTTAATAAATTTGCAAAAACCTCAAGTAAACATTTTTCATGTTGTCATTATGGGGTGCTATGTGAAGAATTTTGAGGAAAAAAATGAATTTAATCCATTTTGGAATAAGGCTGTAACATAACAAAATGTGGAAAAAGTGATGCGCTGTAAATACTTTCCGAATGCACTGTACCTCTCAAAGTGTGTCACCCAGCACAAAGACAATTTTATATACTACTCATATTACTTATTTACAAGTTATGTCTTAGTGCTGCTGCCTCACAGTAAGGACATCAGGGTTCACATTCTGGGCACTCCAAGTGTAGAGTTTACATGTTCTCCATCATGTGTTCGAATGGGGGTTTTTTTGGGTTAGGTAGATTGCCAGGGCTAATTGTCCTTAGCATTTGTGTGTGTGAATTCACTCCACAATAGACTGGCACCCCATCCAGGGATTGTCTCTGCATTATGCCTGATGCTTGCTGGGGTAGACTCCATCATCCCCATGGCCCTGTTTCAGATTAGCAGATTTGGAACATGGATGAAATGATGGATGGAAATTATATTCAGCATGTAATAGATAACAGAAAAAATGTTTAAGAAAACTGAGCTGTGGGTTACATGAATTTTAATAAGCTAAATTACTGAGGTAAGTGTATTACTTATTTTGCACAACATATGGTGGGGCACTAGTCCTAAGTCCAGATACTCCACTGTAAAACTATGTATTCAGAATGTTTACAGGTCAGTTTTATCATCTTATCACTATCACACAACATCAAGGTTGATTTCCAAGAGAATCAACAGCTGCTCTTTGTAATTAAGCAAAATACTCTAAATCACACTATCACCTTTGACATGTACCTAACATGAAAGGTACCAGCTAACCTCTTACGTTCTTTCCTCAATGGGGGATAGGAAGAATTGTCAAAGCCAGCTATAAATCCTATGTTACTGTCTGTATTGCACCCCATGTACCCTTTATCATAGGGCAGTTTTGGTGATTAGGACTGTTTTCTACTTTCAATCATTTCTTTCAACCAAATTTACTACTAATACAGGGCTTCACAAGGGCATCCTGTAATGCCCTTATGGGACCACAACTACACAAGAAAAGACAATCAAGCACTGCCTTGCTACTAATAATTGGACAGAGACACAGATTTAAGCTTATACTTAAGATGACATTTATTTGCATAATAACCAATAGCAGCACATACAATCAATATCAAGAATTATACATGAACCTAGGTGGGTTCATGAAGTCTTGATTCAGTTCCAGATGACATTTTCCTGATGAAATTTTTACTTTAGTTCCAGATTATATATATTTAGTGGAAAAATTAAAAGAAAGAGATCTCCTCAGATTGACCAAATGCTAGGCAGATAGTAAGCTCCATTTAAATGTCTGTGGCTCCTCTCTAAGCATCCATTTTTGCAATTGTGCTGAGCTCTACAAAAGTGTCAGAAAACTACTAAACTCTCCATTTTTGCAACAAAGCACCAACTGAACTAAACTGACTAAAATAATTGTCTATGGTAAAAGTCTAATAACAGGCAGTGACTCTTTCTGTCCACTTCTTGCCCAAAAGTAAGCACCTAACTTTGTTTCCATTTGCAGAGCAACAGTTTCTTAAAACAGTGAAATTGGTACCAATTCATTATCACACAACCTCAAGGTCCATTCCCACAGGAATCAACAGTTGCACTTTCTAACTAAGCAAAATATTCTGAATCCTGTTTCTCCTTTTAGCTTTCACAGAATACACATTAATGTGCAGCATTACAAGCCTTTCAAGCGTAAGTCATTAAAACTGGAATTTGTGATTTTGAAAAGAATAAAGCATCCCCATACAAGGTCTAAGTTTGTCTTTTGGATATAAAATACATTAATATTATAGTTAGCAAACAAGAACACTTGTACGCAACAGTTTTATATTTTGTTTTAAATGTGAAACAATGGGGATTAATTCAGATATACAGGTGCCGGTCATAAAATTAGAATATCATGACAAAGTTGATTTATTTCAGTAATTCCATTCAAAAAGTGAAACTTGTATATTAGATTCATTCATTACACACAGACTGATGTATTTCAAATGTTTATTTCTTTTAATTTTGATGATTATAACTGACAACTAATGAAAGTCCCAAATTCAGCATCTCGGAAAATTAGAATATTGTGAAAATGTTCAATATTGAAGACACCTGGAGCCACACTTTAATCAGCTAATTAACTCCAAACACCTGCAAAAGCCTTTAAATGGTCTCTCAGTCTAGTTCTGTAGGCTACACAATCATGGGGAAGACTGCTGACTTGACAGTTGTCCAAAAGACGACCACTGACACCTTGCACAAGGAGGGCAAGACACAAAAGGTCATTGCTAAAGAGGCTGGCTGTTCACAGAGCTCTGTGTCCAAGCACATTAATAGAGAGGCGAAGGGAAGGACAAGATGTGGTAGAAAAAGTGTACAAGCAATAGGGATAACCGCACCCTGGAGAGGATTGTGAAACAAAACCCATTCAAAACTATGGGGGAGATTCACAAAGAGTGGACTGCAGCTGGAGTCAGTGCTTCAAGAACCACCACGCACAGACGTATGCAAGACATGGGTTTCAGCTGTCGCATTCCTTGTGTCAGGCCACTCTTGAACAAGAGATAGTATCAAAAGCGTCTCGCCTGGGCTAAAGACAAAACTGCTGCTGAGTGGTCCAAAGTTATGTTCTCTGATGAAAGTAAATTTTGCATTTCCTTTGGAAATCAAGGTCCCAGAGTCTGGAGGAAGAGAGGAGAGGCACAGAATCCACGTTGCTTGAGGTCCAGTGTAAAGTTTCCACAGTCAGTGATGGTTTGGGGTGCCATGTCATCTGCTGGTGTTGGTCCATTGTGTTTTTGAGGTCCAAGGTCAACGCAGCCATCTACCAGGAAGTTTTAGAGCACTTCATGCTTCCTGCTGCTGACGAACTTTATGGAGATGCAGATTTCATTTTCCAACAGGACCTGGCACATGCACACAGTGCCAAAGCTACCAGTACCTGGTTTAAGGACCATGGTATCCCTGTTCTTGATTGGCCAGCAAATTCGCCTGACCTTAACCCCATAGGAAATCTATGGGGTATTGTGAAGAGGAAGATGCAATACACCAGACCCAACAATTCAGAAGAGCTGAAGGCCACTATCAGAGCAACATAGGCTCTCATAACACCTAAGTAGAGCCACAGACTGATCGACTCCATGCCACACCGCATTGCTGCAGTAATCCAGGCCAAAGGAGCCCCAACTAAGTATTGAGTGCTGTACATGCTCATACCTTTCATGTTCATACCTTTCAGTTGGCCAACATTTCTAAAAATCCTTTTTTTGCAATGGTCTTAATTGATATTCTAATTTTCCAAGATACTGAATTTGGGACTTTCATTAGTTTTCAGTTATAATCATCAAAATTAAAAGAAATAAACATTTGAAATACATCAGTCTGTGTGTAATGAATGAATCTAATATACAAGTTTCACTTTTTGAATGGAATTACTGAAATAAATCAACTTTGTCATGATATTCTAATTTTATGACCGGCACCTGTAATCCAACTTAGCCAGAAGAAGTACAGTAAGAACACGACAAGTTGCACTCATATTAGATAAAAACAGTTCCTTCAAGGTGTTTCTTCACTATTACTGTCACAAACTCTTTTCCAAAGGCAGTAGAATACCACACAAGTTTAAAACATTGCAAAAGCTCCCTAACTTTGTTTCACACAGAATTTATTGAAATACTGTCATTAATCAAAAGGTGAAACCAATTTCTAAAAATACTCGTAGCATTAAATCTATACATATTTAAGAATCAGACATTTTTTCTGAAGTCAGTGCAATAGGTATTGTAGAACACAATGTCAGGATATCTTGAACAAGTAACTTCCAGTTACATGCTCTAGCCCAGTGTAATGACAGAAGGGAATTAGCTGGCGGGACGAGTAAATAAATTTGCACCTGGCCAGAATTGTTCAATGAACGGACTGATGAGAGCAGAGGATTGGGTGTTGTTCCATTCTCCCAAATGCAAGGTGGCAGTGTTACTCATATGATAACCCAGTTGGGACACTCGCAGGGGTGCTTGGGACTGGTGGCATTCCCGAGTCTGAGTTAAAAGGGAGCCTGCAGCCTTACTTCAAGGAGTCAGATTTAGGAGGCAACAGGCTACAATCAATGGAGGTAGAGAAAAAAGAAGAGTTCTGATTTTTGTTATGGTGTACTTGTTATTGTGACTGATTTCTGGTGAGGGGATTGCAGAAGTGCCTTAATAAAAACCCTATATTTTATTCCTATAATGTGCTATATTACTGAGTCTTTGGTCTGGGCTCAGTGGTGCCCCCTTGTAGTCACACCACCTATAACCAATAGTCACTCCTTAGCCTAAACTGCTCCTTATAATGACTACATTTATTCTACATTTATATACTGTACGAGAAAACATTCTAAAAATCAAATCTAACATTCTTAGCTTGTGTTAAAATTCTAAATATACAGCCAGTGATCCACAATAATCCCACAGCCTGGAAGACAGTGTAAAGGCAGGCAGACTGACAGCACTGATGCTCCATAAGTGACATGCTTCACTGGCTGCATAAAATTAAAGTATTCGTGAATTTACAAGACTGTCCTGCACGGTGGATGACATTTGTTGTACAGCAGCAAGAATGTGACTCTAAAGAACTGTTGAGAGAGGGAGAGAGGCTTCAATGGAAAGGAGAGCTCTGCTGCAGTATTGTTAAACTACATGTACATCTCCTTACCCTACTGTATATTAGGAATCATCTCTGAATCTGCAAAGTGCTATACAGATTTTCCCCTTATTGTAGTTAATGCTGTTGTTTGCAGATGGGTAAATCAGCTTAGATTTGAAATGTTAGTTTAAACATACATAATTAACCTGAGCTGTGTGGGTTGTTGTTAATTGTTAAACACAAAATTTCAGTCTTTTAGGTAACATGAAAGTATATTTTGTTGAGCTTTAGAAAAAGGACAATATTAGTTTGGCCCAATACCTGGCATCAATAATTTACTGTGGGGGAGTGTACTACCTCTTGACATTTCAGGCCATTTTGTTAACAATCCAATTTCTTATGTGTGGTCACCACAACTGTGACATTACCTTACTTTTAATTGGCACTGCTTTGTTTATCAGCATACCACATTAATAGCATTAATTTTTTCTACACTTGAAGTTTTTAAGTAAAATTACATTGTAGGGTGTCAGTGTGGTCTAGTAGGTGACACCACAGCATTATGGATATAGCATTTTGGATTCAAATCAAGTGCTCAGTCAATGTTCAGGTGAGTTATGCATATTCTTATTGTCTCTGTGTGGTTTTTTTTCCTGATATCTCAGTTTTCCTCTAGCATCCCCCAAAGACGTACAGGTTAAAATAATTCCTGATGGACCCAGTATTAAGTGTGTGTGTGTAAGGGGCTGAATGGTACGGCTATTAGAGATTGGTGCCCTATCCAGAATGTTCTGCTATGTAACCAGGGACACTGAATTAGATTGATCAAGTTTTAGAATGTTATGTTATGAAATTAGAGGCTTAAGTATATTTTCATAATATTATTGACAGAGTGAGAAACTAAGCAATTTAGGCAACGCTTTCCATTAGAAAAATTACTCTATGGAGAAAAAATCCAAATGAGGTGCTTTAGACATTTCTGGGAGTAGTGACTGAGTGTGGTTGTATGTGTTCTGTGGAAAGACGTGTAACAGGGGCCCCTACATAGTGAGGCAGAGCTTGACAATATGGTTAGATTGGTTGCCTCTACAGGGCAGTGGCGTGTGTGTGAGAGATCTAGTCTAAGGTCACAGAAACAAGAACGGTACTTCTTCTTCTGTAGCTATTCTGTTGTTTATGAATGGGGTCATTTACCTTAGAAATTCCCCTGTCCTACTGATGGCAGCAGACAGACCCATTATATTGTGTATTATATTTTCTGTATTATAGTGGACAGGCTACACAAAAGCTGTTTCACTCTTTAAGTGACAGAATATTCCCGACTTCAATATCAATTTCGAGAATCGCCAGCAAATTTTCAGGGAGGAGTGTGCTTTGAGTCAGAAGAAGAGTGGAGGAAATGGCTCAACTGGTGGTTAGTAGAAAGTTTAGAATCACTCATTAAATGCAAGTACTTGTGCAGTTACAACCTATCAAAATATGTTGTTTTCCTTTTGTCTTTATCTTCTTTTTAGATTTACTCTTTCAATTAGACTTTATATGAGAGTGCCCCACCTCTTTTTCAAATGCTTCTGACAAATTGACATCCCATACTGACATGGTTCCATTTTATCAAAATAAGCTTAGGCACCTTAGAAACCCATTTTTTAAAAGTGATTTCTCAAATTGAACTAGGTTTGCTCTGCCTTATTTGCACGCTTTGGTTTATAACACCATCTAGTGGACAATTATGCCATTCCCATTTTAGTATGTAAAAATATAAACACCACCTGCACTAGTTTAAACAAAGACAATTAATGGAGCAAAAAATAGATACTTAAAAGCAGATTCTGTTTTTTGAGGGATAAGATTAAGAATTGTTGTTAGTGTATACAGCACTTCGAAACACATAATTATATACAGTGTTTATTATATACATATGGGTAGGTCCAGGCAACTTCACTAACTCAAAAGAAAAGAGTAACACTAATGAAGGAGAGTATCATTATAAAGGGCAACAGGAGACCTGAAACACACTTATGCTGGTGCACAAGTGAGATAAGCAGTTACACTTTCCACATTCTAACAATCAATTTTCCTGTTCTCTAAATTATTTTTAGTAACTTTTAAATTTAATTTCTGATTTATATTTTTGAGAAATATTTTTGCTCCAGGGTTCACTAAAATGTACTACCTGACTGACAGAAATATGAAAAGTAATGTGGAACACTTTTAAGACTAACTGAGAAAATGCAATTCAGATATAGTTTTTGCTAAACTTGTTGGTCTAAGACCTAGAGGAAACCGAATGAAAAAGGGTTTATACATTGTGGGAAACAGCCCGGACACAGACAGGCAGACATCATTGTTGTATCACCAAACACACGTTTATTTACAATATTTCTGTTTACAGTGCACACACAACCCCAGCACCAATCATCCTTAGTCCAGGCCCTTCCAATGCCTCTCTTTCTCATCAGGTCCGCCTCCACTCCTCTCCTCCGAGCTCCATCTCTTCTACCTGACTCCAGCCATCAAATGGAGGGAGGTGGCCCCTTTTATAATCACCCGGACGTGCTCCAGTTGCCTCCCAATAAGCGACTGCCTGGTGTGGCAGAAGTGCTGATTGTACCCGGAAGCACTCCGGGTGTCCCTGGTCTTCCTCTCCCCAGCACTTCTGGGTGTGGCGGAAATGCTGAGGGCCAGGGTTCCTCCGGCATTCGGGCGCCCCCTGGTGGTGACCACGGCTCCTATAGGGTTGAGCTTCTAAGCTCTGTTCACTTGGTCCCCAAAGCCACCAGGACAGTCGCCCCTTCATGGTCTGGAGGAGACATAATCCCTTCTCCAGTCCTTCTGGGCGTCCCGGCTGGGTACCACCCCTAGCCGCATGCGACAACATGCAGATTAATAGGTGTTCTTTCCTGCATTTTTATGACCTCTGACATGCTGCATTGTGCCAAGTCTATAAAAATACACATTTTGACGTTTCTATTGAGATTATAAAATTTGAATACATCATTTTGAAATCCATATAATGGTGAAAGAACTGGAAAGGAATTTCCAAAACTATGTGGAGTACTTGTGGTTTGATGATTTAATTTCAGGACAAAAAGACTGAAAATGTGGTCATGATTATGATTATTATTATACACTGACAATTGTATTCAAGACAATGTATCATACAGCTTCAGGACACAATACAACTAATTATGGATTTGTTTTACAGGTGGAGCATAGGCAGGTTAAATGAGTTACTAAGTGTCAGAAAGCGAATCAAGAACATATACTGAACTGGAAGCCTTGTGCTATAAAATCCAGCGTCTTAGCCACTACACCAAAAAAACACTCTTCCTTTAACTTTATAGACAAAATCAGTAGATCATTATTACCTCACATTATTTTAAGTGTTAGTTAAACCATTGGTCAGCAGAGGGAGAACTTCTGCAGTGTTTCAATAGTTTGTGGGCTAATCACTCGGTACTATTTCACTGTAGTCTGTGACAAATTCTAAAACTATACTACTGTACAAAAAAATCTTTCATACAAGCTATCTTTACAGAATGTCCATACTTCTTTTGTCCAATTCTCGTTTTTCTCCTAGGAACATTTCTTAATTAGTAGTTAAGAATGGTGGGGGGGGGAAACAGGGTTTTAGGTAGTGTAAGACTGTTAATTATTGTTATAGTGTCTGTGAATAAGAAAAAAAAAATAATAAAAAAAAAACAGCCCAGATATGGTTCCTGGTGGGAAGAGGAAAGTGGGGGATATTATGTTTACTTGGGGGTCTGTCTCTGGCTGGTTCTGAAGAAGTGTGAATAAAACGGTACAGTTTCCTGCTATTGGACGGTTCTTGCTGTTCTCAAGTCCAGTTGCCTCAGGCACACTTACAATATGGCACTATTTAAATTAAATTGCTTGCTTTTTAGGTACATTCGAATATGATGTCTGTCTGTCTATATGTCCATCTATTTGTCCACATGAAAAAACTCAGACCACCTGTTGAGATGTGGTATACTTATTCTTCAAAGAAATTTGTTGACACAGTTTAATTTTCACTCAGATTGCACTATGTGAAGTTTTAAAAGACCACAAATTCCCATTGAAAAGCATTGGTGAATTTTCGAACTCATCTTAAGAACAGGGAAACATTCTGTGCGATGTCAACTACAAATTGGTCTACTGTTTAAATTTTACATTGAACTTGCACATTTTGTATATTTTCCTATTTTACTCATCTGACTGCTTGATGCAAGCGAGTCAAACACTGGGCTGAGTGCACGCCCACAGCCATTCTTCCACTGCTTTATAGGAAAGTTAACTAACAGTGCACAAAAAAGGTCACTTCACTGGAAATGAATGGAAGGGGAAAGCAATTATGTAAGCATATATAAGACTAAACTGATTAAACAATATCATCAATTTATTACTGTAAAGAACGGATGTTATCAACCTACAGCTAAATTGTGTTTGAGGAAAAGTGCAGGTGCCATAACTGATATAAACATAGCAAGGCTTTAGAAATGGACAGTGGCATCATGGGACTGGGAGGCTTCAGTGGCTTAAGCCTGTGATTTTTGGTACACAGCCCTTGGTCTTTCAGTCCTAGATATGCCTGAACAATCGCAGCAAGCCCCTGTTTTTCTTGTCCATCATGTACCATTCATATTCCAATTATACAACCAATCAGTTCCTTTCTAAGTTTGTAATTATTTCTATAATTTTAATGAATTACTCAGTTTTAACTAATAGATGTAGAACCTTTTTTCTTTTATAGGGAAATACTGATACTGCTTTTATGCTAATATTAGCCATTTTGTATTAACAGATGATTTCAGTTGCTGATTATTGGATACGACTCTATTGGGTATACTTTCCAAAATGCGATGTTTAAGAAAATTGTATGAAAGCCATTGAGCTACCACCAAGCCTATTTGTGCTCTGGTTTTAACTCCATTATAAAGTGTTGTTAAAAACACATATTTGATAGAGAGTCTACTAACACATGCAATTGCATTCTATTATAACTATTACTTTTTAATATCAGTAATAAAATATTTAATATTCAAAAATATAACAATTGACTCATGGATGGTGTAAATAAAAAACGTGAAATGCTCCAACTTTCATACCAGTTAACTTATTTGCTGAACACATCTAAATATTACGCCATGTCTATATTGTCTAACTTATTATTTCATTGTTGTGACATAAACACCTACATTTAAACATCAGACTTTAACATAATATAAAATAAATATTTCTGAAGATTTAACTTTTTTCTTTTCTTTTCTTTTTTAACAGAATTTATCGAACAGTGATCTTCAGAACTTTCATTTAATTCACCAGCCGTAAGTAACCACTTTTTAATTTATTTTTAAATTTCACTCAGAGATAACATACTTAATTCTCTTTGGAGTCATAAGGCCCAGAGCTTGTCCTAGCATCATCAAGTACAAAGTAGAAAGCAATCTGGAAGGGACACCAGTCCATCACAGAGTCCACACTTACTATCACATGTAGCCAATTTAGTGCAGACAATTTAAACTATAAGATAGAATAATAATTATATTTGAACTGAAAACGTAGTATATTGTGCAATTAAAAATTTAACAGAATAGAAACTAACAAATAAATAAATGTCTAACATACTACAAAGCAGATGAAGTTTGGGAACAAAACTTATGTTAACTGCATTTTTATCTATTCTACTTTTTCAACACTAACCATTGTAATATGTGGTAACTGTAAAAGCAACCAAAGGCAAAGTCTTTTAGAATACAGCAAAGCTGATATTACATTATTTTAGGATGGTGGTGTGCTGTTCACACACACAAGGCGAAAAATGAGATTAAAGCTATCCTCATGAAAGTGAGTCACCAGATGAATCATGAAAGTCTTGTTTACTGCTTACTTTTTAGAACATTTCATCAAATGGCTGGGACATAAAGAGTAAACATCTTCTTAGAAAAACATTTTTCTGATGAAACACAAAAAATAAACATACTTTGTACTATATGTATACTAATTGTAGGCAGCTAGTGAAGATGTAAACCTAATTAGTCCTTTACTCATTAAAATTTGTTGCCACTCCTTGCTTATAAAAGATTTTCATGATTATTTAGGAGGGCGTCTGAAGCTATCATGGCCAGAATTTATGTTTTAAAAATATTGTCACAGTCTACATATTAATAAAAAAGGAAATAATTTTCAAAGAAAAAGCTTTCATCCCAAAGACCAAACAAAAATGAATATAATACATTTATTAACAGCAAATATTATATGAACAGATTTAATCAAGTCAGTTCTTAGAATGGCTGTTGACTTTCTAATTATTTTTTTATTAATGTACTCGAGACATTTTGATCAATGTCAAATAACATAATGGAATTTTTGCACTCAAACAATGTCATTGAAAGCATTTCCCCACTGACTAAAATTCTATGTATTTTTTCATTTGAATGTTATATTTTTAATCAGAACTTAATTCGAAATAAAGGACAAACTGAGCAAATAAAAAAAGTTATAACAATATGTATTATCTTGTAGTTATTGATAACCAATAAATACAAGATACAGTCTGTCATACTGCTGTGAGGAAATTTCTGCCCACTGCTTGAAGAAATGCATCATCTCAGTGACATTTGTGGATTACCAAACAGGAACTGCATATTTTAGGTCCTGTCACAATATCTGAATGATGTTTTGTATATGGACTGTGACTAAGGCATTCCAAAAATGTACACTTCTTTTACTTCTTAAGTTCTGATGTGGCTGGCATTGTGGCGTATTGGTAGCTCTGCTGCCTCGCAATAAGGAGACCAGGATTTGCATCCGGGGTCCTCCCTGCATAAAGTTTGTATGTTTTCCCTGTGCCTGCATGGGTTTCCTCTGGGTGCTCTGGTTTCCTTTCACTTTCCAAAGACATGCAGGTTAGGGGAATTGGCAACAATAAATTGGCCCTAGTGTGTGTTTGGTGTGTGAGTGTTTGTGTGTGTGTTTGTATTCACCCTACAATAGTTCCAGCCTTTCCTTCCTATGCTAGTTGAAACAGGCCCAAGCACTCCCTGTGACCCTTGTCTGGATTAAGAAAATTTGAAAATTACAAGTTCTGATGTAGCCTTATTTGTATTATATAAATCAGGTAAACTGTATGGTTCATATCCATTTCAACTTCAGCTTTCACATGGGTGCTGTAAATATTTCCTGATGTTTACTCATTTCCTGAAAAGATTGTATCTGTGTCACATACAAATGGAAAAAAAATCAGAACTGATCTACATTATGAATATAGTCTATGATGCATAAACCAGTCAAATAATTTCACATTTACTTCATTGGTCTTAAAATTCATATCAGACCTTTTGTTGATCATTCAGGTATATTTTAACTAAGATTTACAGAATTATCCATTTTAGGGAATAGTAATTTTCATTTTATTTAATTATACTTTTCTAGACACTCGATAACACATTACAAGACAAAACCATAAACAGTACAATTAAGCAAAGCAATATATAAAAATAAAACACACATCTATTAAAAAAATACAATAAACAAATGGTAATCAGAACAATTTAGAAAGATAAAATATATGTCTCTCAGAAGGCAATTCTGAAAAGGTCAGTTTTAAGAGTTTTTTTAAATAAAGAAATAGAATCAAGACTCTAGGTATAATGAGTGAGGGAGTTAAAGGACGAAGGAGCTGCAAAAGTAAAAGCCCAACCTCCTAGAGAAGACAGACAAACTGATGAGACAGCAAGAAGGCCAGATGTAGAACAGTGCAGTGAGTGGGCCAGTGCATAATCTTTAAGAGGTTTTAGTTAATACAGTACTTGCCTGGAAGCCAATGAAGTTTAAATAGAATAGGTGTAATGTGACTATGAACCTTAGTTTGACTTAATAAGTGTGCAACAGAATTTTGATCTACAGTAACTGCAGCTTATTTACAAGTTTAGCCAGGATGCAAACAATAAAGCATTACAACAGTCTAGCCTGAAAGTAACAAATGCATGAATTAGTGTTTCAGTCACAAAGTGGGACAGTGAGGTAAGGAATCTCGAAATGTTACGAAGGTGATAAAAGGCAGAATAGGATGTAGGGTTAATGTGAGATTGAAAAGACAGTATTGTCAAAAACAGCACCAAGGCTCTTGACTTGAAAGTATGAAGGAATAGGGGTGCTATCAATACAAATGGTAACATTTCCAAATTTTAAAAAGAGTAGCTATAGAGCCCTAAAGGAGAATTTCAGATTTGGCATTATTAAGCTTGACCAGATGATGCGCCACCCAAATATTAATATTATGAAGGCAACAAATCGAAGACGGTAAAGAACACACCTGAGATGGTTTTGTAGAAATATAAAGTTCAATATCATCAGCCTAACAATGAAACTAAATACCATGATCACCCATAATTTAACCAAGGAAAAAGGTAAATGATAAAAAGCAAGGGACCCAGTGCTGAACCCTGTGGCACACACCATGGGTAACTGATAAATTGTGAGAAATAGGGTTATTCAGATGAATTAACTGAAATTAGTCAATTAGTTAAGTAAGTCTGAAACTATGTTTAAGCAGTACTCAGGGCTCACTTTAAGCTTGGGGTGTGTAGGCACCAGCCAGGAGTGTCATGACTTGGGGAGTGCTAAAACCCATCAATATGCCTACTCCTCTCCACCCTGCAGATGCAAGCTAATCTCCAAGAGGGACCACCCTCAACCCCGCTTGTCGATTTTACTTATGTTTGTGAGTACAATCTACAAAGGGGATGCAGTTTCTTGATTTCACATGTGGTTCTGAGGTCAGAGATCACAAAGGGGGAATCTCTAGCACCCAACAGTGCCTACGGGCATCAAGTACTCTTGATCCAACCATGGTAGTGCCAAGTTATACCCATTGAAGACAGGCATTCCAATAATTATGTTTGAGAAACAGTGTTAAATGCAGAACTAATGTTGAGAAGGATAGTTTTTTGGAATCAGAAGCCTGGAGTAGATCATTTGTTACTCTAACCAAAATTGTTTCAGTACTATGTTAAGAATCTAAACCAGATTGAAAAGGTTCAAACTATTTATTAATGTTCAAATGGTCCCATAGTTGGAAAGCAACAGCACGTTCTGAAATTTTGGCAAGAAAGGCAAGATTGGAAATAGGAAGATAATTGCTGAAATTGTTGGAAATACTACCAGGAATTCTGGAGAATAGTAATATTAAGACAATTGGGAAGTACACTAGATGAAAGGAAAGAATTAATAACATGTGTCACAAAACTCACAATTAGACATAGCAAGGTTTGGGGCAGCCACCCGTATAATTTGGTATCCTGGCTGCAAGTCATCTTTTAAATGATAGCACTGCTGTGCACAAAACCGAGTCCAATACAGAACTGAGGGAATAGGGAAAGGGTGGAGGTTTTTAAAGGGAAAGACAGGAAGTGAAGTCAAAGGGGTCGGGCTCATCGAGGTCTTCTGTCATTGGTGCAAGCCCGGACGTGACATCACAGTGGCCGGAGCCAGTAAGGTCTCCCTCCATTGGCTCGGTCCCGGAAGGGACGTCAAGAGGACCAGGTAGAATCTCCCATGAATGGTCTGCAGGCAAGGGAGAAAAAGAGTCAGTGCACTCTGCCACATCCTGGTATGTCTCGGAACTTTCCTTACTCTAGCCCTTTAGCTGACTTCCATGCACACGTGTGTGACAAGGCCCCAAAGCCCCCCCCACCCCCACCGCCCATGATTAATCGGGTTGGGCGACCCTGACAGAGAGGTCGTGAACCCGAGAGAGGGCATTAGCGTTGGCGTGAAGAGTGCCCCGATGATGAACAAGTGAAAACTTGTACAGCTGGAGGTCAAGAAACCACCTGGTGACCCGTGGATTCGACTCCTTGTGCAGGGCCATCCACTGTAAAGGAGCATGGTCCGTGAGAAGGTTGAATTCCCAGCCCAATAGGTAGTACCTCGCCCATTTAACTGCCAAAGCCTCTCTCTCCACCGCCGCATACCTTGTCTCCCGTTCCAACAGTTTCCGGCTCAGGAACATAATGGGGTGATCCGCACCACTGACGTTTTGGCTCAGCACTGCCCCCAGGCTTGTGTCCGAAGCGTCCATCTGGAGGATGAAAGGTAAGGAAAAGTTAGGAGCTTTCAAAATAGGTGCAGAGGTAAGGGCCTGCTTCAAGTCACTAAATGCAGCACCTGTCTTTTCAGTCCATACCACAATGTTTGGGACCCTCTTCTTTGTCAATTCAGTCAAGGGCGCCGCTCTCTCTGAGAACCGGGGCACAAACCGGCGGTAGTATCCCGCTAACCCAAGAAAGGCTTGGACCTGCCGCTTGGTTCGCGGACAAGGCCATTTCAAAATGGCATCTACTTTGGAGTACTGTGATTTCACAGTACCCCGACAAACCAGGTAGCCTAAATACTTGGCTTCGCTCAATCCGAAGAAACATTTCTTAGGATTGATCCGAAGCCCGGCCTCACCAAGTGTCCTCAATACTGCTTTTACCTGTTGTAGGTGTTCCTTCCATGTGCTGGAATAGATGACCACGTCATCCAGGTAGGCAGCACTGTACAAGTTATGAGGTCTGAGCACTTTGTCCACCAGATAATGGAAGGTAGCTGGAGCCCCGGGTACCCCAAATTGAAGGACACAATACTGCCAGTGTCCGCTAGGGGTGCTAAACGTGGTTTTAGCCGTCGCGGAATCCGTTAAAGGAACCTGCCAGTATCCCTTTGTCATTTCCAGTGTGGTCAAATATTGAGCCTGTCCAAGCCTCTCGAGGAGGTCGTCCACTCGCGGTATTGGATAAGTATCGAATTGGAAGACTTGATTAAGCCGACAGAAGTCATTGCAAAACCTAGCGACTAACACAATGGGACTGGACTAGGGACTATGACTTTCCTCGATTACTCCTAGTTCCAGCATGTGTTTGATCTCAAGCTCCACTTCAGCCCTTTTTGCCTCGGGAAGCTGATACAGACATTCTCGGACTATAACCCCGGGTTCTGTCACAATGTCGTGCTCAACCAGAGAGGTCCATCCGGGGCTTTCACTCACTACCTCCAGGACAGACAGGACAACTGCTTCAAGCTCCCGTTGTTGTCTGGAACTTAAATCCGCATCAAAGTTAAGGCTAGCCGGGCGAGCAAAGAGTTAGTGGGACTGACCGGAGGAGGGATCGAGATCGCTGTCCTTCCACGGTTTCAGCAGGTAACATGATAAACCCGCTCCCTTGGCCGATGATTGGGTTGACTCACCAAATCTATTGCGTACTGCGCGATATATTCTAATATTCTTGTAGGGGGAAGAGCCTCTTCTTCCCATCCTTATTTTAAGATGTCCAATATGCCCCTATGTCACCTATATAGTAATTCAAAAGTGGAGAACCCTGTGGAGGCTTGAGGGACTTCCCGATAGGCAAAAAGGACAAGGGGGAGGAGCTGATCCCAGTTCCTTCCATCTTCGCTGACCACCTTACGCAGCATTTGTTTGAGAGTTTGATTGAACCTCTCCACCAAACCGTCGGTTTGAGGGTGATATACCGCGGTCTTTAAATGCTTTATTCTCAGTAACTTGGCAGTCTCCTTGAATGTCTCCAATGTAAAGGGCGTCTCCTGGTCTGTCAAGACTTCTTTGGGGATGCCCACACGCAAAAAGACCCCTAGTAATTCCCGTGCAATGGCTTTGGAAGTGGCTGACCGCAACGGAACAGCTTCGGGTTATTTGGTAGCGTAATCCACGAGGACTAAAATGTACTTGCGTCCCCGGACTGAGGGCTCTAAGGGTCCAACTAAATTGGCCCCAATTCTGTGGAAGGGAAGATCAATTAGGTGAACAGGAACGAGAAGAGCACGGCAAGAAATGCAAAAGCGACAAACCTCCTCATTGATTCCCGGCCTTTAGAAGCGGAGCTTCTTCCGCTCCAGGGTTTTCTCAGTGCCCAAATGGCCACCTAGGAGGTGGGAGTGTGCTAACTCACAGACCTGCTGCCGGAAGTTCTGTGGGATTAATAGTAGTAGTCTTTCCTGCCCATCATGCACAGCTACCCGATAGAGAAGGTCATTTCCCAACACAAAGTGAGGACCCTGTGGCATCGGCTGGTTAGTGCACTGGCCGTTGACTAGGACCACTACATTTTTTGCAAACTTCAGGGAATTGTCATTCCATTGCTCCCTTTTAAATGAAGCTGGTGTCTCTCTAAATTGAAACCGCAAGAGTGAGAGAGTATCAGGATCGACCTCAAGGGGCGTGGTTGCCTCCTGTTCCGCTGCGGCGCTGGTGGATGATGTATCGGCACGAGACGGTCCGGGAGTCGCCACGTCACTCAAGGTAGCCGCTTTGTCTCTCTCTGCCGGCTGATTACACGACGTGGAGGCAGCTTCAGACGGCTCATCCCCATCCTTAACTAGGCTCAAGTTAACCCCAGGAGTGGTATGTGTCTCGGCGCTTTTAATATTAGACCAGTCCCACCCTAGTATCACCGGGTGTGGGGGATTCGGATGGACAGCCACGGTTAGTTTTTGTACCGATCCCCCGTAACTGATGACAGAAGCGGCAGAGCTGTACCAACAGATGTCTCCGTGGACACAGGTTATACTGGTCTTAATCTTTAACCACTGTCACGGCAGCACAAACCGGCGGGCAACAATAGTAATGTTGTTACCGGAATCAAATAAGGCTGTGGTCTTGTGTCCGATGAGGATCACCACGCCAGTATGTGGGACCGCCAACGGATTAGCCAGAGTACACCAACACATCCTCGCCCTCCTCCTGCATTCCTCCTTACCTCCAAGCGGTTTGCGTGCCAGCAGTTTCGGGAACGCCGATACAAGCTCCGGGTTGTACGGGGTTAGGTCTTGGGACGTACTCCGGCTGAGTTTGACAAAAGGATGGTTCTGCTCCCCCAGAGTGTGAGGCCGCCCTTTGTGGTTCCAGAAGCTCTATGAGCTCTGCCATGTTCTTAAACTGCTTACCCCAGACCGGCTGGGTGAAGCCATGGGGAAGTGCTTTAAGGAGCAGATAGCAAGCTACCTGCTGTATTATGTGGTAGGGTTTGTTCTCAAACGGACGTAGCCACTGCCCTACCATTGCCCAGAAGGACCAGGCTTGTTTGACGGTCAGCCACTCTGGGTCCAACCTCCACTTTTTTACTTTTTTCACCTGCCAGTCTGGGGTACCCCAAGGTGGTACTTGGGGCTCTGGTTTCACAGGGAGGCGGGCACTCTCCTCTGAGAGAGCATAGTAAGCACCTTTTGTCTCTGTGAGCCCTTCCCGCACACTCCCTGGCCTCTCTAGGTTGCCTGGTTAAGTGTGCCGGGAGCAGAGCCTGTACTGGGTCTCGCTGAACCACGGGACACTCAACCCTGCCTGAAAACTCGGCCCTGGTATGCTCCCACCTAGGTATATTGTAGGTCCTGTCCCCTTCTCCTCCGGGACTTCTCCATCCTGCCGACTACGCCAGTGTCACAAAACTCACAATGAGACATAGCAAGGTTTGGGGCAGCCACCCGTATAATTTGGTATCCTGGCTGCAAATCGTCTTCTAATGATAGCACTGCTGTGCACAAAACCGAGTCCAACACAGAACTAAGGGAATAGGGAAAAGGTGGAGGCTTTTAAAGGGGAAGACAGGAAGTGAAGTCAAAGGGGTTGGGCTCATGAAGGTCTTCTGTCACTGGTGCAAGCCTGGACGTGATATCACAAGGGCCGGAGCCGGTAAGGTCTCCTTCCATTGGCTCGGTCCCAGAAGTAATGTCAAGAGGACCAGGTGGAATCTCCCGTGAATGATCTGCAGGCAAGGGAGAAAAAGAGTCAGTGCACTCTGCCACATCCCGGCATGTCTCGGAACTGTCCTTACTCAAGCCCTTTAGCTGTCTCTCATGTGCACGTGTGTAACACATGTTATGGATCTCATTTATGGTCAATGTTTCTATGATGACTGAGTCATGAACAGACCTTGGCGGAGACAAAAATGTTCTCATATCTTTAGGCTTTTATTTATTGTGTGTGAATTTGTAGAATGTTTTATGCCTTGCTCTTGGAGATATTTTGACAAAATAGCTATTCTTTGGATGAATATCTATAATCCTAAACTTTTTTTATTTGAACAATATGGCTGTTACTGTAGTTTAATGGTGCTTTAGAATGTCAGAAAAGGCTTTGTATCATGTACAGATGAGTAGACGTGAACAATTTTTCTTCTGGAAGATTTCTAAAATTCACTTTAATTATTGCATGATGTGCCTTCAAAATCTGTGAACTGGCAAGTTTATTCTGATGATAAGGGCCAAAGATAGTAAAAATTACGTTGCACAGAATGGACCTGCTTATGTGAGGCCTGATTGTTAACCTAAGTATTCACAACATTTACTCTGATTATCATTTTGATTGGGTTGAATTCAGTAGTAGGACAATAGCTTTTTGTACCTGAAGATTGCATGTATGATTGCTTTGCTCAAGAAATACTCTAAAGAAACTCCCAACTTTGGTGTATTTTTTTTACCTCATTGGTCCTCACTTTGTACACTATTGCAAACCACAAAATGATCTGATCAATTTCACTGAGAAAAATATGCAATAATACAAAAAAGCATAATGGGCTCAAATACTTACATACTTGAACAAAACAACAGGTAAAATCAAAAATCCATAAAAAAAATTACGTTTTACATATAAAGCCATTTACTTGTATGCTCTCAACATCCTAAACACATGTATATTTACTAAAATATTGTTAAACTACTTCCAGAAAATGTTGCCATGAACCTCAGACATACGCAGTGAAGGTAATATGGTCTTTACTGTTGAGTATGGTTGCATGTGTGTGTGTGTGTGTTTTTTTTGTATTTTTTTTTTTTTGCCAAACATGAATTATTCTCAAACCCTAACAGAGGATGCATGACTGATTTTGACCCAGAAACAAATATTCTAGGGATATGACACTGTAACAGGGCAAAAATGTACGCATGGATTTACTGTAATTAAGCAGATAAATTTTCTTAATAAAATATTATATAAAAATGACAGCTAGCTAGCTAGATAATATGTTGGCGTCTAGTGGGATAACAAAGCAAAGCAAAAAACTGGTTTAGTGTGTCTTGTAACAAAATCCACTGACAGACTAGAAGAAGACTGCAGTGCAGACTGATTACATAAGAACTTTCTTGCTTTTCTAATTTTCCACAAGCATTCTAATTCATACACCTACATCAGATTAAACTTTCCTACACTACTACTCATTAACATATAAGGGACATTATTTTCATGCACATATGTACTTGCATACCATCACATTTGTACCCACCAATTCTCAGTTCCCTCTTGAACTATGCAGTTGTACTTTTAAAGGACACCATTGTCTTGGATGAATGCTCAAGGTGAAAATATTTCAAAGTAATTCTGGTGAAAAATATCAGTGCACAATATTGGGGTTGTCATTATCTACCTCTGGTTTTTTACAGGTTCTCTTTGTAAAGCAACATGAAATGTAGGATGCCAAACAATATAAGAACTGAGAGTGAGAGGGAGAGAGAGAGAGAGAGAAACAGATAATAATGATGGCAGCAAGAGACCCTTAAAAGGATCACTGGTACCTTCACAGCTGAACCCGCTGTCTCATTCTTTTACTGTTCTGCAGTAGCGCTGTCATCTTTTACAGCTCCACACTCCCACCTGCATCTCCCCATGTCTACACATACATACCACATACCACATGTTCTGCCTCACACTACTCACTTTGGTCAAAGGCAACACAATCTGCCACACTTATCTTGCTTCAATGAGCAGATTCAAAGCCAGGACCCCACCAGTGCCACGCAACAAGGAGAATGGATTTTAGAAATGGAACGTCAATTTTGGCAGTTGTTCCTTGGCATTAAAGAATAACTAAGGCATTGTTTGGGGAGTTTGGGATGCCAAGAAATGGTGTAATTTATTTTTTGTTTAGATGTATTTTCAATAACATTTGTAAGTAAATACGTTTCGTGTCAACATCATTTTATTTGTGATATTGGCACCACCATTTGGTGGGTTAACAACCTTTATACACTTGACCTGGTGATGCCATGTGCCTCACAGTTCTTGTTAACCCTACCCCTTCTGGTAGTCCATCACCACCTAAAAAATGTGTCCCTCTAGTTCCAGACCATGGCCATTATATTTTTCATCATTATTTGGATGGCATCATTGTATATATATTTTGTGTGTTTATTTTTCATGGCCATTGCCATTTTGTGTATCTGATAATTTTCTTGCTTAACACATAGCTGCTAGCTACATGATGCACTCATCATGTAACTCATGACATGGCTTCAACGATAAATAAAATGACTGCTCACAATTAAGTAGCATCCAAATTTAACTACTTTAACAAAAAGACCCACCAAGAAACTTGCAATCTACCAAGCATCAAACATATTTAGCAAGGCATTCTGGTTTAGACTTTTTTTATTTTGGCTACAACTTCATACTTAACAAATGAATGAACTAAGATTATGGAACAATCTTAACTTACAACGCCCAAGATGTCCTGTACAAGAATTAGTTGCCACACCCATGTTGTTGTTTTTTTTTTTTTGTATTACATTTTTTCTCTCACACAACCTCTGCTGGTATAACATTAGTAGAGTTGTGTACAATATGACTGATCATGAATTTTGTTGTACAGGCCATTGCCATATGTGGTTAGTGTTCATCATGAATCTGGACATGTTTGACTGTTGTGTCAGCTATTTTGTTTAATTTTCAAAGATTAATAGTACTGTATATTGTTTAAATATTGGTCTTTAGGTTTTGTGTGCTCATAATGTCATTGAAAATGCATTGTGAGGTCCCATAGTGTCAGTGTGCGATATCAAGATGGCTGGCTACCTTATGTCATGATTCCCATTTACTTAAGTATTCAGATGAGATGAATATACATAGTTGTAATTCAAAATACAGTCTCTAAAACAGAACAACACAATAAGCAAAGCAATATAAGATTTTTTAGGATTCTTCTTAAAAGTCAGTTCAGACAAAGTATGTGGCAAACTGCATGTAAAAATCCTTTCCTTGTTATGGTGCCTTAACTTGACATTTCATATACACAGCAGAAATGAGACCAGTGGAGATAGCATGGCTGAAGAGTGATTAACAAGTACCCTGAAGTTAGCAAAAATCCCTACTTATTGACCAGAACAAAACTGAAAGTTAATGTAAAAAAATTTAAAGTTGAACACATACAATGTCAAAATTAACAGTTTTACCAAATACCAAAAAAACAAATAATAAGAATAATTAATGCAATTAATTGTGAAAATATCAGAGAGTCACATATATCTTGTTTAACCCACAAGTCACATTATGAATACTACGTGAGAAATGGGAATTTTTTTATTTTATTTTTTTTTAAGCAGTGGGTAAATGAACAAGCTGCCTCTACTCTTTGACAGGATTCAATTACCATTCAGGTGGAAAGGGAAATATAGGTAAATGTTATTCCAAACCTTAAAAATATGAAGAACGTTAGACACAAAATGCTGTGGCTATTTAGCCATCACCTGATATGTGCATGAAAAAAACAAGTTTAATGTAGAGTTGGGAAAGTATGTAATAATCCACACAAGGTGAAAAGGGTGACAGAACAAGAGTGGGTGCGAAAGGAAATGTTTAGAGAAAATTAACCTAGAGATTAAAATGTTAGTTGGTTCTTCAGTGTTGGGGAAATTTGTAGGGACTGCAGACATTTCTGTTTTGATTGTTTACTTTTCATTTGTTTTCTCCCTTTGTTAATTTCTTCCTACATAGAAACCATTTGTTTGTGTATATTGTAATAACACTGGCTCTAGCAGAAGTGAGAGGCAAGCAAAAAATAAGAACAGCAGTAGTGCTAAGGCTATATATGATAGCAATCTGAGCTATAAGACTGTTACTCAAATAAGCAGCTGCAGGAAGAGGCTATAAAAAGGTCAATACACCACAGCCAGTGTAGCAGAGTAAACAACCCATCTAAGGATGGCAAGTTAATTATAAGACTAATAAAATGACTAAGAATCCTTTAGGTTATTGCGGGCCTGAACCACATTTTGCTACATTGGTCACATAAATCGGGTGACTAGAAGGTTGCTGGTCCAACTCTGGAAAGCACGGAAAGCACAAAGGGCTGTGGAATCCAGAGATGGATTTGCTGGACTTCTCTAAAGAGCTTATGGAGAGACTCGAGGCTGAGATATGGGACTTGGCATTCCAGTTGTAATGTCATGAGAAAGGACAAGCGCATTGATGAACATCTTCTCAGACAACGATTGCAGTGGTAACAGTGCATAAAAGAAGGTTCAGGTAGATGAAGGAGGCAGCACACAGCCAGAATGCACCTGTCTTAGAATACCCAGAACAAGAGAAGCAGACCATCCTGGACACTAGCCCCAACAACCACAGGATCAGAGTAGTCCTCTCCCAAATGGAGGGAGAGACAGAGAGGATGACCAGAGAGACGGCTTCATCATCCAGCAGTGCAGTACTTAACACCCCTTCACCACCAGACAGCACAGTTCCCAACATCAATACAGCATTCCTGCCACTTTCATCAACTGAAGTTGTGCCCTCATCACTGGTAAAACAACCACAGCAAGAAAGAAGATCACCCCCTTTCTGAACAGTTTCTGTGCTGTTGCAAGTGTTACGATTTGTGCTTTTTAGTTTTTTTTTCAGGGTTTTTCAGCTAAGTTTCTTTTTTGTTTTTACTACCCTTGTGGATTTACATTGGTTTAAAGGATCCTAAAAATAATATCTGTGATGACATACCACCATTTTGTTTGTCAAAGGTGCTGGCATTTTGTGGTACAGTGACCTGTTGATTGAAGAAATGGTCTTGAAGGTCATGGCCTGCAAAAACACTAGCACAAAGGTATAAAAGTTGGCATCACAAATATTTCACTGTACATATTTTTGAATGGATACAAAAACTGTTGTGTATGTTTTATATTGAATTTGTGGTTATTTAGAAACTTTTGTGTTTTTTTTTTTTACTTCTGTAGTAATTATTCATACTCATATTTTTTTGGACCACCCATCACCTAGTCTGCATTTCCTTTCTGTTTCTGCCTTGTTTCACCTATGGCAGAAGTGCAAGGAGTTGGAAGTGGTCACTGAAGTAGCTAAGTAATGGCACTTGCTCAAGCAGCAGCAGGGGGATGCAAGCAATAAGAGCAGTAGTATTGTTAAGCTCAAAAATAATAGCCGTCTGAGCAGGTAGCTGGCAGATCATTACTCAATGGCAATGAAGTTCCTCATTATTTAAATGAACAGATACAGTGCCAACCACAGGAGGAGCCTATAAAAAAAAGAGAATCTTTGGCACCTATACCATCACCATCTTAATGATGCATGGTGAGCAGTTCTTCTTGTGTTGCTTTGAAAGAAAAGCAGCAAAGAAGTAAGGGATCATGAGAAGAGATGCAGTTAATAAACAGAACAAAGCTCAAAACCAATAATTCAAGAAACAAGAAAGTATCAAAGCCAAAACAAGAATAAGAAAGCCAAATAAAAAAAAGAAAAAACGTTAAAGGTAGTTTTTGTTATGTAAGTGTTATGTATTCATCTTGATTCATAAAATGTCAAAGGGTATCCTGTTATTTCTTCTGTGATGAAGGATATGGTTATGTGTGCATGTGTAACAGAAAAAGGGGGTGTAGAATTTAGAGCAAAGTGCGTAAAGAATGAGTGATGAGGAGACAAGTGTGTGAGAATGGTAATGAAATGGGTTCAGCACACTTGAACGCAAAAGCAGCAATGGCTCAAATAGAAAAAATGTCAGAATATGAAGAATCCAAGGAGGACTTCAGTTCTTGCCTGGAATGACTAGATTTCTGGATGGCAGCAAACAGTATGCCAGAGGATAAGAGGTTCTGTGCTTTTTTGTCAATAGTAGGCACAAAGGCTTACGGCTTGTTAAAGAATTTAGTCGTGCAAGTTACTCCAAGTACAAACACGGCTACAAGTTCCTACAAAAGAGGAGGAGAGGACTTTAATAAGGACAACAAATGTTACAGCTGTGAGGAAAAGCATGATGCTCAGATGTGTACGTTCAAAGAAGAAAAATGCTTTTCCTGCTCTAAAACAGGTTATTGCACCAGTGTGTGCAGAAACAAAACCAAGAATAAAGGTGCAGCAAACTGTTTTCAAAAGGGAAAGAAGTGGAATCAAGTGACAGTGACTTTAGGAGTCTGCACAGTGTTTACCACTAGTGAAAAAGTGGAAGAAATACAAATCGAAGTTATTCCGGAAGGAAAAAGCATTGCAATGCAAGTGGATACTACAGCCACTGTTCTTACAATATCAGATACTTGGTATAAAATGTTTATGGCACATGAGCAACTGGAAGAAATTCTTATGGATTTAAGAATATATTTAGGAGATGAGAACTGAGTTGATAGGTAAGACAGACATTAAAGTAAAATACCAAGAACAGTCAGCAGTGCTTCTGGTGGTTGTGGCTAAAGGAAGTAAGGCAGCACTGATGGGCGAAAGTGGTTGAAAGTTCTTAAATTAGACTGGGCCAATCTTTATCAGATTAAAAGCATGGAACTACTGTCACTACAGGAGGCTTTGGAAAAACACAAAAAGATATTTGAAGCAGGGTTAGGAACAATCAAAACTTTCAAAGCACAAATTAAAATGAAGTTAGATGTTAATCCAAAGTTTTACCAAAGCAAGGCCTGTGCCATTTGCACTTAAGCAAGCTGTTGAACTTGAACTGATTAGATTAGAGACAGCTGAAATAATTTCTAAAATTGAAAGAAGAAACTGGGCTGCCCCAATCATATTAGTACCAAAAAGTGATCAGTCACACTGAACAATCTCAGTGTTAAAAAAGTCTGGTCCTGATGCAGACATATTTCGGCCTATCTCTCAATTATCCTTTACTGTCAAAAGTTCTTGAGTGTGTTGTAGCCTCCCAATTTACCAATTACTTATCTTCTGATATTTTGATGGAAACCTTTCAGTCTGGTGTCAGAGTGCAGCACAGCTGTGAAACTGCCCTGTTTGAGTAACCAATGATTTGCTTATGGCAGCAGACTCTTGACTAATCAGTATATTAATTCTTTTAATCCTCACTGCAGCTTATGACACTGTCAGACACAACATTCTTCTGTCAACAATGGAAAACATTCTGGTACCTCCTCCAATGCCCTCCAGTGGTTTAAGTTCCTCTATCAGTCTGATAGGGAAGAGTTTGTTAGTCTTGGCAACAGCAGGTTCAGCTCAGCGCAAGTCACACGTGGAGTTCCTCTGGGATCTGTCCTTGATCCTCTGCTCTTCTGTATCTAAATGTTTCCCTTTGGCAACATTTTTATGCAGATGATACTAAACTTTATTTCAATGTTAAAAATGAAACTTCCTCAGAACTTTATCAGCTCACAACTTGTCTCAGTGAAATTAACATCTGGATGGAGCATATCACTTTTTAAATTTAAAATGCAACTTCTGCAAATTGGCACTGAAGCATAACTTTAAAAAATTAGCTCCTTTTCAGTAACTCTTGATGGTGATCTAGACCTTCTTCTGATGCAAGCAATCTTGGTGTCATTTTTGATTCCTCCCTTTCTTATTCTGCCCATATAAACCACAATAAGAAATGTTCTTATTTTGACCTCCGCAACATATCCTTTTGTTCATTCATTCCTCTCATTTTCTAATACTGAGAAACCTGTCCATGCTTTTATCACATCCTGCATAGATTATTGTAACCCCCTTTGGCAGGTGCCCCTTCAAATTTTATATCACATCTCCAGTTAATCCAAAACTCTACTTCAAGAGTCCTTGTATATCAGTATAAAATTCTATTAATGACCTACAAAAAGTTTTAAATGACCTTGCACCAGACTACATCAGTGACCTTCTCCATTGCTATGATCCTGTTTGCCCACTAAGGTCCTCTGATTCTGGCAATCCTGTTGTACCCCAGACTAACCTGCACTCTGTGGGTGTCAGGGCCTTCAGCTGTATAGCACCCAGACTTTGGAATGACTTCCTGAAATTAATTAGATCAGCTGACTCCATTCATTCTTTTAAATAACAACTTAAAACTCATCTGTTCAGGAAGGCTTTTACCTTAACCTAACTCTCTGCCCATTCTTTCAGTTTACCTCTCTGTCCAGATGCTCAAGATAATTTGTGTGTGTGTTGTCTGTTTTTTTTTTCTTTTATTCTATTTAATGCTTTTGTATATCCTGTGTTTATTTGTTTATTGTTCTATGCAGAAACTATTTGTATCATTTTGTTTTAAGTGCCTTAAACATGGGGACTGTGGAATATAAATAAAATGTATTACTTATTATTATTATTATTATTATTATTATTATTATTATTAAAATATTATATTAAATCAAGAGATAGAAGAGGAGCTGTACCCACTGGCTACGGCAGAAGATTTGTTTGATACTTTTGCTGGGGGTAGGCTGTTTACCAAATTAAATTTGTTGCATGTTCACCAACAGTTAAAGCTGGAAGAGAAGTCAAAACAACACCCAGTAGTCAACATCCATAAAGGTTTATACTGCTATAATAGACTGTCATATTGAGTTTTAGCAGTGATATCACATGTAGAAAATGGGAAAGATAGGCCTTTAGCCTTTGCATCAAGAACATTAAGCTCTAGTGAGTAAACCAATGCCCAAATCAAAAAAGAGACATTACCTTTGATTTTTGGGGTAAAGAAAATTCACGAATACTTATATGGCTGAAGGTTCACGCTGTTTACAGACCAGAAACTTCTGCTGTCCATCTCTGGTCCTAAAATAGCTGCTGCTAGAATGGTCTGTCATTCTTTCTGCATATATAACTGTGACATTCAATACAGAAAAGCTGCAGAACATAGCAATGCTGATGCTTTGTTAAGATTACCTCAGCAGCATAGGGAAAGCACAAAGAAACTGGGGACATTTGGATGTTGTCTAGCACAAATAAGCTTCCTATAAAAGCCATTGATATTGCAAAAAAGCCAAAAATGATCCAATATTGTCAAGAGTGATTGAGTTAACTTTAAATGGGTGGCCAGATAAGGTGCAAAATTTTTAGTTTCAACCTTTTTTTTATTCAGAGGCATCAATTCTCACTTGAGCAATACTGTAATGTAAACGTTGGGGTTGCAGAGTCATTGTACCACTTAAGTATTGTCATTGATTACTTGAAGAACTGCATGAATCGTATCCTGGAATGTGCAGAATGAAAGCTTCAGCTTGAAGCTATTTATGGTGGCCAAATATGGACAATGTATTTGAAAAAAAAGTAAATCAGTATGATGTATCTTGTGCAATACATAACCAGCTATCTGGCCAACTTGAGTATGGCAGAGAATTCATGTAGACTTTGCTGTGAAAGAGCAACAATATTTTCTATTCCTTATTCACAGGTAATTCATATTCTAATGGCTTGAGGTTTTCCCTCTAACTAGGTTAGCGACAACCCAGACAACTGAAACTTTGAGAACATTATTTCCAGCATATGGAATTCCAGAAAAGCTGGTATTGGATAATGGACTGCATTTTGTGTCACAAAAATTTAGAAGATTTACACAATCAAATGACATTAAATACACTTTGATTCCTCTATGCCATGCAGCTATAAATGTTGCAGCTGAATGAAGCGTACAAATTTTAAAAAGTGCACTTAAAAAGGACGTGGTAGAAGGTGCCAAGACATACAGATCTTTATCTCTATCATACTGTTTAGCAAATTTTCTGGTAATGTACAGAAGCACTCCTCATTCAGTTATGGGTCACACGCCTGAAGGATTGTTTACCAAACATGGAACAAATAATGATAGATAAACAAAACCATAAAAAATGCATGACGAATACAGAAGTGTGGAACATGACATCTCAGAGAAGGATGCAGTTTTGGATGAAAAACTGAAGGCGAGAAGAAAAAAATTGGATTAGAGGAAATGTTTGTATAAAACAAGGGCTTTGGAGTTTGTAGTCATCATCTACAAAAAGCTGAAGCCAGTGTGACAAATAATGGAAATGTGGAACCTGCAATTTTTAGTTCACCACTTTCATTCGATGGACCAGAAGCAGTTACCTCAAGAATTCAACATAGCCAAAGCAACTCAGTTATGATAGATGCTTCCAAGGTACAGAACAATGAGAATTCCCCTCAGGGAGAGTATCCATTTGGCGGAAGAGAATGTACCAATTACTGAAATGGAAGCAGCAGATCCACCTGTCATTTTAACCATTTAGGGAGAGAAGGCCTCCACAAAGACTCAGTCATTAAGAAGATGAATAGTACATTATGGTTATGATAGGAAACCAGTTCTCAAGAAAAGGGCAAAATAATTCCTTGAATTGTGGGTTAAGGATTGGAGCAGTCTACCTTCATCCTCTATTCTGTTTATATTCAATCTCTGTGTAAAATCAGAGGTGGAATGTGGGTAGAATATAGAATATATGTTACATATAAAAATGACTTAAACTTAAGAGGGGAGGAGTGATATATAGTGTTATGTATTCATTTTGATTAGTAAAATGTCCAGGGGTATCCTGTTATTTCTTATATGGTGGAGTGTATGGTTATGTGCACATGTGTAATTGAAAAAGGGGCTGTGCAGTTTAAAGCAAACAGTGTGTATGGAATGAGCGATTAGGAGACAAGTGTGCTGTTCATCACTCTGTGAGATTGGTTGTAGAAGTATAAAAGTAGATAAGAAGATACAACAGTTTTCCATTATGATATCTGCAACCCTGGATAGGAAACAAATGGAAAAATTGACCTTTGAACCTGTTGAGTTAGTTAGATCACACATAGCGAATTACCTGGAGATTCCACGATGACAAGTAACCAGAATGCATCAATATGGTGGGACCCACACCAAAACAAAACAGCATTGGAAATGTTATAAATAATTTATATTAAGAAAAAATATATTTTTGTATAAATGGTAAATGCATAAATAAAAAAATAAACTACCATTCTAAAATAGTGAATAAAAGGAAATAAAACAGAAGAATGATAAAATGAGAAGTAGAAAACAAAAATAAACATAAATCAGGAAGTGACTCCTAACATTAAGAACTAAATCAAGCTGATTAAATGAGTTCTTCTTCAAATAATTCTGAAAGAGCTAGATAGATTGAGAAAGAGATATCCCCAGTTGTTGCAGGATTTGCATTAGAATAGTTACGTAAAAGCCTAAAAAAAGAGAAACTTTACTAAACTAAAAAAAATTCTTGTCGACCTCTAATGCAGAAAAACAAAAACCATTTTGAATTGGTAGGAGTTTACTAGGCTGAAGAAAATATTATCCAAAATGTGGGACACTACTGTCTAAAGGAAAAAGTAGGCAACCTAGATACTGTATTTACTTACCTAGCCCACAGCAAGATTTTCAGAAGCTCACTCCTTCCATGGTGATAAGACTCTGATACAGGGGCCCTAAAGACTCACTAGATAGTGCACACTTCATCTCACTTCATGCTGGGGCTTTGCCAGGAAGTTACCAAAAATAATAGTTAAAAATGGTCCCTGTTGGAAATAAAGTGTTTTGTGTCAGGAAGTGAATTGATCAAGTGGTCACTGGTACAAGAATGAGATCTGACAGTCAAGAGAAACAGATAAATAGGGAGAGAAAAAAAATGGAGGCGGTGAGAAAAGTGAGTACTGTCAGGTAACACAGCAGACAGTAACATGGGAAGGCAATAGACAGGACAAAGAACCCATGCAAAGAACCCCATAGGGCAGCAGATTTTTAATTTCTTTATAATGTCTCTTTTATTTTGTATTCTCCTGCCGATTATTTTTAAAACACATAAAGGATGGATAAACGCACAATTTTTTTAAAGTGTTAACTCTCTTGGCATTAAACTGGATACAGAACTGCACTAACAGACACTCTCATGTTATATAGTCATACTGTAAATGTGCATCACTTAAAAAATATCAAAATAGTCAAAAGTAAATTTGACTATTTTTGGATCAATAACAGACTGACTGTTTGGGGAACCTTTATACCGGTGCACCTGATGGCATCATAAACCCAGACCATCTTTCAATATAATTCCATGGACACAGTTATGCGATCTTTGCAAAACTGTGAAGCCCATCTGCAAAATAGAATTGGAAAAGACAGTAAAAAAAAAAATAAACTTCAAAATGAAAGCTATTGTTAAATTCTGATTACAGAATTTGATTCCTTGGATGGAAAAACCCCTAAAATGACACCATTATTAGGTTTACAGCTGCAAGGAAGCCTGACAAAATTTTAAAAAGAACAACAATAACAGCAAAAATATATATTGTTATTGCACCATTTTATAGTAAAATATTGTCAACATTTAAAGTTCTTTAAATGAAAATGACCAATACCAAAATTCAGTGCACTATACTGAAATAATCTCGTCTCCTCATTTTCAATATGATTTTCCCGAAGTGAGTCACACATCAAGAGAACAGCTCATCAAACCAGATGCAGCAGAATCCTTCTGGAAAATTCTGTATTGCTCACAGGCTACCTGAGAGGTATAAGCTACTCAGGCATGTCTTAAATACACCTTGGTTTCGTAGCGTCTGGGGGCTTTCTCTCTAGATGCAAAAGCTACTTCAGCTGGATACTCTCAATCCAGAAAACTAACAGCTCTGTCCTCTCAAATTGCTTAGCATCTGACACAATCACAGAATATAAGTCCCACCTCATTTTGGTTGCTTATACTGTACATTTGACCTCAGTCTTTTTGTTAAGACCCAAACCTTGTAACAATAAGGAAGGACGCTAAAGTAGACTGACTCATAAGCCAAGATATTTAGCTTCCCCTTCCACACCACTGTATGCTTTACTGCATACAGCGGCTACAAGAGTGTTGGTATGTTAAGAGTCTTATTAATGAGAAATGAATATGGTGACTGTAAGATTGACCAGCACTATACCAAAACACCTGCAACTGTGACCCTACACCTTCCAAGAATGACATATCCAAAAAATTACAAGTTCCTCAAATCACTCCTTCCGCCTTAAAATTATCCCCAGTAAAGGTCAACATTTCCCTACCAGTTCTCAGAACATATCAGATGATATCTCAATTACCACTCCTAAGGTTGGTGTACCAGAACCAACCTGAATATTGTTTTGTAAGATTCTGTCAAATATTTTTCACACAGATTCCTTCAGCTTAGTCATTGTTTCCATTTTTTGCTTACCAAATTTGGAGACTATTCTGCTAATATTTATAGAAATATATAGAAGGCATCTGACTTTAACATAATAGTTTCTCCTCATCACTCTTATGTCCCTATGGGTCCTACATTTTCAGCCATAAAAGATGCAGACAATATTTTTGCTAGAGCAACTTGAAAGTGCAGTATCTCTACTACTGATGCCTTGCACAAGGGGCATTCAGGTTGTACTGTAAGTCACTAACCTCCCTTGGAATGTAGGCAATGTCCATCTATTGGCTGAAGGCCAACTCATTCCTGATTAGTTACATCCACTAGCTATTCCCAGGTCCCTTTTCACCGCTCTTCCTGTTCTGTTCAGCAGATGCTTCATTTGTTTGAATCTGATTATGACCAAATGCTTACCATTTCACTTTACAGTATTCAGGTCTCAAGAACAAATTACAAAACTATAAAGTATATCACTGACCTCTAACAAAGAATACAAAAAACTGTACAGTATGTTAAAATCCATGACTATCACAAAAAATCAATAGTACTTTAAATTCAGATCAGGGAGGCAGTTTCTATCAATCGCATGCTTCCATGTATCCCTTTTATTCCTGAAAAAAAACAAAGGCCACTGCCACAAGAACAACTAGAGAGCAAGTTACGGTAAATTCGGGGCATTGCCAAAACAAGAACACGCCAGGATCTGCCCCAAAAACAGTCTCAGAGAAGGTTTAAAGCAACCCCTTGCCGTAGACAACTTCAGCCTGTGATTGAGTGCCAAGTCAGGGACAGCAGCTTGATTATTAGGAAGAAACTGTGGCCAAAATATAATCTTCCCATTCAAGTATCTTATTTAGAGAAATTATTAATTGTGATAGCCGATTTTTGGACTTTCTTGTTTTTGGTTGGGAACACTGAATACCTAAACAAACACAGAGCTCATTTCCATTAACAATCTCTAGTACACCTCTGTTAGACTCACTTTGGCCCACATGGTACTCCATCATACCGCAGTCACAGTCCTTACAGACATGGACAAATAATGGGATAACAGAAATGAAATACATATTGAGCTTTTATTTAGAAGGAAACATATAATATATTAATATAACATTAAAATATTGTATGTTTGTATATACTAACAGGAAATGTTTTATAAATGTAAAAATCCTAAAGGTATGTTTTTTCTGAATTTGTCCGTTGATGTTAAGAACACTTAGTTGTAAATTCCCGAAGCACTGATGGCTTAACCACACTCTGATTACATACATCAGTAGAAACCAGCAGAAACCACTCTCCTCCATTCAACTGCAACATTGTTATTTAGAGACATGTTTACCAGGTTGAGCAATACCCACACCTTTTGGACAGCTGAGCTGCTGCCACTAAACCTGGCATTATAATGGTATAGTAAAAATATCAAAAGTAAATTAGCTAAAGAACTTTAAATTATTATGTTATGTTTTTACATTGTACCCTTAATAAATCACAATAACAATGTCCTTACATTAAACAGAATCAATGGGTTCAACAAAGAGTTGTTTTAGTGGTATAATGAAGGCAGGATCAAATTATAAGATGAATAAACCAAAACTTCAGAATGCAAATCATACCTTACACATGAAAAGTATAATTATAAATAACAAACCTGGTTAGATAAACACCAGAAAGAAGAATTTTGCAGAATGTTCTATTACTTTGTATGCAGTTATGCAGATTTAATTTCAGAAATTTATCTTAATCAGTAATTCCTCCTCTCTTAAAAAAGAATTTAGAAAGGAGAGTGTGAGAAATGGTAATTGTTAGGATTACCCTAACAAGGACCTTACCCAGCACAGAGAGCAGTGTTGTCCCCTGTAGTTACCAGTTTTTCCAGACAAGCTTTGGTGTTCTTAGCAGTGTGTGGGCGAGCATTGTCTTGCAGCAAAAGGACTCTTTGAAACAGCAGTCCCCACCACTTGGATTGAATAGCAAGGCTTCACATTGGTCTCCAGCAAGTCACAGTAACTTGCACTAGTGACTATTGTACCCCTTGGCATGTACTGTTCGACAGTAACTGGAGTGCACAAGTGGTTGCAAGGACAAGACAAAAACTTTTACTCTGCTGGAATCCAGGCAGCTCCAGGCAGGTAGTGCAAGTGCATTGAGAAAGGTGGAGACTACATTAAGAAATGATATTACCAGTTTTGTTAAGGTTCATTCTAATAAATCCCATTTTTTAACTATAGCTTGACTCCCCCTCGTATTTTTTCTGCTTCTTTCAGTAACAGAAAGCAACACTTTCTGTTACTGTTTTGATCATAATGTAGAGAATATATAGAATCATTAAGAATGTTAATAAATATTTTTAGGGCAAGATCTGCATATACTGTACAATAGATTTCTGAAGATATTACATTCAGCCTTGGATGCTGTATTCATGTATTGCAGTTTTAAATTATTTCGACTGTGCCTGTTTTCCTAAAGACAGACCATGTCAAAGAACAGAACATACACAAAACATACATTGAACATTTATAGAATATAGCTGCTAACATTAAAGTCATTCAGTTTATGTAAGGAAAAAACAGTCTAAATTTAAAATTTCTTAACAGTAGTCAGAACACAACTGAAAAGTCCTATGTGCTCATTAACCTGGATTCTTAAAAATATTTGCAGGACATGACTCACTCAACCATTTCCTCAATTACTTATGTTTCAATTGTGAGTTTTCCACATAAAGTATATGACTTTCCTGAAAAGTTATCAGAAGACATTTTAACAAAATACAATGTCTCACTTTTTATTGTAACATTTCCAAAATATTATAATTAATTATACAAATATATTGATAAGAACCACATCTAAAAATTACATTCAAATTCACATTTCTTTTGACACCCCACATTTTAAAATATTTTCAGAATGAAGTGTCAGAATTTAAAACCTTAAAGCATTCATCAATACATTTTCTAAAAAGTGCACATTATAAAAGAAACTCAGCACTAATTTATCAAAAATATGCAGTGCTGGAATGAGTATATGACCATGTGAGACACTGTTATTAATCATTTAAAGACTGACAATTTTTCAGAAGAAAAATCATTAACCTACAAAATATTTATATCAACTTCACTATTCTCACATATAATTAATATGCTATTATAAATTAATATTAACTAAACTAAAAACTAGATTTTGAGTTTACCTCAAAGGTCCAAAGATATTTTAGCATTCCTAATAGGGCGTTCTTAGTAGCACTAAGTTTATTGCTATGATATTTGTACTGCTTTTGGAGACACTGGGGTGTAATCTGCAGAACAAAGCATTTTAAAATAATCTGCTCTAAACACTTCATTGGTGCTCAAGTTAAAGCAAACAGATTTCGATCATTTATTTGTTTTACTATGGGATAATCACCAATGTTTTCAAAAGGACACTATTCTCCACTATCTACAGTATTGGTTACTGAAAAAGCTTCTATAAAGGGTACACTAACTAGTCAGCACACACTTGTAAACTCATAGCATTCTTTGTTTACACATTTAAAGTGTGATCTAACAGAATCAATGTTATTCCAATGAATGAATCACACTGAATATACATTACTTTAGTAATAAACTTTGTTCTTTAATAAATGGTATCAAACCTGTAGTAGATATCGAAAATGATTTGCAAAATTAATGCCAGATACAAAAAAAATCTTACATGCAAAGTGTTTTAAACTTACAAATAGGTGTCATGGCTTCATTGTTGCCTACACTGCAAATACAAATCTTTATTCTTTCAAACCCCATCTCAAATAAGTTTTATAAATTTATGATTCATCTTGCAGGATGAAGTAAATACATTGGAACATAAAGCTGATGATAATAATAGGGTCCTTTTCCTGATATATTGTAGATTTTATTTGAACAATTGTTTTCCAGGGAAAAATTGTTGGGTCAATTACAGTAGGTTTTGCACAAATTGAAGAATAAAATGTTGAGATTTACCAAATTCCACTCCTTCCCCAAGATACTGATAGACAGATCTCTTTCCCAGTACTGCCAAAGATGGTCTAGTAGTGAGCACTGTGACAAAAGTCAGGAAAAGCTGCCAATATTCTTTTCCTGACTAGCCGAAATATTTTTGAGTGCTGGTAAAAGATTAGGGAAATCTTGCTTTCCATCAGATGGAAGAATTGTATTCAAAAGATTTTTAAACTTTCTTGTAACTGTAACTTCCAGATACTTGAACTGTTCTGAAACATTCAGTGGATAGCCTCCTAATATACTACTACGTGCAAACGGGTTTACTGGAAAAGGCTTTTTTTTCAGATTAATTTTAATCTACAGATATTGTAAAAGTCATTTAATATACTTTGTGTGGAACAGCCTGGACACAGACAGGTAGACATGGTTCTTGAAGCACTACACACATTTATTTACAATAATATTTACAACAGTGACACACACAACCCTGTGCCGCAGCACCAATCATCCCAAAGTCCAGGCCCTTACACAATGCCTCTTTTCTCTTCTAGTCACCTTCACTCCTCTCCTCCAAGCTCTGTCCTCTTCCACCTGACTCCAGCCATCGAATGGACGGAGGCAGCCCCTTTTATACACACCCGGATGTGCTCCAGGAGCCTCCCGGCAATCTTCCACCGGCACTCCCCAGTATGGCGGAAGTACCAGCTCTGCATCTGGAAGCACATATAAGATGGAAGTACTGAGGTCCAGTGCTCCGTAGGCATTGGGGCGCCCCCTGGCGGTGACCACAGGCCCCTACAGGGCTGAGCTTCAAAGCTCTGTACCCATGGTCTTCAAAGTCACCAGGGCAGTCGCCCCCTCATGGTCTGGAGGAGGCGCAAGCCCTCCTCCAGTCCTCCTGGGCGTCCCGACTGGGTACCACCCCCAGCTGCGTGCCACAACTTATTAAGACTGACAATGATATGTGTAGATTAGGATCGCATAGGAAGATGCTTTTTGCACAAATCCTTTCAGGATTATTACAGATCTCAATCACCTCTTACAATCATTTTTCTCTGGCAAATGGTACAGAATCATTGGTAGATTCAGGAACAGTTTCTACAAACAGATCATGAAGTTGCTGAAGAGTCAGTTATAAAAAGAAATATTGTAACACAGCAAACATACAGATTACATAATTCTTATTATTTTCTTGGTATTGTTTTATTGCCAACTATTATGAGGAAAAATGTAAGCAATAATTCCACTAAAATTAACTTGCATGCATGGCTTGTGCATTGTATGGAAATAAGAAAATATATCAGGAATATAAGTACAAATTCAAACTGACTGCTTCTGCAAAAATGAACAAATGACCTTCTGCTGTTTTGCTTAATATTTGCGATGTGTCATTCCATACAAATAGACTTTTCAAAATAATGCTGCTGGCTTAATTTAAATAAGCCTTACCGTTTGAAAAAAAGAACTAGAAACAGTAAAAAGCCCCTTGGGGAAAGGGTAACAAAGAAAGTCCCTTGCTCAAATAACAACAAGGTAATTTATAAAGTCAAAAACAAGAATACTATTCTAAATCAAATGAGATTCCAAAATATAAAAAATATTTAGAAAACTTTGCTTAAGGGTGTGAGGCCTCTAAAACACTGTTAAACCATGTTCAGCCCAGGCTATCTGACCATAAACTGCATTGGCGGCTTTGGCCTGCACAGGCTTAAAATAAGGCCTGGAATTTTAAAATTCCAAAAACACTTGAATATCCCAAAAAGTATCCAAAATGACCTTCAAGGAAGAGGGAAAACTGTAAAACTTCTGGCTTTTGACAAGGCAAATGATAATCCTTATAAATAAAGATATTCATAACAAGAATCACAAAATTGCTAAAGATAAAAAAATAAGACAGAAAGGTTTTGCCTAAAAAGTAATCCAAAGCAAACAAGTTCCGATATATAATCCCCTAATCAAAAACCAACAAAAGAGGTGAAAAAGTCCATGAAACCAGAAAAATCAAATATTTACAATTGCAATCTAAGAAATTCAAAGAATCAATGCTATGCCCTTCTCTTACACCCCAATATGAAGGTAGGAGGTGCTACCATCAGCTGTGATATCAGGGGGCCCTTCCATTCAGTAAATGTAGAAACATTTAAAAATGCAGTTTCTAAATACTAAACAATTGTTTTACATAGAAAATATCTATGTATATATAATTCACTAAGGGCGCGCAAGACAGTGAGCGCAAGACAGAGAGCCACGCCCACCACCTCACAGAGCCCCACCCGCCAACTCTAACCCTCCTAACGCGTCATGGGATACGCATGACAGAGCCACGCACGCCAACTGTAACAGTCCTCCCACGTCCAGCATCGCTCTCGAGGCATGTGCACTGCCTGCTCATGTGCCTGCACGCAACAACTCATCAAACACAACCTCAGTCGCTTTCGTCTGTGCAAAAGTCCACATGCACCTCTGAGCAACATTAACTTTTCGCTGCACGCAAGACAGAGAGCCATGACCGCCAACTCATACAGCCCCGCCCGCCAACTCTAACAGAGCCCCGCCCATGGGTTAATGGCACTAGACCAGTGGTTCTCAACCTGTGGCGCGGGCCCCCCTGGGGGGGGGCGGAAAGATGTGAAAAAAAGAAAACAAGAATTAAAAATATAACAAAAATATCATCTGTTGAAACCAAAACAAATTAACTTCAACTACATTCTGATACTAGAACAATAAATATAGAGTTAGATAAATGTCGATAAAAGTTAAGTAGGTATAATAAAATAAGCATCTACATTTCAAAAAAATGTTAGTGGGGGCGCGATTAAAACTGTTATGAAAACTCGGGTCACAAATACTTAAAGGTTGAGAAACGCTGCACTAGACTTTCTGTTACCAGCATTCATCGCAATGTACTGGAGTGTAAGACTATCACATCTGCTACCTCACAAACTGTCCTTATTCCCCGGATTTCCCTGACCACATCAGATTCTAATTTGCCTTTTACTTTTACACACAATTTCCTGTTAGATTGGCGTTTGCAATGACTATTAATAAGGCACAAGGACAAACTTTTAAAAAAATATGCCTGTATCTGCCAAAACCTGTTTTTCACTCACGGAAAATTGTATGTTGCTGTCTCCAGAGTTCCATCTTTTCATTCACTGACAGTTGTATCCTCAAACCCTCCCCATTTGGACAACTGTGTCTTTCAGGAAGTGTTCACTCATCAATAAATAATTATATGCGGCGTATGCTACGCCGCGGGTTGGCTAGTATAAAATAATGAAGAAATACAAAAATAAAAAGGAAAATAAACACAAGCCAGATAAATTAACCATGGCGGCAATATAACAAAAAATAGGAATAGATAAAGTTTTCAAAAAACATATTGCCAGTATTCATGTAACAAAAATTCTAAATGACTATAGTTACTAAGTGATAAAAATATAGTGTAATGAAATTAGACCACATAGAAAAAAACAGAAATGGGTTATCATATGATAAGTAAAAAAGCAAATGCAAAGAAAATGTTAGAACTATTTCAAATATAAAGAAATAAAATATAGAAGAAAATAAGTATAAGATAGATAGATAGATAGATAGATAGATAGATAGATAGATAGATACTTTATTAATCCCAAGGGGAAATTCACATAATCCAGCAGCAGTATACTGATACAAAGAAACAATATTAAATTAAATAGTAATAAAAATGAAAAAGAAAAAAAAAACAGACATGATGATAAATGATTCACTGAATGTAGAATGTGCATTAATAAAAAAAGTAAATTAAATGTAATTAAATATCATTTAAACACCAAACGAAATGAGACACTAACTATACAATGTAGATTTGAAATTAAGACAGTTTTATATATAACAATATATTCTCAAGTCAGTTTAATACAATTAAGTGACGCAGAGGGCCGGAGCCAACCCTGGCAGTATTGGATGGAAGGCAATAAGTGACCCTAAAACATGAAGTCAATCAATCTCAGGGGCTCATTCACATAGACACCCCATGCTTACCCTCATACAGAGATAATTTTTAATTGTCACAAAATGTATGTCTCTGATGATGTGGGAGGAAAACCAGAGGGCCCAATGGAAAACTCATCATGACATGGTAAGACTGTGCAACCACCAGAGGACAAAGACCAAGTGCTGGATATAAATACAGGACACTGGGCCTACGAGCAATGATAGCCTCTGAGGCCAGTGCTGCTCACATAGGCACATGTTTGTACTTTTCTAATCAGAAATTAATTTAGAAATACAAGGATTCAATGTCTTGGTACAACTAAGGATTTCATGGAAAAAGGTCAGAAATATTTTTTTTTACTTAATAGAGTAACTCAAAATTTGTATTACATAAAAATTACAAATATATTTACTTGCAAAAATGTTTCAGTTCTAATATTGTATTGCATAGTTTTTCAATTTATTTTACTCAAACCTTGAAAGTATGTATAAAAGATTTGCTATCTGTCATATATAACAAAGCTTATCCTAAACAAAAAAATCAAAAGAAAAGGCAAAGCTAGTTTTCTGGGAAGAAAACTGCAACTTCACAATGTCAAAAACTAAAAAGAGGAAACAACTTGTTGATTTTAAAATGTGTATGTTAAGAATTTGTGGCTTTTTCAAACACTACAGGGAATTTCTAGTACAGATGATATAAATGAATTGGGCAATCAGTTACATGACACTGATGTCAGTTTTTCTATTTGTAGCTCTTGAGAAATCATATTTCTTTTAAAACATGTGTCACAGTAGTGAAGCAAATTATTCACAACTCTTTTTTTTTTAAACAAAGGAAATAAAAGAATGTTTAAGTATAGAAACTCTATTAAGAAAATTATCATGTAGCCTGGAACCTATCCTGAAAGCCAGGAATAAACTAAAATGGAGGACAGTTTATCACAAAGTATTTTAATGCACAAAGCTACAAACAAAGCAGGTCAATATGGAGTCAATAATTAGTGCAGTATTCCTGTTGTTACAGAAAATGCCAAGGTAACTGAAGAGAAATATGTGGAAAGAGAACAGATTGCACAATCATTAACTAGGATACGATATCTTAAAGAATATTAACCCTGATATAATTTGTGTGACATTTATGTGTTCTCAGCAGTTTGGATTTATTTTACATTTCAAAGTTGATTGGCATTTTTAACCTGATTGGAATACTAAACTGGGCAAGCTTGATAAATGAATAGAAGCATAAAAAAGCTAAAAATGGATTGAGAATACTGGGTTGATGTTACTTTGCATCACAAGAGCTATCTTTTATATTGTTTCATAACTGTTCTACCATTAAAATTTATCTCCTCCAAACATCTGTATGCTTCAACAGTGACTTTAATCTTCAAATAAACTCTAAATCTCTTCTGTAATCATTTTCTAAAGTTAATCACGTGATGTAAGATTTACAGGTTACTGCAGTACTTGGGAAAACAGTATTAATAGTTACTGACTAAACTGGAATAAAATACATATTCAGTATACTTGGTTTGGTTAGGGCAAAAATATTCAAAATAAAATTTAAAGTCATAAAATAATAGTAAACATTTGGGGACCACGATCTAGGTTACATTTTAATTCATACAACAAATGAAAATACTGTGAAAATATAAAACATTTTTTATTCATTGAGTATTTGCATGTACAATACTAGAAATAATTTTTAAATACAATATTTTAATTCATTAGGAAGCAAAGATGATGGTTTTATTATCTGAGAATTAAATAATGATAAAAGAGTCAACACTGGTATAGCACAGTGATCAGTACTACAATATAGTGCTATAACACAGAATTGGTACAAAGAAGATTACCTTCAAACTGTGTGTATTTCTGTCAGTAGTGATATTACCTGAAAAGGCACAATAATATTTAAGTAGTTAACAATATTTGCTAAAACAATCTCTCTCCTGAAGCTAATGAAATACCATTCATATATAAAGCAATGCATGACATGAGAAAATGCACTGATCGTAGTTTACATTACTTTACTATAAACAATATTATGCATCTAAACGTCCAGGAATTCAGAAAATATAATGCATTTTAAGACAGTGTGTGACAATATTAGTTATACACCACAATGAAGTATCCTTTTCTTCCAGTAAATTCCATTTACATGACACAGGCTGAGAAAGAAGGAAAAAAAAAAATCACATCTTTGTATGGGGATGAAGAGGACATTGAAGTTTGCTGATCAGTTTGCTGATAACTTTTGAAATCTTTTGGAAACTGCAGTTGATTTTATTTCAGTTTATACATAGAACAAATAGTGCATAGAACAAATAGTGCATCCTTTTATAAAAAATAGTGTTCCTTTTTATAAGGAATATTCCTTATATTTATAAGGAATAATGCTGTAGCTCCAGTTTGTTAGCATTTTTGAAGACCTTGGTTTGGTACTAAAGTGGTTTTCTGTACTTGATTTTGTTCTGTTTTCCCATATTAGGCTAAGGAATCCCCATATGCTTCAGCCAAGAATGACTGGTTGGCTATAGGTGACCTTGGTTGCCAGTAATATTTGTTTTTCAGTGCTACGCTTTAAATGTTTATACAGTCAGTCTAACTAAAATCAATAAATCTGTCTTTCAACTAACAATAGACAACTGACTGTGAGACTAAAAAGACTGGAAACACCATGTACATCATTAAAATTTTGAATTCTTGACCACAAAACTAACATTAGGAAATGTTCCATTATTTATACAGTAGCACATGGCTTAATTAGTTTAAATCATTATATGCTTAATATCCTACATTTGAAGAGTTTCAGGGTGGAGACTGAATTGTTAATTTGCTGCAGTCAGAATCATTTTGGACTTTTAAAATTACACAATTACTCTAAATACTCCCAATTAATTAAATGTCCTATCTTTTTTTATTATCCCTGGTCCTGTTTTACCCTCTAGCCTATTGGACTATTTCCTTCGATTTGTATAAACAGCAGTACACTGACCCTGTTATTACTTTTTTCTATTTTAGGGATGAAGGATTTTGTTTAGATGTGCTCATTTTATTTAGAGGTCATTTTTGTGCTTCATTATAATTATTATTGTAGATAGCCATAACTGACATTCATTTTTCTGTAAGCTTATAAATTTGCTTCTGTGTAACCAGTTCCTTTGATAACTTTATAGTTCAGCCCTGAAGAATAGGTACGCCTTGAAACACCTCAGTTTCTTACTTTACGGAGTTCTGAAACTACTCAACACAGAATAACATTTTTTAAACCCTGTTGATCTACTGTACTGCTGTTCTACAGCCTATCTCAGTAGTATCTAGTGCAAACCAGGAACCACAACTAGATGGGCCACCAGTCCATTGCAAGACACACTCAACAGGACCACTTTTACATTTATGGGGTTATAGTAGCAATTCCAGGTACTCTTGAGAGTGGAGACATAAGAACACAGGGATAATTTTATATATCGATCCAGACAACAACCAGGCACAGGATTCAAAGATGGCAGTCAGTGACATTCTCCACCTTGCTATTGTGTATTCCTAAAGTGATCAGCTGTTTCAATGAACATAGTGGCTATCTGAACAGTGGTGTATATATAACAGACGTGTAGGCTAACTTTGGTTCGCTCAGCCAAAGACCTTGCTTTTGTGAAGTACAGTTTACATATCCTTGTGTCTTATGCATTGACATTGATTTATCAAGTTTAAAGGATTGTTCTTTTTATTTTTATTAACCTAACTTTCTGTATTTAACAGTGAGAATCCTTCTGTATAAAAGCGGTCAGGATTGTCCTTCCGTCCTGTGAGTGCTATGCAGGCGCGGAGTTTCACACACGCCCCGTCCATTTTGCAAAGCACGATGGGATTTGTAGCTTTGTTTTTCCAGGTAAAAGATGATTTTCTACTCCAGCCTGTGCAAGTAGCACGAAGTTTCACACACGCCCCGTCCATTTTGCAATGCACGATGGGATTTGTAGTTTCGTTTTTCCAGGTAAAAGATGATTTTCTACTCCAGACGATGCGATATCTTCTTCTTCTTTCTTATTATATAAAAGCGGTCGGGATTGTCCTTACGACCCATGAGTGGAAAGCGTAGCGGTATTCCACTTATCACAGACTTACTACTTGCAGCTTGCGGTACAAAGCGACATGATGTGAGCAGAGTTCTGGTGCTCCCATCGTTCTCTTGCTTTTGTGCGCAATGCGCTGGAAAAATAGACAAAATTATGTCTCTGGAAATAATTAATGTTGATGGAGTAAAAATGCCTCACCGTGTAGTAAATATCACGGGGGTTCAAAAGGGCGACCTCAATATAGAAAAAAAGTTTAAATTTCATCACAAAAATAAGAGAAACTACGAGTATTAAAGTAATACCGCTGAAATGCAATATAACCAAATTAATTAGTTTGTATAAAATATCAAATTGATCTACATATTGAATTGCCTTAAGAAGTGGTCAACTTAAAAGTCGGTCACCTTAAAAGGTGGGTGAGCCTAGTAAAAACAATAAAAGAATACATACATATATGCACACAATATGTTTACATGATATATACTGCTCAAAAGAATTAAAGGAACACTTTTTAATCAGAGTATAGCATAAAGTCAATGAAACTTATGGGATATTAATCTGGTCAGTTAAGTAGCAGAGGGGGTTGTTAATCAGTTTCAGCTGCTGTGGTGTTAATGAAACTAACAACAGATGCACTAGAGGGGCAACAATAAGATGACCCCCAAAACAGGAATGGTTTAACAGGTGGAGGCCACTAACATTTTTCCCTCCTCATCTTTTCTGACTGTTTCTTCACTAGTTTTGCATTTGGCTACAGTCAGTGTCACTACTGGTAGCATGAGGCGATACCTGGACCCTACAGAGGTTGCACAGGTAGTCCAACTTCTCCAGGATGGAACATCAATACGTGTCATTGCCAGAAGGTTTGCTGTGTCTCCCTGCACAGTCTCAAGGGCATGGAGGAGATTCTAGGAGACAAGCAGTTACTCTAGGAGAGCTGGAGAGGGCCATAGAAGGTCCATAACCCATCAGCAGGGCCAGTATCTGCTCCTTTGGGCAAGGAGGAACAGGATGAGCACTGCCAGAGCCCTACAAAATGACCTCCAGCAGGCCACTGGTGTGAATGTCTCTGACCAAACAACCAGAAAGACTTCATGAGGGTGACCCAAGGGCCCCATGTCCTCTAATGGGCCCTGAGCTCACTGCCCAGCAGCATGCAGCTCGATTGGCATTCGCCATAGAATACCAGAATTGGCAGATGCACCTCTGGTGCCCTGTGCTTTTTACAGATGAGAGCAGGTTCACCCTGAGCACATGACAGAAGTGAAAGGGTCGTGGAAAGCCATGGAGAACATTATGCTGCCTGTAACATCATTCAGCATGAGCAGTTTGGTGGTGGGTTAATGATTGTCTGGGGAGGCATATCCATGGAGGGTCACACAGACCGCTACAGGCTTGACAAAGGCACCTTGGCTGCCATAAGGTATCAGGATGAAATCCTTGGACCCATTGTCAGACCCTATGCTGGTACAGTGTCTCCTGGTGCACGATAATTCCTGGCCTCATGTGGTGAGAGTATGCAGGCAGTTCCTTGAGGATGAAGGAATTGATACCATTGACTGGCCACCACATTTCCTGACCTAAATCCAATAGAACACCTCTTGACATTATGTTTTGGTCCATCCAATGCCACCAGGTTGCACCTCAGACTGTCCAGGAGCTCAGTGATGCCCTGGTCCAGATCTGGGAGGAGATCCCCCACAACACCATCTGTCATCTCATTAGAAGCATGCACCGATGTTGTCAGGCATGTATACAAGAACACAGGGGTCATACAAAGTGCTGCGTACAATTTTGCGTTGCTGCAATTAAATTTTGGCAAAATGGACTAGCCTGCCACATAATTTTTTCACTCTGATTTTTGGGGCGTCTTTGAATTCAGGGCTCTGTAGGTTGATCATTTTCATTTCCATCAAACGATGTGGCATCCTTTCGTTCCTAACACATTACCCAGTCTATATCAGTATAGATATCCAGGAGGATTTCTTTTTCCCATTGAGATCTGATGTGTTTTCAAAGTGTTCCTTTAATTCTTTGAGCAGTTTATTTACTAATAGAACAAAATGCTTAAATTCAATTTTTTCTAATATATTTGGTAAATGAAAAGTGTAAAATATGCAAATATCTATTGATATTCAGTTTCATGTGAAAGTACATCCTGTCTCCGGGTCTTCAACTCATTTTCGATGCCTTTTAATATTGATATATTTTATTACTGTCTTCAGCTTCTGTCTGAATAACGTCAAAGCTAATTATTTTACCCTTTGCACCTGGTCGCTATAATTAGAACAAAATAGTCCC